>NC_064927.1:96255254-96625134 GCF_023897955.1 Schistocerca gregaria | reverse complement strand
AAATATCATATGATTTTTGTAGCATATTTGTAGAATAGTTGCTGTGAAAAATTATGTGGATGAACTTATTAGCTGTGAAGCTTTGAAAAGTTAAAGATTTCTTTAAGCCATAAGAAACAAATGGGCAACATCTCACAGTGGTGAAAAAAATCACAGCAGCAATAGGCATATGTCGGTCTTAAGCTTCTTCTTCTTCTTCTTCTTTTTCTTCATGTGTTTTTGCTCATGCATGTCTTTCACGAAGCCTCTTCCAATCTTTTCTCTCTCCCACTTTAGTCCTCTTCGATTCACATCATCGTCACACAGTCTTTACATCTTGTTCATGGTCTTCCAAGTATTGGCAGATAAACAAATAAACCTTATTTACATGACAAAATGCCTGTCAGGTGCAGACCATCTAGTGCTAAACAAAATATTAATACAAAGATCAATGAGAGGTCTAGCAAGCCAGTGCTAGCTCACCATCACTGTTTTCAAAAAACCAAATGAACCTGGGATTCAACCCACATGTATTAGTTAAATTTGCACAAAATGCCAGCTCAACTAGTTCCAAAATTTATATGCAGACACCATCATGTCCTCATGATTCATCTCACACTGTCACAGTTCTTTAAATCATAATCTAACTGGGGAGAACAGCAGCTTCAAAGAATACAACCCAATCAAAATTATTTTGAAACACCCATCTAGATCATTCATATGTAAATCCATGCATTCATGTATAATCAATGTTTGAAGGTTAGCAAATCTAAAGATTACAGAGGCACATGTCACTGGAAAAAAAGTGACAAATTTTATTTTGAACTCTACCCAGATATCTTGTTGATTTTGAATGCTTGCATCATTTGAAAATGTGATATCTGTGGATTTTGACATTGGACTACTGCAGTGCAGATGCACAGAAAATAAAGTAGCATGTGCACTTGGCTTTGTTAAGTGGGTGTTCTGTTGTTCAATTGTGAAACTCCTCCTTCGCATTTTGATGAGAAATACAGGAATAAGTTCGAAACCACATCAGCTCATAATGAAACTGGTCAATTCCTTCCCTACACTAGATCGCGTGTTTCAGCTCATAATGAAACTGGTCAATTCCTTCCCTCATATTTTAGTAAACAACTTCATACATCATTTTCATACACTATATGATACATTGTTATTTCTCATTCTAGTTATTGGGTTTGTATTTTGTTCCTCTATTTTCTACTCATTTAAGTATACACAGTGTACGTACACACACGGAAATGGTTTGCAGGCTTTTGTCATTTCTTTATATATTTCATTCTTTTGGAAGTTTTCTTTATTATAGTACATTTATAACTGATGTTACTGACTTTGAAACATTTAAAATAAATTAAATAACATTTAAAATAAAATCACAAAGACATGTAAAGTAAACGAAATTCATTATTTCTTTTACAATAGTTTCTTTGACACAAGTGAAATAACTGTAGTGTAGCCTCTTTCATGTACAGATTTTTTTCGGCAAGAAGGGTTGTAAGTTATGCATCATGTTGTTTGGAAGTGTTTAGCAACTACTGTAATAATATTTGAGAATTATGAATAAAAATGTGGAAGACTGAAACCAGTGGCCTGAGGCTTTCGTTTAGTAATGTGGTAAGAAATTTTGTAAGTAAGAATTTCCAAGATAATTGTGTTAACAATGAGACAATGACTACTAATGGACAAGCAATACAAGATACATAGCAGAAACACTCACTTGTTATAAAGCTGACATATATATATAATATAACTGTTCATGTTTTTTTCTAAAGGTTTGAGAAAGTGGACTGCAAATGAAATCACAGCAAATATTTGGGAGTTTTGATGAGAGTTTTGAAAAATATTTTTTACATCTTAATTCAACATTAAGAGGGGAGTTAGGATCTGTAACAATATCTCTGTCAAGCTGCATTATTAATATATACACCTGGATGCCCTGTAATTCTATTTCGCAACATGGAGGATGATTTTTTAAAAATACATAAAAATCTCTGCGGGTAGGTGTACTGTATATATTAACACACATTGTTTCTAGCAAATGTTCAACTATTTGTCAAATAGCACCCTTCATTCATAACTCTTGTGAATCTGCTGGTCATATCTCCTGGTTACACAGTTTTAAATATCTAATACAAAATCATTTCACCTGGCCAACCCCCCCCCCCCCCCCTTTCCCCAAGGATAAATTTTTACTTAAAAACTGGTAGCCTATAAGAAACTAGTCTTAACTTTGTAGTTGCATGAGTAGAACTAAAAAGTATGTTCATCAATGTTAACAAAAATCGTACATGCATATACTGTAAATTGACTTGTTCCACATCATTTTGATAAAAGAATCATTCAAATAATCTATGGACTACCGTAACTCACTAACTATTGTTTCTTCAGTAACAATTGCTTCTGCAGTCTTTATATTAGTCAACCATCAAACACCAACTGTAAACAAAGGCATAATTTTGCAGATGAATTGCCTTGCTGGCTGGTAGAACATGCACATCTTCATATTTTGGTACCATTTTCATTTGGTTTTAACTGTTAAAAATACAATACTTTCTTTGTAATATGGGGAAGATCAAAGTGAATGTTAGAATGAAAGACTGGTGTATCTTACCTGTCAGCTAAATTATGAAGATCATCCTGGAAATTGGTTGGGTGATGGCACGTTTGTGTGAAGGCCTTTGTATGCATTTGCTTCAGCACCACCCAGGTCAGCATTGTAACAGTACACAGGCACAGCGAAGATAGCACTCTGGTGAGTGTGAAGCGCATCCTACCTGTAAAAATTAATAACAAATTAACAGAAAAACTGAAGTGAAGAAGTGCCTCAATTACCATTTACAAGCCTTCAATTTTAATTAAATTAGTAATCATGTGACATTTATAAAACACATTTAAAGTCAGACTGATTTCTAAAACAATAAAGATGTTAACTGAACATGCCTACATTTTTTAGTGTTTAGTGAACCGGCTCACACAGGGCAGGGTGCCTAATGAATTCTGCTTAATGGAGGAGAGACAACAGATTTCGTTCCAATCTCTCTGACATCCTTCTGTTGGAGAACCTTACATCAATTCTGAGCTCCAACATAGGGAGACATGTCAAACAGAATGAGCTGCTCCAGCCATACCAACATGGACTCTGGAAAAATATGTCCTGAGAAACCCAACTCCTGCTTTACTCACACATCCTGAAGGTCACAGATTATAGCAGTCAGGTAGAGTAATATTTCTTGACTTCCGGAAAGCATTTGAATCAGTACCATTCATACACTTTTTGTAAGCACAATCCTGTGAAGTATCAAGCAAAATTTGTGACTGGCCCGATGGTTTTCTCATTGAGAGAACAAAACATGTTATCTTGGACGGAGGGTCATCACAATACTTGCTTTAAACATATAGAAATGTAAAATTATGCACTTCATTGAACGAAAAAATGCAAGACCCTACAACTACGACATCAATGAGCTGTAAGTGAAAATAATCAACTCAAATATCTTGGTGTAACAATTTATAGGGATACAAATTTTAGTATCTGCAGTAGGTGTGACAACACCTCTGCTCGGTACAGTTGACATGGGTACTACACAGGCTGACAGTTACTTTGTTACAACCAGAGAACAGAACCCCTTAAACTGAACGAACTCACTGTGCAAATTACGGGATACAGAGTGTCAAAGCCATGTAAATATGTGCATGACAATATATTCAGCATGCGACTGGCACAGCCAGCTAATGACTGAGCATATGACAACTTTTGGCCCAAGGCCCAAGGTTAGTTCTGAAGCCGATGAACTCTGCAGGAGTTTTGGCCTGCTCTGCCTACTGTCATTCACAAGTAAACACCTCTATCAACGGGTCTGCCCACATGACACAACGTGTGCACCCTCCATGGTAGGTTTCTGATCTATTCTACTATTCTACCCATGCCAGCTCAGCTACCTCCTTTGGAATGACCACTGATCGGGTTACTGAAGAAACTGAATCATCAAATTAACATGGGATACTGAACATGCATAAGGAAAGTCAGTACAAATAGTCACAGGTTTGTCTACATCAGGGCAGAATCTTACAGAAATGTTGGAAAGTTCTTACTTGGCAGACTCAGGGGAATGGACACACATTATAACATGAAAGCTTTGTCAACCTACAGGGTGTGTGTGTGTGTGTGTGTGTGTGTGTGTGTGTGTGTGTGTGTGTGTGTGTGGGGAGGGGGGGGGGGGTAAAGGATAGGGTGGGGGGCTATGGCACTCTTGTTCTCTGCAGACAGCTCAGAGATTCAGTGCCACATGTGGTTGACCATGGTACTCCACACAGACAGTGCAGCAGCTCTCTGCCAGAGTACCACAAGCTACGAAACCTTCCGACATATTGCTCACTGCCTCAGCACTTAGAGAGATTAATGTTGTTTATATCTGCCACTTCAAACTGTTGCACTGAATTACTGCCCATGATCTTGTGCAACAGTGCAAGCTTCATGTTTTTGTCAATTTTGTAGCAGGTCAGCATTCTGGAATAGGTTGAAGTGAGACTCACAGAAAGACACCAGTTTTTCCTACTCTGCATGCCACTGATGACATTTATATTCCCAATGTGAACAACAGATATGACAAATTCTGCCAGTGCAGTCCCCTACACACAACACTGCAGTCATGGAGTCAACATCGCAGGTGAAGCTGTATATCATGCACAAGTAAACAAAATTATCCAGAATGAGATTTTCACTCTGCAGCGGAGTGTGCGCTGATATGAAACTTCCTGGCAGATTAAAACTGTGTCCGACTGAGACTTGAACTCGGGACTTTTGCCTTTCGCGGGCAAGTGCTCTACCACCTGAGCTACCGAAGCACGATTCGCGCCCGGTACTCACAGCTTTACTTCTGCCAGTACCTCATCTCCTACCTTCCAAACTTTACAGATCATAAAATCTGTTGCAGAAACTGGAGGCCACAGTTTTCACTATAAGGATGTCCCTACACTAAAATACATAGGTTTGTTTACTTTTGCTATAAGAATGCTCTCACTGTCTCTTACACTAAAACATGACAGCTTGTTTGCTTTGCATACTTTCACTTGCACCATCTTTCATTTTGGGGCAATTCTGTGCACTCAACAAGAATATTCTTAGCCCAGGAAAGGGTGGCCACAGATCTGCAGTGCCAGTTTGTGAACTTTGCATATCTTAGAATTATAGCTCTGCCATCCCTGTATGTGGGATCTGTTGTTGACAGTACTGACTTATGCACATAAAAGTGCAATATTCACTTGGGGAGCACCAGACAGAAAAATGACGTGTGCTTGGGTAACATTTCCTCGAGCCCTGCACAGAATGGTGTACACTATCAGCATATTTTGTATTCAATTAGTTTGCAGAAGAGCTGAAAATATTGAGTGATAAGCCCCATGTAAATATTCAGATCCAAGTTGAGAAGTATTCTTGTGGCTTACTAATAGCATTTAGTACAGGAGATCCTCACACTGTTCGATACACTTTCTTTGTAATGTCTTATTTATTCACATTTGCTCTCTTTGTTAACATTTTATTGATACTTTAATCATGTATTAATTTTTCCGAACAGGATTCTGTGAACTATGTGCAGACTCATTCCGTGACCAACTAGCTTTGACCCAGAACTTGAGAACAAATCAATGAAACCCATGCTGAGGTCATGCACTGTGACTGGGCACTGTTTTTTTACTCTTCTGTTCACAGATTCTACACACATAGTACTGCCCTAGCAGAGTGTTCTGAATAACCCAGAAGATGGCTATATAACACATCCATTTGTTCACAGTGGAGGCTGCATTCTTTGACAAAAGTACAAAAGTGAACATACTATGAGATGTGCCAGACGACACATTTCATCACAAAAGGCTGGGACAATAAACTCCATTTGTGTAAATGGAAGAAGACATTGTATCAGCATATGAATGCGAGTCACACATCATATATGGCACCGGTACCAAAACTCGTGAACACTTCTAAGATATCAAAGGTATCCCTGTGTGCCATTGTTTGTAATGGCAATATTTTTTCCAGATTGCATCATAAATCATTTCTTCGGTAAGGCTGCCTTCTGCACTACACATTATAGAATAAACATCTGCCACTGAAAGGTAATGTGGGAATACATGACTCATTCCCAGATATCCAGTCACATGAACATGTAGAATTCTCAGTATATTTGGATTAAGTATCATACTCACAACCACTGTTGGGTGGTTGGACATCCTGAGGAATGTGGTACAGATTTGAGGGATATATATAAAACTCATTCCACAAACAGCACTGATGTCCCTTGCATCACTGTTCAACTGTGTAAAATTTTTGTTAGATGTGCACCACACTATGTTTGTAAAATTAAACAATGGAACATCCAGGAGGAAACAGCAATATGGGAAGGATAAATTGTTACTCACAAAACAGAGGAGGTGATGAATCACAGACAGGCACAGTGACAAAGACTGCTAAAATATTAAAGCTTTTGGACAATGTCCTGCTCCTATAGATGAAAACACACATACACAAACACAAGTCACACACATATGGACACTGTATCAAGTCACAATAGCCCAACTGTGAGTGTATGTGGAGAAGCATCAATGTCCTTGGACGAGCAAGCAGGTGACAAGGCAATGAGGGGGAGGTACAGTAGGGAAAAGCTGGGCAAAGCTGCTAGTGTTGCATAACAGAGCACGCGGGGACTTGGTGGGGAGAGAATATGGCTGTTAGGTACAGTGCTGGAAGGCTGTGCTGGATGCAGAGGTGAGAGGTACTGGGGAGTAGACAAGGGAAAAGGACTGCAAGTGTGTTGGCAGAATACACAAGACATGTGCAGCACTAGAGTAGGAGCAGTGAATGTGACAAGTAGTTGGGAGGCGAGAATTAGCAAAGGTTTAGGTCAGGAAGGTTAAAGGAATGAAGGATATGTCAGAAGGAGAGTCCCCACCAGTGCAATTCAGAAAATCTGGTGTTGGTAGGAACAATCCAGATGATGCAAAGCGGTCATTAAAGTGGGGTACATTATTTTGGATGGCATGTCCAGTAACTGAATTGTCTGGCAATCTCTTAGTCAAAGTTTTACGGTAGCCACGCATGCAGAAAGACAGCTTGTTAATTTTGATGCACGTGAAGAGACCAAAACAGTGGCTGCAGCTTAGTTGGTAAATCATGTGGTTGCTTTCACTAGTGGCCTTGCCTTTCATGGCATAGGAGACACCTGTGGAATAACTGGATTAGGTGGTGGTGGGAAGATGTGTGAGACAGGTCTCACATATTGGTCTACTGCGGGGCTATGGCTCAACCAGGATACTATATAGGTTGAGTGGGTAGTGGAATATCACTGTGGGATATATGAATAGTATAGTGGAGAGGATATCCTTCATTTCTGGTCACAACAATATAGTCAAAACCCTGGCGGAGAATATAACTAAACTGTGCAGTCCTGGGTGGTACTGAGTCATGAGAGGAGTGCTCCTATGTTGCTGACAGTGAGTATGTGGGAACTGTTAGTGATAAGCACAGGATGTCTTTTCCTGGACAAGGTTGGGAGGGTAATTTTGATCTGTTAAGGTCTCCACGAGACTCTTGGTACATTTAGAGAGGCACTGCTTGTCACTATAGATGTGATAACAAGCAACCTCTTTGTAAGGAATGGATGGCAGCTGTCTAAGTGGAGGTACTGTTAGTAGTTGGCAGGTTTGACGTGGACATAGCTGCTGATGTAGCCATCATTAGATGGAGGTAAATATCAAGGAAAGTGGCTTGTTGGGTGGAGGAGGACCAGGTGAAGCAAATGGATGAAAATGTGTTGAGGTCTGGAGGAATGTAGATAGGGTAATCTCACCCTCAAACCAGATCATGAAGATGACATCAATGAGACTAAACAAGTCAGGTGTCTGGAATTCTGGATGGTTAGGAAGCCTTTCTCCAGATGACCCATCAATAGGTTGGCATAGAGTGGAGCCATGCGGGTGCCCCCTATGTACCAAGGATTGGTTTGTAGGCGATACCTTGAAAGGAGAAGTATTTGGGGGTGAGGATATAATCGGTTTTGATGACCACAAAGGAGGCAATAGGTTTGGAGTCAGTCGGGTACTGGGAAAGATAGTGCTCAATAGCAGCAAGGTTAAGGGCATGAGAGATGTTAGCGTAGAGGAAGGTGGCATCAATAGTGATGAGCAGGACACTATGAAAGTAACAATAACTGTGTCCTGGCTGTTTCAATTTATAGGAAGCATTTAGAAGATACAACTGCAGGGAGTGGTGTAAGTGAGGAGAAAGATAAGACTCGGAAGAGAGGCTCTGGCATGGACCTAAGGATTTGAAGAGGGACTGACGATGTTGCAGAATTGCTGAAGTGGGGCTATTGTGGCAGAGTTTGTAAGTGGATGTATCTGACAGTCCCCCACCCCAGGTGATAATTGTGGTCCATTACCACAGAATGTCTTTGTCAGCAGGTAGGATTATAAAGTCAGAGTCAGCTTTTAGGTAGTGGACTGCAGTTCTTTCTGTGGGTGTGACGTTGGTTTCCACCTTGAGGAATTTGAGGCATGGTGGTGAGGCAAGGTCAAGTTTAGGAAGTTCTGAAAAGTTGAGAGGGAGTGATTTGTGAGCAGTAGGTTTGCTTCACAGTTGGATGGAGGAGCGAGACATGGTTCAGTGTAGGTTTTGAATTAAGTCTGATTAGTAGTGTTGATGGGAGTGAGGGTAGGAAAGAAAAGTCTTTGACGAGCCAACATGGCTGAATTTAGGAGTGGGACAAAAGGTAAGGCCTTTGGAAAAGACTGATACTTGTGTGGGACTGAGGGTTTTGGAGGACAGGCTCATGACTATAAATGTCGCAGGTCTGTGAGGCAGTGTTTGCCGGCTATGAAGAGCTGTGGGGAAGGTTTGGAGGTTTTTGTAGAGGTAGTGGATGGTGGTACTCCAAGGCAAGAGTATGAAATGAACAGGATGGGGAGTTTTTTGAGTAGATGTTGCTGTAGTTCCTGGAAGGAAAGGGTTTTAATCTGGGAAATGGGATACAGGAATCTGGGCTTGCAAAGCAGGAGAATTTTACAAACAGAGAGGAGGTACTGCAAGGAGGTTTGGGCCCAATTCTCTGATTTTGAATCACTACGTTGGTGAGGGCTACGCACCAACAGAATCTGAACAGGTAAAGGTCAATGTGGAAGGAGGGGTTGTGGCTAGAGACAGTTGACAGTAACACCATTTGTGAGGATTTCATGAGCTGGGCAACAATGCACAAAAAAGTATGTGGGACTGGGTTCTGGGTAGGGATAAAGAAACTTTTCTGCACTGGCACAGACAGAAGGATCAAGGATCCGTGGTCGAAGATACAAAAATTATAAATTGTTTCAAATTACCATTGTTCCTAACAACTTTCCAAAGACTGTATTTTGTACTACAGTTAAGACTTGGAATTTCAACAAACTGTTCAAACTATGCAATATCTTGAAATTGTTTCAAGTTTCGTCAATGAAGAACATGCTACATGTACACTGATAACCTCCAAATGCTGTTTATTAGACGAGAATATTTCCCTCATTTGCAACAATCACCTGACTCAAAGTTCGCAGTTTAGTGATTAAACTGTATATATGCATGTCTGGAGCACAAGAAGTAACAATGTGCAACAATTTACTTGACTCAGGAAAGGTTCGAGGCAATGTGTAAATGCACACAATCCATGTGAGTTGTGGCACTGCTTCAACTTGACTGATTGTTGTTGCTGACTTCTGAATAAGTGAGATTTTTTGGCCATACCACTGTGTTCAATATGCTCACCAAAAATATGGCTTATACTACAGTGGACAAGTGAGGCGAACACTGATATTGCAAAAGTTACACTACTGGCACTGTCATCTTCAAACGCCTCCTGGCCTTATCATGGAGACATTTGCAAATGCTATGGGAGCTGTGCTACAACATACGAACCAACGATAGCAGCCTTTGGCACTCTATCACCATATTAAATTGTCCACATGAAACTATGAGCTACATACTTACCTATGCCTCTGTAAAAATGTTCTGGCACTTTACAATTATCTGAGGTACTTAATGCATCCCAATCAATTTTGTAACAAGTGCAATGACTACAGCAACATTGCTGGGGAGTTGCTGGAGAAAACGCTCTGTGGCAAGGAAAAAGCTCTTAAGTAGCGCACTCAATGAAATGTACTAGTTGAATTGAGAAGGAGGCTGCCAGCTGGTGCTGAAGACTCTGCTGCTGACAGTAGTTCTGTGTGTGGCAGCCACGAGAGTCTGGTCCAGACAACATCTACATCCATACTCCGCAAGCCACCTCACGGTGTGTGGCGGAGGGTACCTTGAGTACCTCTATCGGTTCTCCCTTCTATTCCAGTCTCGTATTGTTCATGGAAAGAAGGATTGTCGGTATGCTTCTGTGTGGGCTCTAATCTCTCTGATTTTATCCTCATGGTCCCTTCGTCAGATATACGTAGGAGGGAGGAATATACTGCTTGACTCTTCGGTGAAGGTATGTTCTCGAAACTTTAACAAAAGCCCGTACCGAGCTACTTAGCGTCTCTCCTGCAGAGTCTTCCACTGGAGTTTATCTATCATCTCCGTAACGCTTTCGCGATTACTAAATGATCCTGTAATGAAGCGCGTTGCTCTCTGTTAGATCTTCTCTCTCTCTTCTATCAACCCTATCTGGTATGGATCCCACACTGTTGAGCAGTATTCAAGCAGTGGGCGAACAAGCGTACTGTAACCTACTTCCTTTGTTTTCGGATTGCATTTCCTTAGGATTCTTCCAATGAATCTCAGTCTGGCATCTGCTTTACCGACAATCAACTTTATATGATCATTCCATTTTAAATCACTCCTTATGTCTACTCCCAGATAATTTATGGAATTAAGTGCTTCCAGTTGCTGACCTGCTATTTTGTAGCTAAATGATAAGGGATCTATCTTTCTAAGTATTTGCAGCACATTACACTTGTCTACATTGAGATTCAATTGCCATTCCCTGCACCATGTGTCAATTCGCTGCAGATCCTCCTGCATTTCAGTACAATTTTTCATTGTTGCAACCTCTCGATACACCACAGCATCATCTCGAAAAAGCCTCAGTGAACTTCTGATGTCATCCACCTGGTCATTTATGTATATTGTGAATAGCAACGGTCCTATGACATTCCCCTGCGGCACACCTGAAATCACTCTTATTTCGGAAGACTTCTCTCCATTGAGAATGACATGCTGCGTTCTGTTATCTAGGAACTCCTCAATCGAATCGCACAATTGGTCTGATAGTCCGTATGCTCTTACTTTGTTCATTAAACAACTGTGGGGAACTGTGTCAAACGCCTTGCGGAAGTCAAGAAACACGGCATCTACCTGTGAACCCGTGTCTATGGCCCTCTGAGACTCGTGGACGAATAGCGCGAGCTGGGTTTCACACAACCGTCTTTTTCGAAACCCATGCTGATTCCTACAGAGTAGATTTCTAGTCTACAGGAAAGTCATTATACTCTAACATAATGTGTGTTCCAAAATTCTACAACTGATCGACGTTAGAGATATTGGTCTATAGTTCTGCACATCTGTTCGACGACCCTTCTTGGAAACAGGGATGACCTGTGCCCTTTTCCAATCCTTTGGAACACTACGCTCTTGTAGAGACCTACAGTATACCGCTGCAAGAAGGGGGGCAAGTTCCTTTGCGTACTCTGTGTAAAATCGGACTGGTACCCCATCAGGTCCAGTGGCCTTTCCTCTTTTGAGCGATTTTAATTGTTTCTCTATCCCTCTGTCGTCTATTTCGAATCTACCATTTTGTCATCTGTGCGACAATCTAGAGAAGGAACTACAGTGCAGTCTTCCTCTGTGAAACAGCTTTGGAAGAAGACATTTAGTATTTCGGCCTTCAGTCTGTCATCCTCTGTTTCAGTACCATTTTGGTCACAGACTGTCTGGACATTTTGTTTTGATCCACCTACCGCTTTGACATAGGACCAAAATTTCTTACGATTTTCTGCCAAGTCAGTACATAGAACTTTACTTTCGAATTCATTGAACGCCTCTCGCATAGCCCTCCTCACACTACATTTCGCTTTGCGTAATTTTTGTTTGTCTGCAAGGCTCTGGCTATGTTTATGTTTGCTGCTTCTGCAGCAGTTTTCTAACTCTGTTGTTGTACCACGGTGGCTCTTTTCCATCTCTTGTGATCTTGCTTGGCACATGCTCATCTAACACATATTGTACGATGATTTTGAACTTTGTCCACTGATCCTCAACACTATCAGTACTTGAGACAAAACTTTTGTGTTGAGCCATCAAGTACTCTGAAATCTGCTTTTTGTCACTTTTGCTGAACAGAAAAATCTTCCTACCTTTTTTAACATTTCTATTTACGGCTGAAATCATTGATGCAGTAACAGGTTTATGATCGCTGATTCCCTGTTCTGCATTAACAAGAGTGAGCAAGCACTGCGGGCTGTATTAAGATGCCTTGTTTTGATGGGATGCAATGTGCGCACATCCTTGAGATGCAAGGAATTCCGTAGCACAGTGGATGACTGCTTCTATGGTGAGCTGGAAATCTGAACACTGGGGGGACTGTGTTGGCATCACAACTCAGAAACGTTATACAGTACCTTGGCTGCAGTTGTTGGATTTCGAATTTATGTCCTTGTGGGAATTCCAAGGCTTTAATTGCTAGTGTCAATCTCACTTCACACATTGTTCAAGTGGCTGCTTACACATTTGTTCATTACAGGGTGAAATTGTGAAAGAAGCTATTTTGGAAGGACTAACATATTTTGTCACCAAGAACGACATTTATGAAAAAACCATTTTGGATTGCTGTGCCTTGTCAATTGCGCATGTTGTAATGCATCTGCTAATTAGGCACACATATTGAAATGTTTGTTAATTGAGTTACCTAATTTCACTTCCCTTTTGTTGTAGAAGTCTGATAATACACTGTGCTCCAGTTTTCTGTGCTGCCAAAGGATTTTTTTGTAATTTATTTGTAATTGCAGGCGGCCTGCAGCTGGTTTGTAGTTCTTGACCAGCCAATGGGATGGTGCATAATCTGGGTCTGGTCCTGTAATGTTTAACTGAGCTGCATATCCTGGTATGGTGGTACACGAATTTTCTGGGCTTAAGTTTTCAAGAGTATTTTACTGCTTTGTTCGTGTTTATGTTATTGTAACAAACTGTCAATAATAATTAGTCATTTGTTGATGACAGCACATTGTTTTGGATTGGAACTTGCGTCATTTTATCTGCTGTAATGTACTATTAAAAAGGTGGTTAAAGCTGATCTTAGGCAATCACATGCTGACGTTTATCAAAGATAAAAAATTCTGGTGAATACTTTAGAATTTCCTTCAATAACTTCATGATACGGGCAAGGACCCATCGAGATTTGGTTTAGTGGTGTAATGTCTTGTATTGTTTGCTGTACAAGCAGTTGACTCAGTGTTCTCTTTTAAAATGTGACTATAAGTTAATAGTTCCCATTTGCTTGTATCACTCTGTTTACATTAATATTGTTTCTGCTGGGGCTTTGCCCCATATTTTCTGGTTTTTAAAGAACAACACATATTTATTGCTTAAAAGAATAATATATATTTACTGCTTATATGAGCTGAAGTTTTATTAACGTATATGTTTTGAGTACCAAGGAATGAAAGCTTTTCCTAGCCAACCTGCTCAATTGGTGTAAAATCACGAGCAGTTTCAGTATCACATAAAGAAATATAAAGCACCTCCACATAAATAGTGATATCTCGATTATATTATGCAGCACATAAAGGACATCAAGCAAGTTGACAGTGAGCAAAAAGCACTGGTGGACACACACTCCTGTAGGGGTGTGATCACGAATAAATTAGACTTTGAAGCCCTCCATCTTGCACAGCAGAGGACACACCTGTTGAAGATAAAATGAAAGACAATCCCCATAACAAAGAGAAAGAATATGACAGAATCTGCTTGAAGATTGTGGTGAACATCTCTAGCAGGTGAAACAGTATAAGTATTTAGAGATATTACTAAGAAGTGATCTTAAATATGACGGTCACATAAAAGCCATATTAGGGAAGACAAATCAGAAGACTCAGATTTGCTGGAAAGATTCTGAGAAAATGCTATGCATCTGAAAAGAAAGGGAAAAAAAATCAGATACAAGGTACTAGAGTTATTAATTGTAGAATATTGTTCCAGTGTTTGGAACCCTTGTCAATAAGGTGTGACAACAAACATCAAATGTTTTCAGACACTATAATAGGTAGGTACAGGCAATATATAAGTGTAACAAAAATGGGGAATACAGAAGCATCAGATTCCACCTGTTGGCTTTGAACCATGACACCACCAATACAGCGGAAACATAACAAACACGAAAATACATCGCAAAACCATCACACTCTTCTCCCTCCACAAATATAGTCAAACGAAAGGGACAAGCATGGGAAATTGAGAGTTTTTGGGTGGGGGTAAACTAAATATAAACACACACCACCGTACCAAACACCACAAAATGACAAAATAAAACATAAAATTCCCAAATTCCACTACACACAGTATCCTCTGGAATCGGTCACTTCCCTTCACCTATACAGCTCAACCACAATTGTTAATACCACATTAAAAAAACTCCAAAAATTACACCACCGCCACAACTTTTAGTACCACAAAAACAACACCTAGACAAAAAAATGGAAATAAACACTCCCCTTGACCTATAAAGGTCACCAGCAGCTCAGGATACCAAAAGACCTATAGCTACAACCTGCATTGGAATCTAACACTTCTCCTATATAGGTCAACAGCAACTCACGATACCAAATCACCAATACCACCAACCAAACAACTCCTAAGTACCCCACCAACCATTATAACACGCAAAATACACCGAAAAAAATGACTACTTACCACAAAAAAAGTTCCAGCACTGCACTCTAAGTCAGCCACCACAATCACACACATCCACACACACAGCCCAGTTGCAAAATTCTGATGATGGACAAAGCATTGTCCCCCATCTCCGCATGGAAACGCGCACTGTTGAACTTATCTGTCATATACATACCTAACAAAGGCAGCAACAAATTAATTTAAACAAATGCACACATAACACACAACAAATACCACTACAATAACTTAGACACAACAAAAACTAAATCGTTAAGTCACTGAAACCAATTCCTGTCGAAGCACACTCAAAAAGAATACCTCATGGGTCAAGCAGTAACACGAAAATGAACCCAATACACCACATAACACGCAACCCATATACACACCATCAGAGGGCACCACAGACCGCAACAAAATGACACCTATAAACACGCCACACTCATAATCTAAACTCCGCGCCATTGTGACGTCACACACCGCAACAGGCTTACGTCACGGGTCAAAGCCGACCAGTGGTTTCGGACGCTTCCGTTGACCCCAGAAATGCTCAAGGAATTTAAATGGGAATACTTGGAAGAAACATGACAACTCTCACATAACACCCTGTTTGGTAAATTCAGAAAATCTGTACTCAAAGAAGACTGAGAGACCATTATGCTGCCACTATTGTAGATCTCCAGTAGTGCACATCAGCGTGCATGGGGATGAGTCAATAGAGGTATTTTCACAGTACAGCAGACAAATTCACATCCTTGAGAGCAATCCATTAATTTTTAGTGATGAGCATTCTACCTCAGATCCTTACCATCAGCTTCTGCATTCCATCACGCTCATGTAAAAGAGAAAGAAAACTGTCCTGCAAGTATGTGCTAACACCGTGCACAAGTAACACAAGAATCAGTGGTTTCAATAGTGTGTCAATACTTCAGATTGACCAGTGTGATGAACAATGTTATAAATTGCAAAAAAAAAAACTGTTGGATCATGTATTGCATGTAACAACTAAAGCGTTAAAATGTGGATAAAACAGGCAAGTTAATTGGCGCTTTTAAGATTGCTGCCCACTTAATTATCACATACAGAAGTCTTTTGTACATGTTCTAGGCAAAAACTGAAATGGTGGAATAAAACAACTTATCCCCACCAAAGGTACTTAATAAATTACAGAAATAACACTTCTTCAATAAGTCAAATCATTGCACTAAAAGTCATACACAAGACAACAGTTGCAATAAGTTCCATGGAAGAACAATACCAGTGCTACAGATGGCAATTAACCTACAGAACTTGTGTATGTCGAACTGTGGAAAAAAGAGGGAAAAAAAAAGGAAGAGAGACAACATGTACTAATGACAGTGTAACATTAATTTTGGAGTTAAATAAACCTGCCTGAAAAACCAGTCAGTTGTACAAAATTGGCTAGCTGTTCGAAATTCTCAGTAAAATACATACAACCCATAGGTAAAGACTGCTAACATGAAATATATACAGGAATCAAGATAGAGCAATAAGGGCTAGAATGCGACACAGTACCCCATCTCCACATCCCCCTTTGGAATCTTTGTTGTGGTGACAATGATTTGTAGTGTAGTTCAGGGTCTAGGTTACGTTGGAAGTTGATAATTTAGCTGAGGGTTGGTGCAGCCAACAAATGTGAATGCAAAATAAAGGCCGTGGTAACAAACAGATCTGTAGTATCACCTGATACTTTTCCATATGTAATGCAGTTTTTGCTGTTAGAACTAAACTGTATTACAAATTCAGAAACACATAAAATATAATGGGCAAGCCTCCAAATAGTATTTTCGTGCATATTATACACCAAATGCTACCTACAAAAAGTGTGACGGATGTCCACTATGTGACTTATATTGCAGATCAAGAACAAATTACTCAAATAAAAAATGCGCAAAAGGCAAGGATGCAGTCTCTTGCAATTACTGCTCAGTCTATTACAACAAGGAAGCATTGAAAGAAATAATAGAATGATATACTCAGTGAAAGTGAGTGAGAAATTACAGGACCTTTTCAATGGAATGAACAGTCTAATGAGGACAAAATATTGACTGATAGTAAACAAATGAAAGACTAAAACAGAGTGTAG
The DNA here is from genome assembly GCF_023897955.1 of Schistocerca gregaria. Taxonomy (NCBI): domain Eukaryota; kingdom Metazoa; phylum Arthropoda; class Insecta; order Orthoptera; family Acrididae; genus Schistocerca; species Schistocerca gregaria. Next base: position 96,608,137 of record NC_064927.1, on the reverse strand, counting down.
CAGAAATGAGATTAGCAGTAAATGTATCAAAACTGAGTACCACAGGTTAGATGAAGTGAGGGAATTGTTACCTTTGAAGCAAAATAATTAACGACTGACAAAGCAAGGAGGATATATGACAGATTAGCACAGGCAAAACAGATACTCTTGGTCAAAAGAAGTCTACTAGTATCATACATCACAGTTATTTTGAGGCAAAAATTTATGAAAATGTATATAGCTCTATGGAGAACAGCACTGTATAGAAGTGACTCATGGGCAATGGGAAAACCAGAAAAGAAGACAAGAGAATTCATGTCTCTGCGACGTGATGCTGTACGATGATGGTGGGCTGAAAAAATGAAGAACTTCATAGAATTGGCAAGGAGAGGAATACTTGAAGAACACGATGAAACAAATGTTGAAGTACTACTCCAAAATCAAGATGTTGTCACAGGAGAAGCCATAACAAGCTGCAAATCATCCAGAAGACTGGTAACTCAAAACATACCTATAAACCAGTATCTCTTAACTTTTAACTATGTTTCTTCTTGTATTACATTTAAAAGTCCAATGTCACTGTAAAATAATCTGTGAATGAATAAATAACTATTACCTAATCATGCAGTATCTTCAATCAAATGTGTTCTTGGAAATCAAGTATGGTTGTACTAAAAGGTAATCTAACATGATACAGATTCTCCAACTTATTCTGAATCCTGTGACTTAACAGTGACATAATCTTTCCCACCCTCTTAATCGCTCTTCTAACATAAGGAAATCCAAACCAAACAAGTAGCAGGTTTATGTCAATAATACTGGCCAGAAATGATCCTGTAATACTGTACAATTTCATGGGGTCCACACTGTGTCTACATTTCTGTAATTGCAATTTCTTTCTTGCCAGCTCTAAGCTATGTATTTCATAGAAACATCCCAAAGTTTCTGCGAAACAATATTCTGAAACAATCAATCCGTTGTCCTGTTATTCCACTAGTCACAAGTAACCCCCTCACCATTGATCGCCCGCCCTTTTGAACGTTATTTTGCCAACTACCAATGTTACTTCATTATCCTGTTCACGTTCCAATTCCCCCATGATACATATCTGTCCGGCTCAGCAAATGCTGACACCCAGAAGATATAAGTATATGAAAGATTGTCAACGTTGAAACATAAACCAGAATTTTACATCACTACAGCCCGTCCGTACAATGCACCAGAATACCTGTAAGAATATTACTGCAACTAACACAAACTGTGTGTGTGTGTGTGTAAGGTATTTACCATCACGAGTGCGAACTTGCCTGACGTTATATTATGTTGTCTGATGTACCGACTACGTGTGGTTTTTCGTAAATATTGCCTTTGTTGGTACTCAAACATAAATGAATACTACACACAATGTGAAATTAATTACGAGACCGTGTACAGCACAAGGAGCAACAATACATTTTTAAGAGTACGTAATATACCATTATCTGTTCGGATCTAATTCTTAACGCAAAACTCTGTTACCGTTACTTACGTAAACTGAAACGTCTGCTATTTGTAAAATGGTCTAACGACAAACAAATTAAACACTGTTTACATTACTCACCTGCGTCACGAATGTTAAAAACATTACTTATCCATCCTTACGTTTGTCCACATTATCTATTTCTCCGGGACATTGACTCTGAGAAAGGGCAAACGTAATAACAATCGCGGTATTTCTTCACTCTCATGTATCTAACGTCAGGAACCTGCTAGGCAATTTTGCATCGGCTGTTCAACAATAAATTAGCACATCTAATTGACAGTCGCGCCTCGCCACAGATATGTTTTATATTTGTATCGTTATTTACATTTATATTTCTAGTGACTGTGTTCTTTCCAAAGTTATACTTTGAATTTGTCGAAGGGACGTACTTGTTGCAATGGGCCTTGCACTTCTAATATTTCGGGGTTCTGTGAGTTTATGGGTGTTTGTCTACTGGTGCAACGCAACGGCAACGCGATGTTTTGGCTACCGTTGGATGAGAGTTGCGTTGCACTTTCTTCGTCCACTGATGCAACTTTTTTGCGATTTGCGACCGTCTCAAATGTGCTGATTTTTTCCATTCTGCTACACAACGCCAAGCTATGCAGTCCGCAATGGTCTCATTGCGTATTTGCATGTGAAGAAGCTTCAAAGAGAGTGGATATTCTGGATTTTTCCGTTACTTCGCAAGAAACAGATACATTCAACTTTCGCTTTATCGCGAGAACTCGAAAAAGACGATGTAAAATTTAAAGGAATTTATAGGATGTCGAAGAATCTATTTGAGGAGCTGACTGAAAGTATTCGACCAACCTTTCCAAAAAAAAAAGGGCACAAACTGAGGGAAAGGTGTTTCAGTTGAAGTAAAACTGCTACTTACTTTGAGGTAATATGCATTTTATTGATTATAATAATGTATAAAAGAATTCCATGGTGAAGCAAATCCATATACCTATAAATCTCAACTCATCATAAAAGATATAATTCTACAGTATTTAAATTTTTTTAACATAAAAAATGAAAAATGATAATGTGAGTTCTTATAACTGAACATGTGGGCTGTCAGCATCAAATTGCTACCAGCTGACTGATGGCTGCTGGGAATCCTCAGAAATAGATGGCTCATGGGATGTGGCACCCGGAATTGAGGTTCCATGTCCGTGAGTTTTATACTGAAGCGGTGTTCGAAATAAAGTCATACATGGGCATGGAGATTACATCTGTGTTGAGTTAGAGGAGTCTTGAATAACATCTATCAATGGTAGCACTTCGCTTCTGAACTGAAATAAAAAACTTTTTTGTCATGCTTTATACATCTGCCAGTAGATTAGTAAAAATGTTTTCTCAGACCGTCTTCTGAGACACTGCTTTGCTGATTACAGAAACTTATAAAACTCCGTCGGCTGCAGATATCAGTGATTGACTTATGACCTTCTTCATAGTGTGTTTAGTCTTCATTTCGGACGGTGCAGGTGTAGGCTGGAACTTAACGCTGGGTTGAGATGACTGGGATAGAGTGGTGCTATATGGAGAGGCATGTTCGCCTGATTACTCGTCATCAATTTCCTCCTCATCGCCATTGATATGTGCTCTGATGAGAGCCTAAATTTCTTGCTCAGGTACTGGAGGCAAATTTGAATCGACGTCTGCTAGCAACAGTTTCACAACTGGAATAAGAAACTGTGCCTCCTTAGATAAGTACTGTCTGCTTGAAATACTGTCTTCACATTTCTCCACCTTTTCAAAATTTCTAATTTAATTTAATGTAATTGTTTTAAATAATAAGTCATAGCTCTATGAATATTTAGTAGTATTCCCTTAAGTATAGTGTTTTCAGTTGATAGGTTTCAGTTTTTTAGGTCTGGTAATAGTTGAAGAAAAATATAAACTTTAGTAGTTTGATTTTGTCTACATCTTTCCTACACTGACAACAGAGACTTTTGTTTCAGGTACTTGGAAAGTAGTTCAGTTTCTCCTCACTATCGTTTTGTTTCACTCATGGGAATAATACCACCAGAAGCACAGTGAGGGAATACAGTGACGCTGTTTGGATTGGGCTACAGAAGAAATACATGCCAGCTCCAGACAAAACCCGCTGGAAACAAATATAGCGTTTTCAATCTGTCTGGAACCTACTCAACTGCATATGGAACAAAACATGCAAAGTAAAAATATTCTATACATGATCAACAATTCCAACTATAAGTCATATCATTCAATTGTTCTGATGACTGCAGTCGATTCTGATGGAAATTTCATTATGATCGAAACAAAATGTCTGGGAAGAAAGAGTAATGGCGGAATTTTCAAAGATCGAGATTCAACCACAGCCTCGATCTGCAATGATCAATCAATTTGGCTACATGATGGAGAGACCTTCAAGCAGCTCTTGGGTTTCACGAGAACCTTACCTCATGGCATTACAAGATTTTATTTTGTTGCTGATGAAGTATTACCTTTCAAGAAAAATTCCATGCAACCATATCCTGAAAAAAGACTAAATGACAGCACATGGATTTTCAACTACATATTGAGCCGGTATTGAAATTCTATAGTGTGTGCATTCGGCATGCTGAGCCAAAAGTTCCCAGTTTTAGAGAATGCTATAACTTGCAAAAATATCTCGAAAGGAAAAGCTGTGTGTTTGCTGCACAACTGCGTCAGAAGCAGAGAAGGGAAAGTATAATCCATAAGTCAATGCTTCGCATGGCTTTCAAAGGATCAAATTGGACAGACAGTGCAAGTAGACGAATCACTCCAGTTGATGACACCTCAAATGCCTAATAATTACGAAATCATTTAACACAATATTTCCTGGCATGTTGATTTATCTTGGCGATGGAAGTAACTAAATCAAAATAAAATCGATTATCAGTTGTGCAAGTGCATGGAAGGTTTGTTGTTGCTCTAATAAAAATAGTTCATAGTAAATTTTAATAAAAGCAGATAAAACTAAGCAATGATGTAACTGGAGATAGTGGAAACTGCTGTATACTTCCCACAATTTCACATGTACAATGATACTACTGAAACAACAAATGATGTAACTACCACTCACATCAGTTTGTTTTCCTACAGGTGCCCATGCTTTTTCCACAGCAATTTTATTCAAACACTCTGATAAAACTTGACTGAGTAGACATGGATGCCTCTGCTGCATCGGATATGGTTGCATGGGAGTCACACACAGGTTGTGCACTGCAGTTGTGCCAGAGGACGATGAACAATAAAGTAAAACTGGTCAGATCAGTGATCTCTATGCTACCTGGATGTTGAACTTCAGCTATCTGATCTTGCCAGCCATAGAAGCTCATATTTCGTTTCTTGCCAAACTACAACATAGCTGCCAGGAAATATCACTAGAACACGAAAAGAAAATACTTTTCAATTCCTCTCCTTCATAAGCCTATTGCTTCATATGTTGACATAAAGTTCAAAACAAGAAATCAGTCTGCAATTCTGTGCCATATGCAGACTAATGGAAATTTGTTTGGAAAAACTACAGTATGGCGGACGATGCAAAGCACTTGTATTTGCAGACACGAGGCAGTTCTATACTCAGAGATCAGACTTCTACATCCAGGTTGTATAGAGATCACTGGCTCAGACTCACAAGAGACTGCTGTCCGGTACCCACATGACATTTTGTTGCAGATGTATTGCGCCGGTGCACGAGCAGAATTAAATGAAACCTCACTTATTTTCTCCAAAACACTGCAAATTTTGCCACATTTTCCTCCATAAACATCTGCCAATATGCTGTAATCGTCATTACTAAAGCTACCTTTACATCTTTTGACGCATTATAAAAAGGACCATCAACAATTCCACCAACTTCCTCCAATACATCACACGAATTGTCACTACTGTACAGCACCACATCAGAATTTATAGTATACTCAAATTCCGCCAAAATCGAGTCTACTTCTGCCTCCATAACATTATCTCTCGTCTCAGACGCCTCCACGACTTTATGCTTTAATATGCTGCCTGAGGCATTATTTTCACATTCATCTATTAACACTCACTCACAATTCAGGTTTTCATCAAGAGCCATAAGTTCACTTTCGTCAATATAAATAAATTTACAAATTACTTCCTCTGATATATCTAGATCAATAGATACAACCTTCACGACTTAGGCACCTGAAACAAAACTGTTATCTTGTTCTAACAGATATATTGTTAGAACAGGATAACACTTCCGCCGATACATTATAAAATGCATCGCTAGCTGACAAGACTACCGCTGCGCCGCCTACACAAATATCTTCGCATATTTCCATCAATACTCCATAACATACATCTCCAGATGACAACAGCTATGTCGCCTTCACAGATAGCTTCATTTCTTCCACAGATACAAACTCATCTACTTTAGTTTTAACTACATCACTATAATTGTTGCTACTGACCAGTGTCTCGTCTGAGTTCATCATACATCCCACTTCCACCAAATTTACATACACTTTGACCTCCCTTCTGATCATAGTTTTCTCAAATACAGCTTATCTCCGCATGCTGAAGAGATACAACGTAGTAGTCAAGCAATAACTTTATATTTACTAAAACTCGAACACCAATCAACTAAAGAACAAGTCATTACAAAGAATACTTATAAAAGTCAAAGAGTAAAGCAGACTGTCCGTGTGATCATCGCCACAGAATAATGCTGCGTTTCGTTGTACTTTCACAGATGTTCTTCTGGTGACTCCCACAATAGAATTTTCCATCAAACATACATTCATTACATCATTCACTTTCCCCTCACAAAATAAATATTTCAGCCCTATATTATAATTATCAGATTTCTCCATACATTATACGATATTTCTTGCGCCCACTTTGTCGTTGTGCCTCTCAAAATTATTCCTCACTTTATTCCTACATCTTACTACCTCTCTTTCCAACATTTGTGACTCCTAGCCAAATTATCGGCAGCCTCTGAATTTTTAAAACATTTCTTTTTCAATGCTGATTTATTTCGCCACCTCTGGACCTATGACGCGACGATCTCGTTTTCTGATGTCTTATTCAGGTTTTGCATTTCGTGATGTGCCTGTTCCTCAAATATTCATTCCCAGTTTTGCTTTGCATTGTAAAAAATACCATTCACCTTTCCTTTGAAAGTTATTACTACCAGTATGATAATAATTATTTTGGTTCTGATCATGACAATTATTTTGATGATTATTGGGTTCCTGTTCTGGTACCCATTTTCCTGTCTGTTGTTCTCATCATGCAGCCTAAATTTCAATGACAGTTCTACTTTTTCAACAAAATCTAAAAATTCCATTGTAAAAATTCCGGAAAGCGTTTCTTAAGCATCGTGATTTCTGTTAAAACTCCCAAGGGACGATTTATATACGTCGACTATTCAGTTCATGTACACAAAAATTCTGCACTAACCAACTTTCAAATTGGAAACTTGGTCCATTTAGGAGCTGATTCTGAAGTCACATTTGCTTTGCTTCACTCCAAAAATTTTTCAGAAAACAGCTCTCAAATACTACATAGGTAGTAAATGAAGCACTCATTAAATGTGCCCATGATTGAGTGTTGCCCTAAGCATGCCTTTCCGGCAATTCAATTTTGGCTCTTCTGTGATTCCTCTCGCAAAACTATCTCTACATGCAATAATATAGTGAACAGGATGGTATTTTCCACTATTAGCAAAATACTTTGTCGTTTATGAATTAACCCATGGAACACCTATCACAGTGGTAGCCTGATTTGCTGCTAAAGTACTTGATTTTACCCATACTTCTTGAATCCACTGCTCCTGCTGAAAAACTTCACTTTTATTCTTGGCTGAAAATGCAGCCTATTTTTGATCACTTCTTTTTCACTCTTTACCATTCTACCCGACAAATTGTTTACTGATTTAGTGGTGACTTCTTTTGCCTGAACACATAATCCTTAACACAGTTAACCAGCTCGTCCTGCACCTTCTCCATTTTGTATCCAAAATCTTTTTCCACAACGCCGCCTCTGATATTAACCAGGCCAGCCTGCTCAGAAATTTTGCCCCTGTCTGTCCTTACAGCCTCTAAGTTTGTATTAATCATCAATTCAGTATTTGATCTAATCTTTCCCACCTCAGTTTTGACAGTTTCTAAATTTGTCTCTACATTTTCAGTTTTTGAAATCAGCTCTGTTTTTAAATGAATATAACTCAGTATCAAATTCCCCCACATTAAATCACATTTCTAGCAAAATTTGCATTAATTGTGACAATGTATAACTGAAACTTTACTTCCCCTCTCTGATTCTGGACTAACTGCCCCATCAGTAAGTTCCATTTCGACACCACCACATTCAGATTTAGGACTAACTGGTCCAGTAGTATTATCTGAACCACACTGATTGGGTGATTGCTTGTTCATTGTAGGTTTTATCACTGGTGGCCACAATGTGGGTTTACATATATTAATACTCTCAGCAAGCATATTCAAGTTTTCAGTCACACTCATTGCTTCTGCTACGTTGCTGCTGTGATGCCGATGCTGATGAAGTCGCGCCAGTGGCTGCATGGTAGCTGCTGCTGCTCACACTGCCAGCGAAGTTTCAGCTGCTTCCTGCTGCAATGTGGGACTCAGCATGTCTTTTTCAAGCTGTTTCCTTTTGATGTTCTGTGGCTCACTTCCTCATATCTAAGTTCACTACCGATCCTCATGCATCTAACAGCTGGAAAATCTTATGCTCAGAACCCTGACAAAAATTTCCTGTTATGTAATAGATTTGGGACCTGGATCACAGAATACTGTAAAGTGATAGAATTATAATTGTAACTGTATTAGATTCACATGTTGGACGAGAAAACTCTAACTGAAACATTATGTAATGAATATTCCGCTGAGTAGCTTCTATAACCAGCATTCCACATGTGTAAAACTGACTGTGACTTTACCTGATGTTACTCGTACCTTATGACTCTGTTTAAAAAGAATAGCTTGATAATGTTGTGGAGTCAAGCCACATACATGTGCTTTCATGCCTGGTAGATAACTTGCTGCAAATAATAGCCTGTAGCTGGGATTTTGCAGTCAAATAGTCTACACATTGGCTAGAATTACTAATTAATAAAATAATGACATATAAAATAAAAAAACAAATAAAGAATTTTTAAAATCAAGGTTCTATTCTGATGTGAGTGATTAATGTAGATGACACAATTATGTTTATTCCAGAAAGAAAGTCTCAAATAAATGGGAAGTGATCCTACAATAATCAGTTATGATACATACTAAAAGATAATCTTATAAAAAGCAATAAAGTTGCAGTAAGTGCATTACAAGAACGGTAGTAGAATCTCCAGGCTAAATAGTTATTCAGTATCCATATAAAACTAAGTCTATTCCATGGCCACCCTATACAAAACAATCACCTATTCAAAATAATTTAGAGTTCAGCATGACTGTTTATATATTAACGCATCGAGATGGCAAGTAGTGACTCATACTCTGTCTATTCTCAGTTTTGCACTGTAAACAACAAAGTTAAAGTTATGCAGTGGAGCATGTTCAGGCCTTCTGCAAGATAGAATCTCTTCAGAAGTTAAAGTATTGTTGTAGCTATTCATCGTCCAGAATCAGTCACCCACATGGCTGAAAATTACACATTCCCTCGGGCAGGTCTGCCTTCTACCAGAACTCGTTTAGGTGTTAAAAGTTAGTCTTGAAAAAAACAGCCATTTAGCATTGACATGAAAATATCTGTTTTCATTTGATTCCAGTAGTATTCTGCTACTGTCTATCTCTTATTGGGTGAAAGCCATCCCCATAAAAATACATTACTCTTAAGTTCTACAGGCATGATTTGGTTCAACCTGACAGCTTTCTGCACTAATAAACAAATGTTACAAACATTTTCTTAAACACAGGCCATTAACAATAAATTTAAATAAAGGTTCATTCGTAAGTAAGTAAGTTAGCATTCTTGTGAAAGTGTGCTCATATTTAATGACAACAGAATTCATTAAATATTAAACTTTAATTAAATATTGTTTGAATAATTATTTATATCTGCTTGATAGAAGCATCTCTTGGCACTCTTTTCAATGTTGGTGTCAGCTAAGATATATGATTGACCATTTTTAAATCACACTTATTTTTCATACTGACTGTAATGATATTTAAAAAATGTAATTGGCGAAAATAGTAGCATATTCTTTAAATAACTGCACAAGTATGACAAGATATGAGTTATCCATGCTGCATTAAGTCACAGTTTTATTGTGGAGGAAACAATGTTATGACAGTCGTTTGCATAACAAAAAGATATAAAATATGAAAAATTAACAAATAAAATAGTTACAGGTACAGAGCTCTCAATCATGATAGCTATAGTGCTATGCTATCATCTGAAAAATCGATTGCTGAAATCACATGAAGCATTTAAAAGTTGTTAATTTCAAGGTTCACTGTAAAAATATTCAGTCACTGTAAAATATTAAGTTCTGTAGTTTTTAAGTTATTGAAAATATTATCGTTTCATTAGATGTGCTTAATTTTTCTGATGTGGCAGACATAGTCGTATCTGCTTTATTATGTAACTGTAATTTACTATGAAACGACAGAAAATTCAGAGTGGATATTATTGTGTTTTACAATAGAATTTCTATGAACTCTATGAAGCTGTATTGCAGACTGTCTTAAAGGGTGCCACTTATGGCGCATTTTTTGTTCTTCAGCTAAGCAAGCAACCACCATCCAAATTCTCTCCACTGAGTTTTACCAATTGCTGGACAAGTACTGTTCTCCTTTGTACTTGGCCAGGGCCATAGCGGTCGCTTCACTGGACCAACCATGGTGTGCTCTCAGCCTGCCAGCTTGTATGTAGCCATACAAACCAATTTTCCTTGCCTGCTACTAGTTCTACGCAGCCAAATAACTCGCCTACTTACACATACTGTTTCAGTGTGTAATCATACCAGTATCCAAGAGTGAAGGTGACGTTAATTTCGTGAAAACGGTGTTGAGAAATCTTAGAGAACCGACATCTCTGACTGACAACAGAATGAGTCTGTTACTAAAAATATACATTTTGCGAAGGAGCACGTAGATAAGAGAAACAATTAGGAATTTTACAGAACCATATAGACAGTCGGTTTTTCCATTTGTTCTGTTTGCAAATGGAGCACAGTTCCCTCCACAATGCACCATATAGTGGCTTGAGGGATACATGTACTTTCTAAAAATTTATGAGCCATAATGAAAAATGATTTCATAACCATGTGACAAATTATAAGCATATATTGAATTTGAGTTCAGACTATCATTAGAAACAAGCCAAGAAATCTTCAACATGTGCACAGAATTAGAGAGCGCTCCAGTCTTTGGACATCTTGGTATGTAACCCTTGGACTGACTGCACGTCTCCAAAGTAAAATAGTATTCCATGAAGGAGATACAACAAAGTTTTCGAAAAACTCTGCTGGATATTTTTTTAGAAAACATACATTTGATGTAGCTTTCACGATAATTATATACTACATCTATTACTCCAACCTGATAATGATGATTCATCACTGCAAATAGTTCACAGCTCGTGGTCTAGTGGTTAGCATTGCTACCTCTGGATGATGGGGTCCCAGGTTCGATTTCCAGCTGGGTCGACGATTTTCTCCGCTCAGGGCTGGGTGTTTGTCCTGTACTCATCATCTCATCCTCATTCAGGAAGAGCCGAGGCTGGAGATGGAAAATTTTGGAACTTGTATGAGCACTTGGCAGCAAGTCCTTATCCCAAGTCTTTTGGAATGTAGCACAGTCTGTTGCAATGCTGAAATGTGTTCCTGGAAAATACAGCTAGATTTTCCTTAAAGTATTAACAACAGCTAAAACTTCAAACCCAGAACTACTATAATTGTTTCTCTTGATATGTTGTTTTTTTACTCATGTACGAGACTGGATTTAAATTGTCATCTTCTAAAGATTTCTGTAATAACACAGCTCCAATCCCTTCTTTGTTTGTTACACTGTGTGTAGTTCACTTTCTCATTTTACAGATTTTTGTAACTGGATCGGATGAAAGAGTATCTTTCAGCATCTTGAATGGTTGCCTCTGTTCTTATTCAAAGTTATATTCTCGATTATGCCTCAGAAATTCTCTGAGAGGTTTGGTAATTGCACAGTACTTTGAGATAGACTTCATTAACTATCCTGTTAGACCTAGGAAACTTTGTATTTGCTGCAACAGATTTCGGTTCTGGCTTTGAATAGCAATTGTCTTCTCAGAAGAATGTGGGATTTGTCCACACCGTGTTACATACCCAAGAAACTGAACAGTTCTCTTCAAGAACTGGTATTTTCCAAAATTTATCTCCAAGTCATATTCTGATAGAATTTTTAACACTGAACCAAGGCACTGAAGGGCTTCATAATCACTCTTTGTTGGTTCTATAATATCATCTATGTAAATATATACGATGTTCTCTCAAGCCAATGCGCAAGAAACAGTGTTTATAAAACGCTGGAACACTGCGGGTGAATTTTGAAAACCAAATGGAACTTTCCTAAACAGAAACTGCCCTGAGTGCGTCTGAAACGAGGTATATTTTCGGTTTTCTCTTCAAGATCAAAGTGAAAAAATCATTCTTGTGGTCTATGTGGAAAACACCAAGGCATCTTGTAATTTATCTAAGATACCTTCTATGACGGGCAATGGGTAATGATACTTTACTGTGATCTTGTTTAATTTTCTGTAGTCTATAGAAACATGATGATCTCCATTTTTCTTTTTTAAAACTGCAACCTGGTTAGCACATTCATATGAAACTGATTCTATTATTTCTTGATCAAGCCAAATCAGGACTTGGGTATTGCCGATTTATTTCTCTCATGGTGATGATCTTCTGAGTCTAAGAGTGTTATATATTACTTGTTGTCCTCACAATAATCTTATTCTTACATTAATGGTCTTTGTTGGGCCACAATTAGTCACTAAACCTTCAATGTCTTCCTTTGTTTTTATCAATAACAGAGCTTTCAATATCCAATTCCTGTGTGTCTGTCATATGGAGACTCGTAAGATGAGCTTTCACTTCTGGCCTCACCAGTCTCTAGAAACCACATAAATATCTGTTTCCATTTTGACATCATCAGTCTCAACAATGCTTGTAAAATATATTGAAGAGAGATGGAGTTTTTCCCGAATCCTGTCAAGCCAATATCTGTGTTTTGGAAATCTCATAAACACCCTATTGTAATAAATTAAATTGATGCCACAGTCAAGTAGAGACTTCTCCTCTCGGTTACTGATTCGTACATATTTAAATTTACAGTTGTTAATACTCTACTTAAAAGTGTTGACATTCATTGTCGGTTTCAATCATTCTTCTCCTTCATGCTTTCGGAGGAGATATGGTCAAACTTGTTGCAATTGAAACATCTATTTCCCTTGCTCTTGAGGTTGCAATCACTTGACCAGTGACCGCTGTAATTACAATTAAAACACTTTCGTTTGGATCCAAAGTTACACTTTTAGTATTTCTAATACTTGAGCCTCTAGCACCTTTCTTACTGGAGTTTAAATTTTGATTGATGTTTTGAATGTACTGAGAATCGTGTTTCACACTTGTTACTTATTTATAAATCGAAATATTTTTCCATCTCCTTTTCGAGTAAACTCGATGTTTTGTCACTATCCATTAGGATTGCGTGCTCTTCTTCATTGCTGGCAACATCAGCATCCTCTACATCTACGTTAATTTTCACCTCAAATATGTCAGTGTTGGATAAATAATAACAAATCTCGGTAATCATTTCAGTTTTAGTAGCACTATACATCCACAACATCATGCAGATTGCTCTAATGCTTCAATGGATGACTTCTTAGCTTCATGTTCACCATCTAGTGATTTAATAGTAAACCTAGAAAATTCTCTGAAGCATTTCCGATTTTTGGTTTTAAGCCGTGAAGACGTTATACTTCTATTTACTTTTTCCATATTACCTAATATTTCCATTTCTAGATTTTTCTTACTTTTCATCAGCTATTTCTTCTTTTGTCACATTTAAAATTTCTCCCTGCATCGCTCTGCACTATCAATCATCGCTAGAATGTGAATCTTCGTCATAGACCCAAAACCACTACATTATACATCACTACGTTGTCTCAAGCAAAACTATGCCAAAAAAGTTCTTCATAAACATCACAGACTAGGCAGCAAAACTGAGCCATCACTCAGTCAGTTGACTTCAGACAGAACCCCCAATATTAGTGGATAAAATGGTTCCGACTTTCATGATGAACTATTTATTAATTTTGAACATACTACCTGCACCAAATTATAAATTCCCCTGCCATAGTTATTATCACTATTGATATGATACATATAAACAAGAAAAACCATGAATTCACAGCTAGAAACTTCAACAAAGGTTTCAGTGACCACTGTGCACAGCTTCTTGAAATATCTTCAATGTTGAACTTAAGTACACAACCAGAAATGACGAAAATAGGAAGAACCAACATCTGTCAAAACATTGAGTACTTAAACAATATTATGAGAAGGAAAGTTGCTATCATATAGTGGAGATGCTGAGTTGTAGATAGCCAAAACAAAAAAAAAAAACTCACACAGTTATTGCTTTCAGCCATTAAGGCCTTTGTCAACAATAGACACATGCACACACACACACACACACACACACACACACACACACACACACACACACACACACACACACGCACACACACATGTAACTCACACACACAACTGAGTCATGTGTACATTTGCATGTGTGTGTATGTGTGTCTATTGTTGACGAAGCCCTTACTAGCTGAAAGGTATAACTGTGCGAGTCTTTTTGTTGTGCCTATCTCTGCAACTCAACGTCTCCGCTATATGGTGAGTAGCAACTTTGCTTCTCATAATATCGTTACATCCCATCCTGGATTTTCCATTGTTAAATCATTTAGTACTTTAGGAATTTAGTAAGAAAGTAAAGAGCTGAACAGATATGAAAACACAGACGAGAATTTAAACACACACACACACACACACACACACACACACACACACACACACACACACACATATATATATATATATATATATATATATATATATATTTACACATTATTTTAGCATACTATTTCCAGTTAATAATCAAAAAATCGAATGTGCTAGGCATAACAGAAAAATTGCTCGTTGACAACAGATATAAATGTCATGTGCTGAAAAGCGAAGATTATATGAGATCTCAAATTTTTCCATAGTATCTAATGTTGTACTTATATATTTCAAAAAATATAACATGATACTTAAAAAGGGCATCAACTCAACTAAATTAATGGAAAATGACAGCTATATAACTGCAACATATATATATATATATATATATTGTGAAACAGCAAACTAATAATGTTTCTCTTCAGAATTCCAATACTGAATTGAATTGTGATGGAAAAGTAATTAATGATCCTAAAGAAATAGCAAATGTGTTCAATAATTATCATAGCAATATAAGTGAACAATTAGTCACTGAAATATCAACATAAATCCTACTTAAGTCTTTCTCTCTCCAACAAACCAGAAAGAAGTCCTCTCTGTTATCAGAACTTTAAAAATTAAGCATTCCACTGGAATAGGTGGCATCCCAGACAATTTTATTAAAAAGGTATGGAGGACTCCATTAGCTCACCTTTGTAATAGTTCCTTTCAAGCTGAAATGTTCTCAGTGTGTCTTAAAACAGTTAAGGTCATACCACTATCCAAAAAAGGCAAAAAGGATTAAGTAGCTAACTAAGGCCCAATATCAAAAATCATAGAAAACGGTTTTCAAATAAGTTAGTAGACTTCCTGGAAGAGCGCAAAATACTATCCACAGCACAACATGGTTGCAGGAAAGGCAGATTAAGGCTGATACACTAGTTTTTGCATTATTAAATGAAGTATTTCAGAAACTAGATACTAGCGAAAATGTCAGTGGAATATATCTAGATCTCTCTAAGGCTTTTGATATCACAGATCACACAAAACGTCTGAATAAGCTTGACAACATGGGGATTAGAGGAACATCAAACAACTGGAGAAAATCATACCTAGGCAGTCGAAGTTTCAGCAAATTGTCTCAACCTATCAAACTATGAAGCCATTAAATATGGAGTGTCACTAGTCTCAGCTCTGGGACATCTCCTATTTCTATTGAATGTGAATGACCAAAACAAATCCTGTGAGAACACTTCCCCTTTTGCTGACCATACAAATCTGCTAGTGAGTGGAAAAGAAATGGCATTGTTTCAGAAGCCTACAACATAGACACTGAACAATATTGAAAACTGGTTATGTAACAACAAATTGGTAATAAATGCAAGTAAGGCAGTGGCACTAAATTTCTATAATGTGGGAAAAGGTAAACAAACTGCTCAGATTCAGACATATGACGAGGACCTTCAGAGTGCGGATAACATTAAATTCCGACCAGAACACATACAGTTTATATACAGTTATATAACATTCCAGTACAATGATTCTTGACATTTGTCGATACTTCTAGAATGTACTCGAATCAACTATAGAAATTAAAATTCTACAGTTGAGATGAGCTTTGAACTAATGACCGTCCATCCAACAGTCTAGTATTACAACCACTACACCACGGGGTGATGGTACTATTCAACTTCTTCTGCTACATTGCTCCTTCCTTAAGAGAACAGCGTCTCAGTGTTACGTCGTCCTAGTTCGGGAACGAGTCATCGGTCCTGCATACTCCGACTACTGATGACTGATCCTCGCCCTGGCAGTGATCTTCTCAGAACTTCTTTTGCCGCTCTGCTTTTACATCACCTTTCCGCTTGTTGCCTGTCATTGGAGCTTCGAATTTACCCTGGGTGGCAGGATCCTTGTAGGGCTTCATTCGAAAGACGTGGGCCGTATCTCTGATTTTTCTTCATATTGCATCAGGGTTGAAATCTTCAATTTCTTAAGTAACATCAGACAAGTGTCTTACAAGCTTATAAGGTCCAAAGCAGCTCCTGAGGAGCTTCTCAGAGAGACCAACCTTCCGAACAGGAGTGAAGATCCAGACGAGGTCACCAGGCTGTTAGACAACGGGGCGGTGGCTCGCGTCATACCATAGGCGATCGTTTACTTAAGCCTGCAACGTGCGGAGTCGAGCTAACTGCCGAGCTTCCTCAGCTGGTTAACACCTGGCCAATGTAGTCGTCGTCTACGTCATCAGGATGTAACGGAAACACAGGGTCCATCGTCGTAGTCTCCTCACGCCCATGCACCAGGAAAAATGGTGTAAATCCTGTGGTGTCTTGCTTGGCTGTGTTGTAGGCAAACGTCTCGAAAGGTAGCACCTCATCCCAGTTGCTCTGCTCAGCATTGAAGAACACAGATAGCATGTGGACGAAGGTCTTATTAAGGCATTCAGTAAGTCCGTTAGTTTGCAGATGGTAGGCAGTCGTCATGTAATGAGTAATGTTGCACAGAGAGTTTATCTCTGTCACAAGATTCGACTGAAAAACTTTCCCTCGATCCGTAATTAACAACCTTGGGGCACTGTGTTTTAATAAAATGTCTTCTACGATGTATTTGGGTACCTCGAATGCTTCGGCTGTTTTCACGGCTTTTGTAATGGCATAGCGTGTCAGATAATTAGTGCAAACAATAATCCATCTATTGCCACTACTAGATGTTGGAAATCGTCCGAGGGGGTCAATCCCAACACGGTGGAAAGGCGTTTCGGCTGGTAGTATTGGTATGAGTCGGCCAGGTGGTTTCTGAGGAACTGCCTTTCTTCTCTGGCACTCTCGACAGTGAGACACATAGTGACAGACACTCCTAAATTAACCTGGCTAGAAAAATCTCTTGTGGATTGTATGCTTTAATAAATACTAGATGTCCGGCCTCAGGTGTGTCATGGAATTTCTGTAGAACATCAAAACACATGTGTTTAGGAATCACTGGTAGGCACTCCTTTCCAAACGGACCAAAGTTTTTCTTGCAAGATAATCCATTAACTACCTTAAATTGTAATTTCACATCCTATGACCGATTTAAGGCAAGCATAATTTGAGATATCTTGGCGTCCTCCTCCTGCTCAGCAGAGAGATCCTGCAGTGCAGCAAGATAGCTACCCTCTTCATCAAAGTCTTGAGAGTCTTGCACAGGTTTTTTTTTTTTCTTTTTTTGAGAGACACTCAGCATCTTGGTGTTTTCTTCCACTTTTGTACGCTATGGTAATGTCATATTCTCGAAGACATAGTGTCCACCTGGCGAGTCGCCCTGTTGGATCCTTAAGATCTGCCAACCAACAAAGTGAATGATGGTCTATAACGACTGTAAATGGCGTTCCATAGAGATACTGCGAAATCTGCGCATGGCTCAGATCACAGCAAGACATTCTCTTTCTGTAACTGAGTAGTTTCTCTTGGCTTTTGTAAGTGTTGTAGAAGCATAAGCTATAACTTTCTCTTTTCCATCCGAAATTTGCACAAGAACAGCACCGATCCCATACCCACTGGCATCTGTGTATAGTTCTGTAGGTGCTCTCTCATCATACAGAGCAAGTATAGGGTCAGTCGTCAGAGTTTTTCGCAGCACATCGAAAAAATCTTGTTGAGCGCCACCTCAGATAAATTTAGCATTGGCGTTTAACAACTCTTGGAGTGGC
This sequence comes from Schistocerca gregaria, assembly GCF_023897955.1. Lineage (NCBI taxonomy): Eukaryota > Metazoa > Arthropoda > Insecta > Orthoptera > Acrididae > Schistocerca > Schistocerca gregaria. Next base: position 96,590,011 of record NC_064927.1, on the reverse strand, counting down.
CTGGCTTTGATGCAAAAGTTTTTGATAAAATGACTGTAATAAGAAAAGCTTCTCACATCTCTAATACTTTTAGGAATAGGAAATTCCATCATAGATCTCACCTTTTCTGGGTCTGGCTGCACACCTTTGTTTGACACAAGGTGTCCAAGTATTTTGATTTCTTTTGCTCCAAACAGACACTTTCTTGGATTAACTTTCAGTCCGGTTTGTTGGAGTCACTTAAGAACGGCCATCAGTCTTTTTAAGTGTTCATCGTAAGTCTCTGACAGCACTATAATGTCATCTAAATGACAAAGACACATCGTGCACTTCAGGTGACTTACCGTTCAAAAGTTGCTGGTGCATTACCAAAACCAAATGGTATTACCTTTAACTCCTATGTGCCCTCAGGGGTGATGAATGCAGTTTTCTCACGATCAGCCCCATCTACTTCGATTTGCCAGTATCCCGAGTAAATGCCAATGGTTGAGAAAAACTTAGCCCCCTTCATACAATCTAGTGTGTCGTAAATTCGTAGGAAGGGAGTAAACGTTCTTTTTAGTTACCTTATTGAGCTTACTGTAATCAACACAAAAGCGCCAACTGCCATCCATCTTCCTGAAGAGAACCACTGGTGACGACCATGGGCTCTGCAAAGGCTGAATGATGTCATTTTTCATCATTCTCCAAATTCTCCACATTGTTTAAATTGAACTTTGAAACAGCATTTCCAAAAGTATGCATGACTGTATCAACATCTCACAAAAACAGATGGATAACAGCAGGTATTAAGAAGTCCTCCCAAACACTTAGAACGCCTCAGTTCCATGAAAAAGATTCACAATGATCCAAAATTCTTAAATTTCTATCATAGATACAAACAGATTTATAGGAAGGTGCTGATTGCTGCAAAAAAGTCATTTAATGACAAAATAATATATAATGCAGAGAATAAAAGCAAAGCAGTCTGGGATGTTATAAAAAGGAAACGGGGAGAGGCAAACAAACGCAGAATAACATACTGCTAAGGGAGGGGGATAAGGTAATAAATGATCCACAACACTTAGCAAACTATGTAAACGAGCATTTTTCAAGTATTGCAGAGAAGTTACAGCAAAAATTCCCCAAAACAAATATAACACCTGCAAAAATTGTTGCACTAGATACAATGATGTTACTTCCAACCACAGAGAATGAAGTCAATAAAACTGTTCAAAAGCTAAAAAATAAAAAGTCAGAAGGCTTAGATGATGTACCAATGTGTGTACTGAAACAATGCATAGGGATTATACAAGGCCCATTAACAAATATAATAAATGAATCCTTCACATCAGGGACATTTCCAGAGCAGCTAAAACAGGCAAGAGTTGTACCTTTGCTTAAGAAAGGTAATGCAGAAGACATAGAAAATTACTGGCCCATTTCCCTGCTGTCAGCATTCTCAAAAATAATAGAAGCAATTATGAAAGACAGATTAATGAATTATCTGAATAAATACAATCTTTTAAGCAAATCACAGTTTGGTTTTCGAAGTGGCAAAAATACGGAGTCAGCCATAGTAGAATTCACAAAAGTTGTACTTAATGCTCTTGATAAAGATGAGTGTGTCACAGGCATATTTTTGGATCTTTCTAAGGCTTTTGATACAGTCGACCACAAGATTCTATTAAATAAATTAGAAGCATTAGAAATAAGAGGGGTAGCTAATGACTGGTTTTGATCATACCTAACAGATAGGGTACAAAGAGTAGAGATAACACATACTTCAAATAGATCTAAACATTTAGTAAAATACTTATCAGAACCAAAACATATTAATATAGGGGTTCCACAAGGTAGCATATTAGGACCAATACTATTCCTGATATACATCAATGACTTTCCCAGTAGTGTTACTCATGGTGAGAAAATTCTCGTCGCTGATGACAGCAATATTATAGTCACTGAGAGAACAAGAGAACTCCTTACCGAGAAAGCAAATGAAACTCTCAAGGAAGTTTACGATTGGTCAATAAGCAACAAATTGACATTAAACATAAAGAAAACTAATGCCATGAACTTCAGTTTGAAGAGGAAAAATGACAATGTTAAATTAAATGTAGATGGCACCTCTATAGACTGTGTAACAAATGCAAAATTTCTAGGAATGAATATTGACTCTCAGCTGAAGTGGTGTGAACACACAAAGGTACTTGCAAACAGAATGTCATCAGCATGTTATGCCCTTAGAATTCTATCATCTGTGTGTAACATGCAGTGTCTTTTAGTTACATATTATTCATATGTACACTCAATTCTTAGCTATGGCATTCTTTTTTGGGGAACAAATCCACAAAATATGAACACAATTTTCAAACTCCAGAAAAGAGCCATAAGAATAATAACCAGAAATAGTAGTCGAGCTCATTGTAAAGATCTGTTCAAAACACTGGGAATTTTAACTGCTCCATGTGAACACATTTACCAGTCAGTTGTACACATCAAAAGTAACATTGGCAATTACTGCACAAACAGCTCTGTCCATGACCATGCAACAAGAGATAGACTCAACTTACATTTACCAAGAAAAAATAAACATAAAACTCAAAACAGCATTTTCTACCAAGGAATAAAACTGTACAATAAATTACCAAAAGAGATTAAAGAAATTTCAAAAATACACTTATTTAAGAAGGCAGCTAAAAAGTACCTGTTATGCAATACATTTTATACATTGAAGGATTACTTAGATAAAGCAGAGTAGGGGTTTGATAAAAAAATGTTATACAAACAAATAATAATAATAATGATGATTATAAAACATCCAATATTCCACTTCACTTTATTATTTTTCTTCTTTTTTCCTTTCTAGAGACACTCTCCCCTCAAGCTATGCATAGCACAATACTAACACCTCTTCCTCTTTCTGAGCTCAACATCTCACTCATTATGAAGGGATGCTGACTCAGTTTTTCAGGACAGCAAATGGGAACTTGCAGTACAGAAAATGGCCCAAGGATCACGTGTGTGTGTGTGTGTGTGTGTGTGTGTGTGTGTGTGTGTGTGTGTGTGTGTGTGTGTAGTGAGTGAAGTGTTATGAAACAATGTGTGTATAGTGTTTGCAGTGACTGATAGTGAAATATGAGTGAATAGTGTGGCATTACATTATTTAATGAGTTATTTGTAAATAAATTATTGTATACCAGGAGTAAAATCTAATGATTGTCTCTAACTAGAAGTCTGTAAATATATGTGTATACGAATTAGCTTATTGTAAATTGATCTAAGCTTATAAATACTTTGACATGTCCTACATCCTTGTAAAAGGAGATCTACGGATGAATAAAACTACTACTACTACTACTATTTTCTCTACCTCGTCGCGAATTACTCGACGTTCCTTGCGACACACAGTATGCTCTCTGGCCTATTGGTTGATGGTCTTCAGTGCTAATCCGGTGCTTCACCGTTGATTTGTCTAATTTCCTCTTCACCTGTGGACTGAAGCATTCAGAGGACTCTTGAAGAATGACAGGTAGCTTCTTCTGTTATTCCTTAGTGAGCTCTGGCAATAGTCGAGCTGGAAGATCTTGTCTCTTAGTGGCAGCGCCAATGTCGCCCACAGACTCAACATGGGAGGTTTGTATGACACTCAGCTGTTCAGCAATTATTGGCTCAGCGTTTGCTATGCACATGCGTCTTGGAAGGATCTGTGGGTCTCAGCGACAGTTAACTATTCACAATTCGCCGAATCCGTTCTTAAACGAGACGACAGAGGCTGGGATGACCAAGTTATTCTTCAGTGGTATGCTTCTCTTACATTCCACTACAAGATCCATGGGTTGATGCATGGCATGACACATGACAGTTACCTTTCTAGCGCTGACTGCTGGAATGATCACTTCATGCAGCACACATAGTCTCCATGCACTCCGATGCGCATCTTCCTGTCCACAGTATCTCATCTTGTCTAGCCCAATGTTCGAGTTACCACAATTTATAGGTGCCTGAGAAGCTTTCAAAATGTCCCATCCGAGAATGACGTCATGACTACACCCTTGTATGATGATGAATTCTGTGTATGATCACTTATACCCACACAAATGACTCATCTTCCTGTAGGTTTTACATATTTCCCATTAGCCACCTTCAGCAAAGATGTATTGCTGTTGACGAATATGGTTTTCTGCTACTGGAGACGGTGCTTCTCCGAAATGACTGAATATGATGCTCCAGAGTCCACAAGAGCTTGGGCTGGTGGGCCATCCATGGGGATATCGAGGTAGTTTCCTATCATTTTTGTAGTGATCGACGGCGGAGGATTTTTCTCTTCAATGGCCTCATGTCCAAGGAAGATTGCACCCTTTAGTTTTCCAGATTGTGGCGGCTAGATGATCGGCTGGAGTTTCTAAACGGCGATGGAGAACTTGATCGGCATGTTGGGGAGCGTCCTCTCCAGCGGCTAGCTTGCGGCTATGATGATCTACGTGGTTCTGCACCCACATCTTCTTGTTCATCTTCGTCGTGCCGGATTTGGCGTCGGCTTAAATCGGTCTGCTGTCTTCTGGCGCCGGCGTCATCAAATATCCGCCCCCTTTCTCGACAATAGCGCACCGCCTGTCCCGGTCGTCCGCAGTGGAAACATACTGGTTGGTTATCCTGGGTCCTCCAGATGTCAGTCTTACATGGTGCCCAAACAGGTTCCTCATGAGGCATTGTAGGAACGTAAATTCACCTGGATCTCGACTTTTTCACCATTTTAAAGGGAAACGAGGGACGAGAGATTGGGTTCAATGTCTGTTCCACTTCCACCCTTATGACGTCTTGAAGCGTCTCGGTTTTTTGCTCGCCGTGCAATCGAAGTGCCTTCTGAATTTCTTCTCTTACTATCAGACGAAGAACACATTAAATCAGTTCCTTCCTCCATCACAGACATCGATACGACGTTTGGAGTCCGTTCAAACTTCTTTGCATGTAATTCTTTTTTGATGCATTGTCTCCATATACTGGCACCATTTTATGAAGTCGTTTGCTGTCGAAACCTCCTTCAGGAGTAGGTCTTTATACATGTCCTCAGCAACACCTTTCATTAGATGTGCAATCTTACCTTCCTCCTTCATTCTATGATCCACTATTTTACACAGCTCCAAGACGACTTGAATGTCGGATGATATAGTTTCTCCTAGACGCTGTGCCCTGCACTTAAATTCATCTTCAGCATTGCTCTTCTGTCGTGTGTCGCCGAAATAACTGCGCAGTTCCGCCTGGAATACTTCCCAGCTTGTGAACTTCTCCTCGTTGTTCTCGTACCACTGCTTGGCAGTGTCCTACAAGTAGAAAAATACGTTAGCCAAACACACGGTGTCATCCCATTTGTTAAATTTGGTTATACGCTCGTATATCTTCAGCCACTTGTATGGATCTTAGCCATCGTCACCAGAAACCCCGGAAGGATGTCGTCTCATGTGGTGGCAAACGGTTTCTCTCATCGTAACGTCCTCTTCTTTTTCTGTTTCCGATAGATTGCGATCTACGAACTCGGGTTTGTCGCCACGTAAAACGGCGGCTCTGTCATGGCCTGATGGGAGCCACTGTGTCGTCGATAATGTGCGCTATCACAGGTTCCGATACTCAGAGTCTTCACCAGAATAATGTCACATAGAAGAAGGTGTAATTAGATGAATGACGAACACTAACTTCAATTAATGAAGGTGCAGAGCGAACTGCTTCCGGCCAGAACACACACGGTATATATACAGTTACAGAACATTTAAGTACAATGATTCTTGACATTTGTGGATACTTCTAGAATGTACTCAAACCGACTACAGCAATTAAAGTTTTACAGTTCAGATGAATTTGAACTCACGACCCTCCATGCGACAGTCTAGTGTCATAACCACTACACCACAGTGACTGTGCTACTCAGCTTATTCTGCGACGATATGACATTGTTTTCTGGGGTAACTCTTCTCTTAGACAAAAGCTCTTTACGTTACAAAACAGAGTTATAATAATAATGTAAGGTTTAAAATGGAACAAAACCTGTGGACAACGGTTTAAAAAGCTAGAAATCCTCCCACTTCCATGCACATATGTGTATGAGATAATTGTTGTTGTTAAAAAATATTCAGCCGAAAATTCGAATCTCTCCAAAAAAAATGAAAATATTCGCTCTTGTAACACTAGGCAAAAAGAAAGCTTTCATTTATAGCCTACCAACACTACCTTAAATAAAAAGGACCCTATATTATGGGAAAGTTATTTATAATAAACTTCCATCAGAAATTAAATCAACAAATGACCTGGCAAATTTCAGGTTAGCTGATAGTGTATATCTGACTCATAACTGCCTCTATAGCCCCCAAAAGTCCCTCCAGCAAGTACATTAATTTGGGTTAGTGATGTATCATATAAATGCTACTAGAACCTTAATTATTTATCATGTAAATGTTACTGTAATGCAAATATTAATCTGCCAGTATAGTACATGTGCTATCTGCCTTATAATGTCTTCTCTGTATTTTTGTTCAATATTTGCTCTGTATATTGTAACTCAATGATCATTTATGCAGAAATAGTGAAATTAGCGTAATTGTAAATTATTTAATATTTTTTTACACATTGATTTGTCCTACATCATAATGTAACATTTGTATAGTATATGATTGCTAGAACCAATTAAACTCTACTCTGCACTACTCTACTCCTGGTTATAAACTTTAGCACTGCCCTGTGAAAGGAAACATAAGAACTTAACCAATAAACTAGTGTTTTTATCCATGAATATTGTTTCTCTGTGCGCATGCATATTGCTCAATATTCAGCTTCTCTGAGTGTCACCAGTCTCATGACCAGGGAAACCCTTAAAGCCCCCATTCAAATATATATGTATAATGTGTGTGCGTGTGTGTGTGTACATAGTGAAATTGGTGCATGTGGAGTTTGGAGAGACCAGCAGAGGCCTCTTCTCTGTACTGCAGTTGCTTATATGAAAGGTGCGTACTGGGTCTCAGTGGCACTGGAGGTAAGCTGATTTATGCTAGAAATCTAAGAAACTCCAGAACATGCATCTATGTAAGAAATGGAATTTCTTTCATGCCAATGATGGATTTCTACTCCAAGGACCTTGGGACCATAAGAATGCAGCAATGTGAAGAAATTATTTTGGCCTCAGAATACTTTCCTTACAGACAGCTCTCCTCCTCCTTTGGAGGTTAGAAGACTGATAGAAGCTTGCCATCGGCAAGGTGACCATATCTTGGTTGGATATGACACCAATGCCCACAACCTAAGGTGGGGCAGCAAGGACACCAACAGTAGAAGTGAGTACCTTCTTGAATTTCTCTTTGCTAACAACTTGGAGGTCCGAAATAGGGGCAATGAAACTACATTCACGAATAACAGAAGGGAAGAAGTAATTGACGTAACCTTTGGTTCCATGATGATGGGCAGCTATGTCAAACGACGGCATATGATGTTTAGAGCCATCCTTGTTAGACCACATGTACATTAAATTCTAGGTTGAAATGGGAATCAGACTGACTGTGACCTATAGGAATCCCAGGAAAGCAGACTGGGAGACATATATGTGGGACCTTACCTTAAGCTTATCGGAAATTAAAACCTTGATAAGGAATCCAGTAGAGTTTGAAGGAGTAGCAGAGGCTGTTACCTCTGCCATAGTGACCTCATATTAGGACAACTGCACGATCACCAAAAAGTGCACAAATAGGAGTTTGCCTTGGTGGAATAATAACTTGGAAATGCAGAGAAAACAGCCGACCGCGGTGGTCTCTCGGTTCTAGGCGCTCAGTCCGGAGCCGCGCGACTGCTACGGTCGCAGGTTCGAATCCTGCCTAGGGCATGGATGTGTGTGATGTCCTTAGGTTAGTTAGGTTTAAGTAGTTCTAAGTTCTAGGGGACTGATGACCACAGATGTTAAGTCCCATAGTGCTCAGAGCCATTTTTTTGCAGAGAAAACAGGTAAGAAGACTGCGAGATGTAAAGGACAATGGGCAAAATTTCGTGAGGCCCTTGTCAACTACAACCTTGCAATTAGACAAGCAGTGGAGGAATCGTGGAAGGCATTCTGTGAGGAAGTGGAGAGCATGGCTGCTTAAGCCAGAATTCACAGAATCCTCATTAGAGTACCAACCAATCCTGGAGGTATGCTGAGGAAGGAGGATGGGGGATATACAAAGACAGCACATGAGACACTGGAACTGATCCTCAAAACTCACTTTCCTCAATATGCTCTGCTGGACATCACAGACCAGAATGTGATCCCAGAGAGACGATGGTTTTCAGGGACTCGAAGAGAGGATTAGGAATCGGTCAAAGAGTGTGTGGACCTCAATAAAATCCAATGGGCAATGGGAACACTCCGACTGCTCAGTCACCTGGCCCAAATGGAATCTTTCCAATTCTCCTGCAACAGGAGTCCTATGTAGATTATTCAGAGTTAGCCTAGCAGTAGGAATCATTCCCAATGCTTGGAGGGCAGTGAAGGTTGTCTTCATTCCAAGCCAGGGAGCACTGACCATACCAAGGCCAAGGATATGAGACCAACCAGTCTACCATCCTTAATTCTTAAAACATTGGAAAAACAGGTTAATGTATACATTGGGGAGAGGAGGTTAATTAGGGCCCCTCTACATTCAAATCAATAAGCGTATCAACCAGGTAAATCATGTGAGACAGCTCTCCATCAATTCATTGCGAGAGTGGAGAAAGCACTTCACTTCCAAGAAATAGCCCTCTGCATCTCCATGGACATCGAGAGGTCCTTCAGTAACACGACCTTCAATTCCATGGTAAGGACAGGAGATGTGCATGACCTATTTAGGTTGGACCAGGGCCATGCTTAGTGGAAGAAAGGTAGAGGCTACTATGATTAATGAAAAGATGGTAACTAACACCACTAGAGGTTGTCCACAAGGAGGAGTTCTGCCCCTTTATTGTGGAATCTAGTGGTGAATGAACTCGTTGAGGAACTAAATTTCAGACAATGCTTTTGCCAAGGATATGCAGATGACCATGTCATAGTAATAGTTGGCAAATTTACTGACCCAGTTATAAAATGACACAAGGTGCATTGAACATTGTGTAAGACTGGTGCATTAAACAGTATCTAAGGGTTAATCCTAAGAAGACTGAGCCGTGCATAGCTCGTGTACCCGCCATCAAGTACCTACACCCTGTTTTTAACGTACTTCCACCTCACTACGTTAATTTAAATTACTGCTGTCACTGAGTAGATGCTTTGCCTGACTGTGACTGGCGCTAGCAGCGCATATCAATATATCCCCTCTCTTAGTACCTTTGCTCCACTGTTGTTACTTCCCAGTTGTCGGAACCTGCCAGCAGGGCAGTTCGATAGCGAGTTCGGGCTGCCATTCAGTTGGAACGCGTCTGGAGTGCAGTCCAGACCAGCCAGTCAGGGAGTTGCAATGCGGCTCTAGAGCACTCGGGTTGGAGCAGTGAGGTCTGCGTCGACGTTACTCTTGGGTATCGTTCAGGTCTTGGTGCAAGTGCTTGTCAGTGTGTGTCTGTAGTTGGCGTTAGTTTCATTGACAACTATTTTAGATGTTGTCGGCATTCTGTCGTGGAGTCAGTCGGAACTTGGGAGGAGGAGAGTTCACGGTGGCAGTTCGGGTCGTAAGTTGGGCTCTAGCAGTCAGTTGCAATGCGTCGGGAGCGCAGCCCGGGCCAGCCAGTCGCCAGCTTGCAGCAGCAGTGAGCCCTGCGTGGACATCGTCCGCGCGACCATTGCCACCACGCGTCACTTAAGCTGGGCCTCACTTTTGGTGGATTGTTGGACGATCGGTTCGTCCGAGGACGTCTCCGTGCGTCGTAGTCGACTGGGCCACTGGTGGTCTCTGTGCAGTGTCAGAGTCTGTCTAGAGCTGTCTGATCGGTACGAGCATCGCCGCTCGCCGACCCTGGGCGTGAAGGATGATTTGTTTTGTGAGCATTACGTTGTTGGTTCCGGTGTTGTGGAGGTTTTCCTGTGAGCAACAACGAGTAAATTGATCAAATTAATTTATCCATAGTCAAGTGCTCCAGCGGAATTTTCTGCCTTGTGGCCGTTACTGTTCTGGTTGTTTGCCCTGGCCACTAACGTAGTTTTTAGGTAGTGTTTTTTCCTCACCTGTTGGTGCTGCCCAACTTGGTGTGTAGTTTTGGAAGCTCAGTTCACATAAGCGTTTGTTTCGGGATAGTGATACGTGTAATTTTTTGGGGGCCTCGAATTCTCGTGCACTCCGTATTGGCAAGCAAGCGGTAGGTCGGTCGGTCCGTGACTGTCCCTTGGTTGGGTTTGCACGAATGAAGTGTAGCTGGACTCACTACCTGTCTCGCCTAAGTGAAAGTGAGCAGACCGATCGGCTGGAGTCTCCTGAGGGCCGTTCTCTTAATTATCTTTTTGCCAGTTTTAATGTTGTTCTAATGTAACTGTATTTTAGATTTTTAATTTTGCAATGTTAGTTGCGGGCCATCAGCCCTGGAAACATGTTCTCAGAGTTTGCTTCAAGTCCAAATATTATCGCCTTCTGCTCTTGAAAGGTTATTGTAATTTTGTCTGAAAGATTTTACAAGTTATTGTGGGCCTTCCACCGTTGGTGTTGAAAAAAGGAAATTTTTAGACCTAATGTATTGTTTTACCGATTGTTGCAATATACACTCCTGGAAATGGAAAAAAGAACACATTGACACCGGTGTGTCAGACCCACCATACTTGCTCTGGACACTGCGAGAGGGCTGTACAAGCAATGATCAAACGCACGGCACAGCGGACACAACAGGAACCGAGGTGTTGGCCGTCGAATGGCGCTAGCTGCGCAGCATTTGTGCACCGCCGCCGTCAGTGTCAGCCAGTTTGCCGTGGCATACGGAGCTCCATCGCAGTCTTTAACACTGGTAGCATGCCGCGACAGCGTGGACGTGAACCGTATGTGCAGTTGCTGGACTTTGAGCGAGGGCGTATAGTGGGCATGCGGGAGGCCGGGTGGACGTACCGCCGAATTGCTCAACACGTGGGGCGTGAGGTCTCCACAGCACATCGATCTTGTCGCCAGTGGTCGGCGGAAGGTGTACGAGCCCGTCGACCTGGGGCCGGACCGGAGCGACGCACGGATGCACGCCAAGACCGTAGGATCCTACGCAGTGTCATAGGGGACCGCACCGCCACTTCCCAGCAAATTAGGGACACTGTTGCTCCTGGGGTATCGGCGAGGACCATTCGCAACCGTCTCCATGAAGCTGGGCTACGGTCCCACACACCGTTAGGCCGTCTTCCGCTCACGCCGCAACATCGTGCAGCCCGCCTCCAGTGGTGTCGCGACAGGCGTGAATGGAGAGACGAATGGAGACGTGTCGTCTTCAGCGATGAGAGTCGCTTCTGCCTTGGTGCCAATGATGGTCGTATGCGTGTTTGGCGCCGTGCAGGTGAGCGCCACAATCAGGACTGCATACGACCGAGGCACACAGGGCCAACACCCGGCATCATGGTGTGGGGAGCGATCTCCTACACTGGCCGTACACCTCTGGTGATCGTCGAGGGGACACTGAATAGTGCACGGTACATCCAAACCGTCATCAAACCCATCGTTCTACCATTACTAGACCGGCAAGGGAACTTGCTGTTCCAACAGGACAATGCACGTCCGCATGTATGCCGTGCCACCCAACGTGGTCTAGAAGGTGTAAGTCAACTACCCCAGCAAGATCTCCGGATCTGTCCCCCATTGAGCATGTTTGGGACTGGATGAAGCGTCGTCTCACGCGGTCTGCACGTCCAGCACGAACGCTGGTCCAACTGAGGCGCCAGGTGGAAATGGCATGGCAAGGCGTTCCACAGGACTACATCCAGCATCTCTACGATCGTCGCCATGGGAGAATAGCAGCCTGCATTGCTGCGAAAGGTGGAAGGTGGATATACACTGTACTAGTGACGACATTGTGCATGCTCTGTTGCCTGTGTCTATGTGCCTGTGGTTCTGTCAGTGTGATTATGTGATGTATCTGACCCCAGGAATGTGTCAATAAAGTTTCCCCTTCCTGGGACAATGAATTCACGGTGTTCTTATTTCAATTTCCAGGAGTGTATATTCCCTTAATTTGCAGAATTTAACAGTGTGGCCTTCAGCCATATTATTGGATTTGTTTATCTCTTTCTGTGCATCCTGTGGGCCATCAGCCCTGTTAGCATCTTAAAACATTGTGGTCTTCTACGTTTAGTAATCATCATAGTATATTTGGAATTTTGAAGATTTAATCCAGCGGCTTTCAGCCGCTCCACATGCTGATCTCATATATGTATGTGATTTATTTTATTCGTAAATTTAACTGTGTCTCGTGTCTTTTTCAGAACTGAGCTTATTCTAAAGCATCTGTTTGGAGGCCATCAGCCGTGAAGCAAATTTAATTCTTTCAAAAGTGTATTTGTGAACTAAATGTTATTTAATTACAATTGCGAAATGATTCCGAGCGCAACTCCCTTTGTCCTTTCCACAATCCTAATTACCTCTTAGCCCTGCGTGATTTAGCGGGCATTTCAAAGACTATAATGGTGCCATTCACTAAAAGGCTTATCCAACAGTCAAGTTGGAATCTAAAGTTCTTCGACGAAATTCTAAATGTGAATGGGATAGTGAAATACCTAGGGGTTATGCTAGATGAGAAGCTGACATGGACTTCTCACATTAGGAGCATCTGCTCCAAGGCGAAAAGTACTCTAGTGAGTGCCAGAAGGACTTGTGGTAAAAACTGGGGCCTAAGCCCTTAGAGGTATTCACTGGATATACATCATGGTGGTTAGACCTAGGATTTCCTACAGGGCTGTAGTGTGGTGGAAGAAGGTAGAACAGCAGGTTGCAGCTAAGGAGCTTGCTAAGGTGCACAGACTGGCTTGCTTAGCCACAACGAGTGGAATTAACAGTACACCAACTGCTGGTATGGAAGCCATGCTGGACATGCCTCCACTGCACCTTTGGGTCAAGATGGAGGCAGCAACTGGGGCATACAGACTTATAACAGATAAAAATTAGATCTTGTCAGGATATCCAGAACCACACACTAAGATAGTGAGTGAGGTAAATATAGGAATGGCTGGAGAAAGGACAGCTGACTATATAATAACTCCCAACTGCTTCAACAAGCCTTACAGTATAATAATTGGAAACAGGGAGCAGTGGGGTGTACAGGGTTCAGCCAAGCCTGAGAGGCATCATCTCTCTAGTAAAACTGGCCTCGGTATTCTAAGCTGAAATTACTGCAATCAGGACATGTGTGGATGAATATATGCATAGGTGCTACAAGGACCGTAGCATCTACATATATTCAGACAGCCACACATCCCTGAAATCACTGGCAGCTCCTGCAACGAGTTCTAAGACTGTGGCAGAATGCCACATGGCTCTGGTTGAGCTAGGGAAAAGCAATAAGATAAACCAACTGAGGGTCCCTGTCACTTAGGGATCTATGGCAATGGCATGAACAAGCCGACAGATTGGTCAGGATGGGGGCAATGACTCCATTTATTGAACCGGAACCTATGATCATATTAGAACCACAGAACTGGCTTAGGAAACAGTGCATGGAATATTGGACCAAGATCCATAAACAAAAACATGGTAAGGTAATGATACCCAAGCCTGGCTTAGGAAACAGTGCATGGAATATTGGACCAAGATCCATAAACAAAAACATGGTAAGGTAATGATACCCAAGCCATGCTTTAAAAGAAGCTCTGTAATCCTGGAATTGAACAGGAAAGAGCTCAAACTCGTGACTGGACTAATGAGCGCCCATGGGATTTCAAGAAACACCTACACACAATGATGAGAGTGAAGAAACTGCATCACACGTAATCTGCGATTGAATGGCATTAGAGAGCTAAAGATACAGAATCTTCGGGACAGCTAGACTCAAAGAAATTGTGTCTAACAAAAAACTGGTAAAGAGACTCCTTGCATTGGCTGGCTTTAATAGGAAGCGCACCACACAATGAACTCGGTTTCGGTGTGAGCAGTGGTGGGTTAGACAAAAAAAGGGTCCAAATGGCTCTTAACTTCTGAGGTCATCAGTCGCCTAGAACTTAGAACTAATTAAACCTAACTAACCCAAGGACATCACACACATCCATGCCCGATGCAGGATTCGAACCTGCGACCATAGCTGTCGCTCGATTTCAGACTGTAGCGCCTAGAACCGCACAGCTACTCCGGCCGGCGTGGGTTAGACCAAAGGTATTTTAACTTCCCTGTCAAAATCGAGTCAAATCAAATGAACCTGGTGCTCATAACTGGATGGATCATGATGTTGACGGTGCTAGGACCAGGATGAGATGAGTGACTCCAGTATTAGTGATGTTGGTGCAAGCTCACCTCTGGACACGTCCATCATTCCATCAAAGGAAGTGAAATGAAGCTGATTGGTATTCTCTACCAATGCTGCTATAAATGAATTGTGTTTTCATTATCACATTGTAGCTTTATACACAAATATAAAAAGGATGTTACACATGGTTACTATAACGATGTAATAGTATTTTTCTTTTCCTTCCTGTCTGAGTTCCACTATATCTCTTTATAAGAACAAAAATGAAAGTCTGACTATGATATGTAAATCATAATGCTTAAAGTTTGGAGGAATGTGTTCAGTGTCGAAGTTATCTTTGTAAAGCAATACCCATCGTTTGTTTGACACACTTCTCTTGCCACTTCCTCATTTATTTTTACTCCTGAAAGTCATGATCTCTTAAGATACACATACTAATGTATGTTTCTTTAAGTGAGAACAATTCTGTATTTGTGTTCAAGCATTGTGTTATGTTATTTTGTTTTTTACCACTAGTAACCTTGGAATATTATTCACAGGTGCTTTTAGTAGAACTGCGGGTGAGTGTTGACGTATTAACGGATATAACAGGCTTGGATGATACCTACTTAGCTGCCATTATGGCCATCGCTCTGAAATAACTACAAACTGTAGTAATTATGTAGAGCCTTATTGTCATTTAATTCACAAAGTATGATAATCCAATGTGAATAAAATTGGCGTACTTGAGATATTCAAAGCTTCTACATTTGTGAAAATAAAAAGCCAGACAGTTACTGCTAAGCAGTAAAAGTTTATGTCTCATAAGAATGCTATGTGTAGAATTTTCACCAGCTCGACTCACTCTCTGTGGAGAGTTAAACACATACAGTATCTTCAGTTCAAGGGCGTCTGGTTGTCTTGACAGATGCATCAGGTTGGCTCTTCATCTTTGCTGCTGCTATCAACACTGTTGATGCTGCGGGTAACAGTACTCACACTGGAAATAACGTTCTGACTGAAATGCCTTTATTTTTAGGTGAAAAACTGTAACATCCAGAGTGTTTGGTGGATTCGAATTAGTAGGAAATAAGAATGGATCACCCCCTGTCATGTGATTGTAGAAGGCACTATCTTACCTCACTTCTATCAGTGTCCTCAGAAAATGGTATTATTTTCGGTACAGGTGTGTGCAACATTTTGCGTGGATGCCGCGTCTGCTGATCAAAAGGAGGAGAACATTTTTTCAATGCTTTTGCGGGTCACATTGCGGTAGGGCTGCTATTCTTGAAATGTCCACATGGACACTGTTGGGTCACAAAACACCTGTTGAAGATACTGTTAATGGTCGGTGTGATCTGCTGGGGAATACGCCAAATTCAGCCCTTTGTATCTTATGCTGATTGATGAAGCACTATGGCACTATCATATGATGTCTTATGCTCCTAAGCTCTACTGACCTCACATTTATGTCTCGCTGACTCATGAGAATGCAAAGCAATAGCCACCTAACAGCATGCTTACCGCATCTCAGTAGCAGCTAACCCTGAGCACCATTCCCATTCTGTCCCAGGTCCGCAGTTGCGTTTCAGATCAGTCTACTTCCAACAATAGCTGTGATCCAGCTATAGTTGTGATGGCACCCGATATTGAACGTGAGTAGCTTAACTTTTAGTTATGTGTGGTATTATAAATGGTATTCCTTTGTTTGTAATCTGTTAGTATACAAGAGATGTCAGTCACATTTTCGCAGATATTTTCAATGTCGCTTTTACGAAATGTATCTGAGTCAGCCCAACACAATACTACACATACGTCTTTCATGAGGTGCCCAGTGCTCGTGAAAGAATTGCTTTGTTTCCAGTTACAAAGAAAATGATTTTTAAATCAGAATGTTGTATTTAAATTCGGCAGAGCAGTCTCAAATTACTCTAGTGTGATATTACTTTTCTCGACTTGTGTTAACATCAACAGTAGAACACAAAGTATAATCAGTACTCTTGCAGTGACACCACCATCTTCGCCCACATAAAATGACACGGCCACACAGCAACTCTACTGTGTTGCCATTGGCGTTCTAGGATATTCTTCGTATTTTATTGTCGCTATTAACACATATCGATAAAGCGAATATCACACTAGACCCATTTTGAACCACTTTGACGCGTAGAGACGTAAAATTCTTATTTGAAAAACACTTTTTTTTTGTAACAGGAAACAAATCAACACTTCTTGTAGAAACTGGACATTGCATGAGAGACTTAAAGAACAGTATCTGTTTGGACTGATTCCCACTGCAAATTACAAGAATTA
The DNA here is from genome assembly GCF_023897955.1 of Schistocerca gregaria. Lineage (NCBI taxonomy): Eukaryota > Metazoa > Arthropoda > Insecta > Orthoptera > Acrididae > Schistocerca > Schistocerca gregaria. The sequence goes on along the minus strand of NC_064927.1, from coordinate 96,573,421 downwards.
AATTGCAAATATCTGCCCAAACACCAGAGAAAATGCGGCTTATGACCTATAGGGGAGACACGCAGTATAGTGTAAATGCAAAATTCCAACATTTATATTCTATTTATTTCCATATAAGGTAGTTTGTAAGCCATGTTTAAACACTTATAATGTGTTCCAGGTAGTACGTTCACTCTAAGAAACCAACATTTAAAAAACATATTTGTATGATGCGAAAAGTTACAGTTGTGTCTGTTGTTGTGGTCTTCAGTCCTGAGACTGGTTTGCTGCAGTTCTCCATGCTACCCTATCCTGTTCAAGCTTCTTCATCTCCAAGTAACTGCTACAACCTGAAACCTTCTGAATCTTCTTAGTGTATTCATCTCTTGGTCTCCCTCTACGATTTTTACGCACCGCACTGCCCTCCCTTCCAATTCTAAATTGGTGATCCCTTGATGTGTCAGAACATGTCCTACCGACCTATCCCTTCTTTTAGACAAGTTGTGGCACAATTTCCTCTTCTCCCCAGTTCTATTTATTACATCTTCATTAATCACGTGATCTACCCATCTAATCTTCAGCATTCTTCTCTAGTATAATATTTCGAAAGCTTCTATTATCTTCGTGTCTAAACTATTTATGGTCCATGTTTTATTTTCAAGCAGGGCTACGCTCCATGCAAATACTTTCAGAAAAGACTTCTTGACACTTAAATCTCTACTCGGTGTTAGCAAATTTCTCTTTTTCAGAAACGCTTTCCTTGCCATTGCCAGCCTACATTTTATATCCTCTCTACTTCGACCATCATCAGTTATTTTGCTCCCCAAATAGCAAAACTCCTTTACTACTTTAAGTGTCTCATTTCCTAGTCTAATTCCTCAGCATCACCTGATTTAATTCGACTATATTCCATTATCCTCATGTTGCTTTATTTGATTGTCATCATGTATCCTTCTTTCAAGACACTGTCCATTCCATTTAACTGCTCTTTCAGGTCCTTTTCTGTCTCTGAAAAAATTACAATGTCATCGGGAGGCCTCAAATTTCTCATTTCTTCTCCATGGATTTTAATTCCTACTCCAATTTTTTCTTTTGTTTCCTTTACTACTTGCTCAATATACAGAATGAATAATGCTATTGTGTCAAAAACTGACATTTCGAGACTGCGACTGTATACAAAATATAGGTTGATTCTTACATAGAAGTATACGGCAACCAGCCACTTTTTAAATTGCTGTATTTCGTTAAACAGCACTTTCATGACACGTGACGAAATTTCTTAGTGTGTGAGTAATTCTTTACATTATGTGCATGTTTACATAGAAAAAAGTGCATTATACATTTTTTGCTGCTGCAAGAAGATAAGCAGCCTGCATTGGAACATAACGGCATGGATTCTTCATTCGCACCACCAACGCAAAGAAATCTCATCAGATGGGGAAACAAAAGGCGAAATGTAATGTAAAACGTGAAGTAACCGTCTGAAGATGAACCTGTCGCTTTGACTCTGGTAACAGCGCTGTTTAAATAAATAAATAGCATTGTAAAAAATCGCTGATTACCGTAATCTTCTATGTAAGGGTCAATCTATAGATTGAATAACATTGGGGATAGGCTACAACCCTGCCTCACTCTCTTCCAAGCCACTCCTTCTCTTTCGTGACCCTTGACTCTTATAATTCCCATCTGGTTTCTGTACAAATTCTAAATAACCTTTCGCTCCCTGTATTATACCCCCCGAGACCTTCAGAATTTGAAAGAGAGTGTTCCAGTCAACATTGTCAAAAGCTTTCTTTAAGTCTACAAATGCTAGAAATGTAGCTTTGCCTTTCATTAATCTATGTTCTAAGATAATTTGTAGGATCAGTATTGCTGCATGTGTTCCAACATTTCTACGGAATCCAAACTGATCTTTCCCAAGGTCAGCTTCTAGCAGTTTTTCCACTTGTCTGTAAAGAATTCATTTTAATATTTTGCAGCCATGACTCATTAAAAATTGATAGTCAAGTAATTTTCACACCTGTCCACATCTGCTTTCTTTGGGATTTGAATTATTATATTCATCTTGAAGTCTAAGGGTATTTTGCATGTCTCATACACCTTGCTCACCAGATGGTAGAGTTTCGTCAGAGCTGGCTCTCCCGATTCTATCAGTAGTGATAATGTAACGCTGTCTACTTGGGGGGCATTGTTTCGACTTAGATCTTTCAGTGCTGTCAAATTCTTCACGCAGTATCATATGAAGGAATTATTTCAAGTCAATTTTTGTTCATTCTGAGATACAAAGTCCTAAATTTAAATGAGTATATATACTTGAATATTTCTGGTATCCCAACTGCAGATTTTTCAGCGCTTTAGGACTCTGTATCTCAGAATGAACAAAAATTGACTTCTACAACTATTGAAATAAGCTCTTCATATCTCCCATTTCATCTTCATCTATGTCCTCTTCCATTTCCATAATATTCCCCTCAAGTGCATCGCCCTTGTACAGACCCTTTACATACTCTTTCCACATTTCTACTTTCTTTTCTTTGCTTACAACAGGTTTTCCATCTATGCTCTTGATATTCATACAACTTGTTCTCTTTTCTCCAAAGGTCTCTTTAAGTTTCCTGTGGGCAGCATCTATCTCACCCCCAGTGATACATGTCTCTATATCATTACATTTGTCTTCTAGACATTCCTGCTTAGCCATTTTGCACTTCCTAACGGTCTCATTTATGAGACATTTGGGCGCAGTTTGTGGCTTGTGTTCCCGCCATCATGTATGCTCACCATGTTTTTATCGTACTTCCACCTCACTTCGTTAATTTAAATTACTGCTGTCACTGAGTTGCTGCTTTGCCTGATCGTGATCGGCGCTAGCAGCGCATATCGATATATCCCCTGCCGTAGTATCTTTGCTTGACTGCTGGTACTTCCCAGTTGTTGTCTGTCGTAAGGTGAGTTCGGGTCTCCCAGTCAGTTGGAATGCTTTTGGAGTGCAGTCCGGACCTGCCAGTCGGGGAGTTGCAATGCGGCACTAGTGCAGTCGGGTTGGAGCTGTGAGATCTGCATCGACATGGCTCGTCCGACCATTGCTGCCACGCATCACTTGAGCTGGAATATGGTCTTGGTGGATCGTCAGTCGGTCGTCCTAACGAGCTACGTGTTTTGGCTCGCCGATCGTTCATGAGTCGGCGGTGTGTGTCTGTGTATCGACTCCCGATTTAGCTTTGTGGGTAGTAAGTTACTGTTGGGTATCGTTCAGGTCTTCGTGCAGGTGTGAGTCAGGTTGTGTGTGTAGTTGACGTTATTTCCACTGATGACTATTTTAGATATTGTCGGCACTCCAAGAGGAGTCGGTCGGTTTCTGCGGACCAGGGAAGCTACCTCTGCGATGTGCAGTCAGATGGGTCTGCTGGCAGTCCCCGCTCAGTGTTGGAGCACGTGTGGAGCTGTCCGATCACTACGAGCTTCACGATTCACCGACCCAGGACGTCAAAGTCGAGTAGTGGTTTCAAGTACCAAAGTCACGTCCATCCATGTTGTGTGGTTCGTTTCGTTGGTTCGCTGTTGGGGAGGTTTTCCTGTGAGCAACACCACTTGTTTGTGTTGATGAAATTTAGCCGCCATGTAGCGGAATTAACCATATTGGTTGATTAAGATTTAAGTGCACCAGCAGAATTTTCTGCCTTGTGGCCATTAGTGCTCCGGTTACCTGCCCTGGCCCCTAACGTAATTTCAGGCAGTGTCTTTTCCTCACCTGTTGTCGCTGTCCAACAAGATTTGTAGTTGTGGCAGCTTAATACATGTACATATTTGATTGTGGATCATCACGCCCGTAAGATTTGGTGTTTGAATTCTCATGTACCGATTGGTGGCAAGCAAGTAGTTTGTCAGTCGGTCCATGGCTGACGCTTGGTTGGGTTCTGACGGATCAAGTGTAGTTGGGCTCACCACCTGTCTCATCTAAGTGAACGAGGGCGGACCAACCCCCTGGGAGCTTCTGAGTGTTGTTGTCGTTACTGTATTTCTCACCGGTGCTTGATTGTCTGTTTATAATCCAATGATAAAAGAAAAATTCTAGGTTTTACTGAGGTTTATATAAGTAAGTTTGAATTCTGGCAAGTGGATATTTGCGGAAAGGTCATTGCCATTGTGTTTTCTTTTCTTTTAGTCCTCTTTCAGCTACATACAACTTAAGGCTTATAGGTATATTTTTTAAATATTTGGAAAATTGATTGTGGGCCTTCAGTCTTGGCACCTTATTCTTTAAATTACCTTTCAAGCTGACAACATTGCAGCTTAGAACCTTATTCTTAAAATTGCCTTTCAAGCTTAAACATTGCGGCCTTCCGCCTTTGAAAGGTTATGGTAATTTATTTTAAAATCTTGAACATTTTATCATGAGGCTTCAGCCGTTTGTATTGCATCTTGTTGATGTTTGTCTGTCCACCCTTGCCTTGAGGCTTTCAGCCTATATATATATATATATATATATATATATATATATATATATATATATATATATATAATTTTATTTGTAATTGTAACTGCCTATTTTCAGTCACTTGAAATTTGCCTTGTTGATTTTTAAGATTTATTGTTTCAAGGCTTTCAGCTGTGAAAGATTTGGGTTTGAAAGTTGTAGTTGTAAAAGTTCAACCATGTGCCACTTTGGTTGTGAATGTGTTATTAAACTACAATAAATACGAATTTTAAGGTGAAACTGACCCCAACCTTATTTGGCTCTTTTCACAATCCTAATCAGCTGTTCTGCTCAGTGGGTTTGGCGGGCATTGCAATTTGTATTCCTTTTTGGCTGTATCTTTTACTGCATTTTTATATTTTCTCCTTCCATCAGTTAAAATCAATATCTCTTCTGCTACTCAAGGATTTCTACTAGCCTTCGTCTTTTTACCTACTTGGACGTCTACTGTCTTCATCGTTTCATCTCTTAAAGCTACACGTCCTTCTTCTGCTGTATTTCTTTCTCCTGTAGTTGTCAATCGTTCCCTAATGCTCTCTCTGAAACTCTCCAGGCCTCTCCCACGTACACAGCCTTCTTTTATGATTCTTAAATCAACTGTCAGCCATCATTTAGTTATTCTCTGTGCAAAATTCTACTTGGCGGCTTCCTCTTTCATTCCTTACCCCCATTCCATATTCACCTACTACTTTCCCTTTCCTTCCTTTTCCTACTATCGAATTCCAGCCCCCATGATTATTAAATTCTCGTCTCCATTCACTATCTGAATATTTTCTTTTATATCATCATACATTTCTTCAATTTGTTCGTCATCTGCGGTGCTACTTGGCATATAAACTTATTCTGCAATGATAAGCATGGGCTTCGTGTCTACCTTGGCTACAATAATGCATTCACTATGCTTTTCATAGTAACTTACCCATGCTCCTATTTTTTTCTTCAGTATTAAACCTACTCCTGCATTATCCATATTTGATTTAGTATTTATTACCCTGTATTCAACTGACCAGAAGTCTTGCCCCTCCTGCCACGAACTTCACTAATTTCAGCTGTATCTAACTTTAACCTGTCCATTTCCCTTTTTAAATTTTCTAACCCACCTACCGGATTAAGGGGTCTAAGTTTCCACGCTCCGATCTGAAGAACACCAGTTTTCTTTCTCCTGGCAATGACATTCTCCTGAGCAATCCCCACCTGGAGATCCGAATGGGGGACTATTTTACCTCCAGAACATTTTACCCAAGAGGACACCATCATCATTTAAACAAACAGTAAAGCCATATGCCATCAGGATAAATTACTGCTTGGTTTCCCCTTACTTCCAGCTATCAATTGACTCTAAATAATGGAAACTATGAAGTCACCACATGAGTACCAAAAGGAATCCACTAAATTTCACTTACACGATGAATCACACAAATCTAAAGTCTGTAAATTCGACTAAATAATTAGGGATTACAGCTATGACCAACTTAAGCTGCAACTATCACATAGATAATATTGTGGGTAAAGCAAACCAAAAACTACAATTAATTGGCAGGACACTTGCATGAGGTCTACTAAAGAGACTGCTTACGCTGCGCTTGTGCGCCTGCTTCTGGAGTATAGCTGTGCAGTGTGGGTTCTGCCTCAGATAGGATTGACAGAGGGCATCGAAAAAGTTCAAAGAAGGGCATCTCGTTTTGTATTATTGCGAAATGGAAGAGAGAGTGCCATGGATATGATATATGAACTGGGATGGCGGACTTTAACACAAAGGCGTTTTTCGTTGCAGGGAGATCTTCTCATGAAAATTCAATCACGAATCTTCTCCTACATAGGGCAGAATGATAATCATAATAAAATAAGACAAATCAAAGCTTGCATAAAAACGTTCTACAGTGAAATGGTAGAGAAATAGCTTGAAGGTGATTTGATTAATCCTGTGCCAGGTACTTAACTGTGAATTGCAGAGTAATGATGTGGATGTAGTGTAGATGCACAGAGTGGGATATAAAATGTGTTGCGTATCTTCAAGCAGAAATAGATGATACTGTGTCGGATCAACTTGTCTGATGGCTTTCCACGAACAAAATAATTTTGATAATAATTTAATATGTTAAGTATTCTTTGAAAGGATTGTGAAGCTACAGGCTTGATGTATCCGCAAAATAATCAATTAAAAGTCACTCCAGATAAAAATGTAAATTCATTACATATTATAAATATTAACATATATCCTATTCTTCAGACTCAAAATTTTCAAGTAGGATTTGTTAGTTGAATAATAACTCTTTACTGAAAGGACTTATGAGTATCGATACAAGCTGTGTAGGTTATAGTTTAACAATTTAATCCTGTATATATCTAAACCTGACAAATCTGGACTACACTAAAAACTCATTTGTGCAACCAATGACCAGCTTTGTTGAATGTGGTCACAGGAGAAACAGTGAAAAAATACAAGAAGTTTTCAGAATATATCTCACAGCTGTACAGTAATCTGTCAGGAATAGAATGTTCAAGTTACCCCACAACTATGCAATAAAAACACTAGGCACAAAAGATGTTGTTGTTGTTGTCTTCAGTCCTGAGACTGGTTTGATGCAGCTCTCCATGCTACTCTATCCTGTGCAAGCTGCTTCATCTCCCAGTACCTACTGCAACCTACATCCTTCTGAATCTGCTTAGTGTACTCATCTCTCGGTCTCCCTCTACGATTTTTACCCTCCACGCTGCCCTCCAATGCTAAATTTGTGATCCCTTGATGCCTCAAAACATGTCCTACCAACAGATCCCTTCTTCTAGTCAAGTTGTGCCACAAACTTCTCTTCTCCCCAATCCTATTCAATACCTCCTCATTAGTTACGTGATCTATCCACCTTATCTTCAGTATTCTTCTGTAGCACCACATTTCGAAAGCTTCTATTCTCTTCTTGTCCAAACTAGTTATCGTCCATGTTTCACTTCCATACATGGCTACACTCCAAACAAATACTTTCAGAAACGACTTCCTGATACATAGATCTATATTCGATGTTAACAAATTTCTCTTCTTCAGAAACGCTTTCCTTGCCATTGCCAGTCTACATTTTATATCCTCTCTACTTCGACCATCATCAGTTATTTTACTTCCTAAATAGCAAAACTCCTTTACTACTTTAAGTGTCTCATTTCCTAATCTAATTCCCTCAGCATCACCCGATTTAATTTGACTACATTCCATTATCCTCGTTTTGCTTTTGTTAATGTTCATCTTATATCCTCCTTTCAAGACACTGTCCATTCCGTTCAACTGCTCTTCCAAGTCCTTTGCCGTCTCTGACAGAATTACAATGTCATCGGCGAACCTCAAAGTTTTTACTTCGTCTCCATGAATTTTAATACCTACTCCAAATTTTTCTTTTGTTTCCTTTACTGCTTGCTCAATATACAGATTGAATAACATCGGGGAGAGGCTACAACCCTGTCTCACTCCTTTCCCAACCACTGCTTCCCTTTCATGCCCCTCGACTCTTATTACTGCCATCTGGTTTCTGTACAAATTATAAATAGCCTTTCGCTCCCTGTATTTTACCCCTGCCACCTTTAGAATTTGAAAAAGAGTATTCCAGTCAACATTGTCAAAAGCTTTCTCTAAGTCTACAAATGCTAGAAACGTAGGTTTGCCTTTTCTTAATCTTTCTTCTAAAATAAGTCGTAAGGTCAGTATTGCCGCACAAAAGATAAAAAACATAAAAAGCATAGATCAAGGAATAAACAAAACCAAAAGATAAAAAACATAAAAAGCATAGATCAAGGAATAAACAAAACCAAAACAGATGTACAGGTCGAACAGAAAAAATACCGGCAAATTGTAAAGATGGATTCCTGACTGGAAATGGCGGAAAAAAGTCCTATTAACATGTGTCCGGAAATGCATCATTGCCACAATAAATAGCTCCGACGAATGAGAGTTCCTCTGACGACATGCATGTGTTCCTTGTGTGACGACGCAGCTATTATAAGGACGAGGAGTCCGGTCCAGTATTCATGTTGGAAAGAAGCCGAGATGGTGTTTGTGTGCAGCCAGATCCTACATTGGTGACAACAGTGTTGGCCAGATCTATGGAGCAGCATTGGAAGAAACATTTGCCCCAATATTGGTAAGAATCCGATGCTTGTCGGTATTCCGACCAAACATCAAATATTGGGCCAATATCGATACGCCATCCACACATTGGCGTGAACTTTGATTACTTTCTGTCACTGTAGCTTTGGAGTAGAGGTTATTTGTTCTCTCAATAGTTTCCACATCATAATTTCGAAATGGCATAGGAACAGTGGATAAGAAGTCAAGTGCTGCGGTTTTTGGAGCTATATCAGCAAGAAAGTACCTTCTGGAACACAGAAAGAAGTAGTCACAAAAGCTGCAATGCAAATTGAGATGCTTGGTGGAGGATAAAACATAAATTTAGTCTGAATTATATCGCCAACAAACATAAAAAGCTGAATGAATCTTTTATGTCCACATGCCAATGATACCAAAAGAAAACGAAAGTATCGCTCATTTCAGAGACATCAAAATATGAAATATACAGTTGTACATGATTTGCTTACAACTTGATGGATAGTTTTCTTGGTTAGATTTATAGAAAGAAGAATACTAATACAATAAATACAGGTGTAAGTGAACTGAAACAAAGCTATTTTTATATGAGACCTTTTTTATTATCATGTAATCTCGTATACATTTTCATATTCAAAATCGCCTTGGTGCGTTAATTAATGGCACTAGTGAAGGTCGATTTTCCTGTAAGATGCGTTGTATTGCACGTTCAGATATATACATGCTATGTGAAGTTCTGTTTTCGTTTAAAAATTTGTGCAATATTACACATTTGAGCATTACAAATGTTACTTTTTCTGATCCCAACAACATTGGTTTCTAAAAAGCTGGTAAAACACATGTCATTGTACCAAATGTACATTCAGTTTCAACCTGGCACATGATAAATGCTGACTGGATATTTGCTTTTGACTATCACTGGGTGGTACCAAAGGATAAGGGTTCATGATTTTGTCTATTAATACAAAGGTGGCATCTGCTAGAAAAATATAAGGAACTGATAGGTTTCCACCAGGAAAAGAAGTTGGCTGGGGAACTGTATCAGCGTCCTGAAGTTTGTGGGAAAGGAAACTGTCAAGGAAAACTGCACCATCACTCATCTGGCCAGGGGTACCAATGTCTGCAAACAAAAAGTTGCAGTCACTGTCAGTGACACCTAGCATTATTATATTGAAACAACTTTTATAATTAGAAAAACTCTGATCCACTATTGATAGGAGTCTGTATTTTGACTTGTTTGCCATCCAGACTCCCAGGCAATGTGGGAATTGCCAAGGATTTTCAAATCTTTATGCCACAAGAAGCAATTCTTCGCTACTTGGAGGCAACTGAAAGAGAAATAAAGAAAAATGGATTACTACTTTCACTATAATACACTCCTGGAAATGGAAAAAAGAACACATTGACACCGGTGTGTCAGACCCACCATACTTGCTCCGGACACTGCGAGAGGGCTGTACAAGCAATGATCACACGCACGGCACAGCGGACACACCAGGAACCGAGGTGTTGGCCGTCGAATGGCGCTAGCTGCGCAGCATTTGTGCACCGCCGCCGTCAGTGTCAGCCAGTTTGCCGTGGCATACGGAGCTCCATCGCAGTCTTTAACACTGGTAGCATGCCGCGACAGCGTGGACGTGAACCGTATGTGCAGTTGCTGGACTTTGAGCGAGGGCGTATAGTGGGCATGCGGGAGGCCGGGTGGACGTACCGCCGAATTGCTCAACACGTGGGGCGTGAGGTCTCCACAGCACATCGATCTTGTCGCCAGTGGTCGGCGGAAGGTGTACGTGCCCGTCGACCTGGGGCCGGACCGGAGCGACGCACGGATGCACGCCAAGACCGTAGGATCCTACGCAGTGTCGTAGGGGACCGCACCGCCACTTCCCAGCAAATTAGGGACACTGTTGCTCCTGGGGTATCGGCGAGGACCATTCGCAACCGTCTCCATGAAGCTGGGCTACGGTCCCACACACCGTTAGGCCGTCTTCCGCTCACGCCGCAACATCGTGCAGCCCGCCTCCAGTGGTGTCGCGACAGGCGTGAATGGAGGTACGAATGGAGACGTGTCGTCTTCAGCGATGAGAGTCGCTTCTGCCTTGGTGCCAATGATGGTCGTATGCGTGTTTGGCGCCGTGCAGGTGAGCGCCACAATCAGGACTTCATACGACCGAGGCACACAGGGCCAACACCCGGCATCATGGTGTGGGGAGCGATCTCCTACACTGGCCGTACACCTCTGGTGATCGTCGAGGGGACACTGAATAGTGCACGGTACATCCAAACCGTCATCAAACCCATCGTTCTACCATTCCTAGACCGGCAAGGGAACTTGCTGTTCCAACAGGACAATGCACGTCCGCATGTATGCCGTGCCACCCAACGTGCTCTAGAAGGTGTAAGTCAACTACCCTGGCCAGCAAGATCTCCGGATCTGTCCCCCATTGAGCATGTTTGGGACTGGATGAAGCGTCGTCTCACGCGGTCTGCACGTCCAGCACGAACGCTGGTCCAACTGAGGCGCCAGGTGGAAATGGCATGGCAAGCCGTTCCACTGGACTACATCCAGCATCTCTACGATCGTCTCCATGGGAGAATAGCAGCCTGCATTGCTGCGAAAGGTGGATATACACTGTACTAGTGCCGACATTGTGCATGCTCTGTTGCCTGTGTCTATGTGCCTGTGGTTCTGTCAGTGTGATCATGTGATGTATCTGATCCCAGGAATGTGTCTATAAAGTTTCCCCTTCCTGGGACAATGAATTCACGGTGTTCTTATTTCAATTTCCAGGAGTGTAGTATAAACGATTGTGGTTCACATTTCTAATTTTTGGATACAGTTTCCAGTAACTAACATTGTGCATTTCTTTCAGACTTTTTCTAGTGACACAGACTATGAAATAGAAGACACAGATACAGTGGCAAAAGAATCACCTGTCATTACCAAACGCCATAGACGCCAGATACAGAACATGCTGTCTCAGATGTAAAAGCATTATCAGAAAGAAAAGAATGAGATCCTGATGAGATAGATTTATACAGCCAACAGCCGGAAAAAAAAATTAAAAAAATTGATGAGCAAGAAGGGGAGGACATTATGCACGCAATAGACAATTTCTTATATGAAAAACAAGCAGTGAAAAACCAGAACAGAGCAGTGCACCTGAAGTCATATTCATGAGTGAGTATCCCACATTTGCCGATCAGCACTGCCTTCCTTCGAGAACACTGTTCGATGTATGGTCTTGCAGTAAGAATACGATAATATGCGAAGTAACGAGCTGTTAACGAATTTCATGGTTAATATTCATAAATGTAATAGATTAAAATTGTGTAAAAGATGTGCTGTGTGTAGTATTTTGTGTTCTTATGGAGCACGGTAATGGCAGCCTGGGAAGTAGGTCGCCGTACGCACTAAGCCGACAGCCATGCCACGCCAGAGAACGACGACGTTGGGCCAGCAGATTCGACACAGAGTCAAGTACAACATTGTTAATACGATAGAGAAACTGTTACTACTATAATTTTGTTCACTTCATGTCTTTTCTCCATTGAAGTAAGTCATTTAATGGAAATGTATACCATACTCTGTGTATTGTGAAGAACTGTCAATAAACCAACGGAGAATATGAAACTTCCTGGCAGATTAAAACTGTGTGCCCGGCCGAGACTCGAACGCGGGACCTTTGCCTTTCGCGGGCAAGTGCTCTTTTTGTCATTGCCAACGCGGGTGTTGTGTTGTACCGTGTGCTCGTGAAATTGTTTCCCACCACCCGCCCAGAAACTAAAACTTACGACGAAGTGATTGATGCTTTGAACTCCCACTTCTGTGACAGTGTAAATGTGGTAGCTTCACGTTACAAGTTCTTTCGTCTCCGGCGTGTCCCTATTCAGTCGAATAAATCCTGGTTAACGGACTTCAGGGATTCACTTCTGATTGTGACTTTAATTGCTCGTGTGGACGCTCATATGCGGATATAGTGAGACGCTATTGCGCAGAATGTGGCGGATCACCGAATCCTCGAACAAATCCTCCGATTCAAAAACCCGTCTTTGCAGGAAGTAATGGACTTGCTAGACAGACAAGATACATTAGACACAGCTACTTCGGAGTCTGACGTGACCCCGTGTGTGTGTGTACTGCCAGCGCGGCACAACACGTGCCCTCCAAGCCAGCCATGGCGCGCCGCTCGCGCACACCTAAACATGGTTCGAACCAGGCACCCACTACGAAACTGAAATCATGTCCGAACTGCTTTCGTGCCCACCCAGGGGACAGTTTCCCATCCCGTCAAGCACAGTGTTATTTTTGTAGTAAGAAAGGACATGTGCAAGCTGTGTGTAGTAAGAGAAACTTTGATTCACAACGTGTCTCCCGTTCGACTGACTCGCGTGGGCGTCACCGCAACGGCAACCACCATAATCGGGTTTCACACCAGCCTATGGACGTTAATGCCATTTATTCACAGCCTACTGCTTCAAGTGCGTCAACAGCTCGTGAATCAAGTCTTGCCGCGCACTTCCTCTCGCATTGCCGGCCGCGGTGGCCGTGCGGTTCTAGGCGCTGCAGACCGCAACCGCGGGACTGCTACGGTCGCAGGTTCGAATCCTGCCTCGGGCATGGATGTGTGTGATGTCCTTAGGTTAGTTAGGTTTACGTAGTTCTAAGTTCTAGAGGACTGATGACTTAAGATGTTAAGTCCTATAGTGCGCAGAGCCATTTAAACCATTTGAACCTCTCGCATTCAGCGCGATGCGAGGAAACTTTTTGTTACATTGCATGTTTGTGGACGTTCTCAAAAGTTGTTCAAATGGCTCTGAGCACTTTGGGACTTAACTTCTGAGGTCATCAGTCCCCTAAACTTAGAACTACCTAAACCTAACTAACGTAAGGACATCACACACATATATTCCCGAGGCAGGATTCGACCCTGCGACCGTAGCCGTCGCGCGGTTCCAGACTGAAGCGCCTAGAACCGCTCGGCCATTCCGGCCGGCCGTGGACGTCTTGTTCGCATGCAGCTGGGCACGGGTGCGTCAGTTTCTTTACTGTACAGATCAACGTATGGCTTGCTTGGTTCGCCCCCGCTTCGTCGTTCACATTCCACACTGACTGCATTTACTGGTTAGGAAATCTCAGTGCTCGGCGTGTGTAGCCTGCAAGCCACGTATGGTGCAACGATCCGTACAGTGTCTTTCCATGTGCTCCGCTCTAGTGATGCTATGAACATTTTTGGCATGGACGTATTTGAACTTTTTGGCCTCACAATTCAGGACAATGTACTTTGCATCAACGCTAGTGAGCATGCAGACAGTGTTGCCGCACTATGCGATGATTTTGGTGAACTCGTTTCTGGTGGACTTGGTTGCGCCACAGGCTTCGCAGTGCGTGTTGCAGTCAAAGACAACGCCATGCCTATTTTCCGGCGGCACGCCCGGAACCGCACGCACTGCGCGACGCCGTAGCTGCTGAACTTACGCAGTTGCAAGACAGTGGTGTCATTGAACCTGTTTCTGCTTCGTAATGGGCTTCGCCTATCGTGTGTGTGAAAATACCAAACGATCGTCTCCGTATTTGTGCTCACTTTAAGACTACAGTAAATCCCCAGACAGTGAGTGGTAGCTACGTTTCCCTTACCGCATCCTGAAGACATTTTTGATAAGCTTGGTGCGGGAAAATGCTTTTCCACAATTGACTTGTGGGACGCATACTTTCAGATTCTGCTCAACGAACAGTCTCATCGCCACTTTGTGATCCACACCCACCTTGGATTGTTCACGTTTCGCCGCTTTCCGTTCGGTTGTGCTTCGGCTCCTGCTATTTTTCAGTCTTACTTGCAGCAGTTGTGTGCAACTGTCCCTGATTTTCCAATTATCTGGACGATATAGTTGTCTCAGGTCGATTTGCAGACTTAACGTGCCTTATTTTCTGTACTTTTGCAGGCAGGAATAAAGTGTAATAGAGACAAGTGTAAATTTTTTCAGTATTTAGGACATATGATTAATGGACAGGGTATCCACCCCTTGCCGTCACATCTCAGTGCGATTAGAGACTTTCCAGCACCCAGGAACTTGAAAGGACTTCAGTCTGTGTTGGGCAAAATCACTTACTATATTCGGTTTATGCCAAATGCAGCGCATATTGCAGCACCTTTGCATCGCCTTCGGCATGAGAACGTTCCTTTTGTTTGGCCCTCGGAATGTGACGCCTCTTTCCACAAGCTCAAATCTGCTTTGTTGAGTGATCGCTGTTTGATAGCTATCGATCCTTCCCAACCAGTTGTTCTGGCTGTCGATGCATCTTCTCACGGCACCAGAGCGGTTCTCTCGCACCGCATTAATTCTGTCGATCACCCGATCGCATTTGCGTCTAAATTGCTCAATTCTGCCCAGCAGAACTATTCTCAAATCGAGAAGGAAGCTTTAGCTATTGTATGTGGAGTGACTAAGTTTCATGATTTTTTGTACAGTCGAAAGTTCTATTTGGTCACCGACCATAAGCCTCTGACGTCGTTGTTCCACCCGTCAAAGCCAGTTCCGGCCCGTACTGCCCAAAAGTTGCAACGTTGGTCTTTGTTTTTGTCTAACTACAATTACGAAATTTTGTTTCGGCCTACGGCCTAGCATGGCAACGCTGATGATCTGTCTCTTCTGCCTATCGGTCCTGACGAAGTGTTTCATTCTTCCGAACTGTCATGCATGTTTATTGATTCGTAAGATAAGGAATTAGCTGATGTTTTTCCGGTGGATTTTCGTCGCATTTCTGCCGCGACAGCCGCCGACGCTTCTTTGCAGATTCTTTTGCGGTATATTCGTACTCAATAGCCTCCATCTGCTACGCAAATTCGTGATCCACTTGTTCGACGTCACTTTGAGCAACGTCAAAACTTGTCTGTACACCACGGTGTTATCTTGTTCAGTCTCGTGTGGTTGTACCTCGTTCGTTGCAGCCGGAAATCCTCAGATTGCTGCACACTGGTCATTCGGGTATAGTGCGGACGAAGCAATTAGTGCGTCGTCACTGCACTTGGGTCGGCATTGATAGACAAATTGAGAATTTGCTTGCTAACTGTCGCGCGGAGCATCAATCTGCTCCTCTCCAGCGCTTCTTTGCGTGGCCAACACCTACTGCGCCTTGGTAGCGCGTTCAAATTGATTTTGCGGGTCCTTTCTGGGGCAACTGCTGGTTGATAGTTATTGATGAGTACAGCAACTTTCCTTTTGTTCTACCTATGTCTTCCACTACATCTGCGAGTACTATTCGGGCTTTGACGTCTATTTTTTGCATTGAGGGCCTTCCTGAAGTTATTGTCTCCGACAATGGCCCTCAATTCGTGTTCTCAGAGTTTGAAGCGGTCTGTGCTGCTAATGGCATTCGCCATCTGACCTCAGCCCCGTTCTACCCCCAGTCGAACGGAGAGGCCGAACGCTTTGTGCGTACGTTTAAGTCGGAGATGAGCAAGTTGCGCGCCACGCACTCTCGCTAGCGCGCGCTCTGGACTTTCCTTGCTTCCTATCGCTCCCAGTCGCAGTCGCGACTCAGATGTCGCACGTGACGGAAGGAGGATCTCTGCGCGCGTGTGAAGCGAACGATCTCGTGTCGCGGTTCGTTGGGGCTTGGCCCGCCGGCCGGTCTGCCATCAGCCGACGCACCTAAGACGACCGGACCCGCGGTGGGGGGAAGTATTTGTAGCCTTGCCGCGGAGATGCCCCTGGACGAAGAGATGGATTACTACACGGACTCTGGCGACGCATCCGTCACCAATACCACCGAGAAGGCATCGCAGCACAGACCAACTCGCCGCGATGGCGCATCTGGACGGCGTCAAACTTGACACGAAGCGACCGCTGACAGCTTCCTACAGCCCCCCTTAAAGAAACTAGATCGGGCACAGAGAATCGTTGCCAAAGAACTAGATGTTTCTAACCCCTACCAACCTCTCCAGGGGGAGGGAGCGACGCTCGATGAAGCCGCAGCGTCCCTGGCGGATCAGCAGCAGCGCCGTCCAGCACAACAGGCGGCGCGCCCCATTGATGACCAACAGCCGTCTTCGCAGGACCGCTCACAGGCTCCGCCATCGGCCCCACATCGTCTTACGTTTCAAGGAATCCTACAAACTGCTTCACACATGGTTGAAGACAGTGCGAACAGCCGTTCACCGTGAAGCAGGAGGAAGGCGACATCCTACAGAGGACTACACGCTCACAGTCGACGAACTCGGTCGGTCTGGCATCGCTCCCGGCGGTTCGTCCATCGGACCTCAAGACGCTCGTCCAGGGAATGCCCATGTCGTTGACGCATGAAGATGTTAAAGAAGAGCTGTGGGACCTTGGGTTCGCTGCCTCACTTGTTAATCATCGGATGCCTGGTACAAACCAGCATAATGGACATCGCGTCATTATATTACCCGATATTTCAGCACATCGTGATATCTTCAAGATTGACCGATTCTACGACCTTTCTATCACCGTCGAGAGATTGCGGAGGACGCGTGGCCCTGTTCTGTGTTACAGGTGCCAAGGTTTTCGTCACGTAGCACGCCTGTGCACTATGGACAGGGTCTGCGTTAAATGCGGCGGCCCACACGACAGCAGAACTTGTACCAAAACCAGAGAACAGCCTCCTACATGTGGACTTTGCGGTGGACCTCATCCCGCCAACTTGAGATCCTGCACTAAACACAAGGAGGAGAATAGACGCCAGCATGACCTGCCTCCTGTTCCACGGAAGAAGACCCCTACTGCCGGTAGACTCAGCCAGCAGGCACCACCGCCGCCACAGCGCACTCATGCCCAGGCTTGGCCCACGCTATTGAAACGTCGGGCGGCCAAGACACGAGCTGACCTCACAGTTGCGGATGCTCTAAAATAGTCAACGCCGCGAGCTACCACTCGGGCAGCCCCTCCACGACCTGCAGCGCCACAACGCCGACACGAACAACCGCTTCCAGCAGCTTCCCAGCCTCTCCAGCCGGACCTGCAAGCTCAGCCAAATCACTGCCTGCCTCGCCGAGGTCTCCAAGACGATGCCACAGCTACCCGCCGCTGTTGAGGCGACCGTCAGTCGAGCCTTCCGGGCCCAGAGAGATGCTGCACCTGTTCGCCACCATGAATAGAGCACTCCAGCTACAAGAACTACACATCGTTGCCTACAACGCCAATTACCTCACCCACGATGTACCAGAGTTGCAGCAATTTCTTGCCGACCAGAACGTAGACATTTGCACGGTATCAGAGACGTTCCTAAAGCCTGGTATTCGCAGCAAAATAGCGAACTACTGCTGCTACCGCAAGGATCGGTGGATACACGGGGGAGGCACTGCCAGATATATACGTCGTTCCATCCGCCACCGTGAAGTTCAGTCTCCTACTACTGGTTCCTTCGAAACGACTGCGGTTGTAGTGGAGACCCGAACTGGACCAGTGACATACTTAGCAGCCTGCCGCAGCCCACGCCGACCCCTGGATCTTGACGACGCCCGACTTCTGCTCCGCACACCTGCAAAGCTCTCCATTGCGGGCGATGTCAACTGTAAGCACGCCGCCTGGAACTCACAGGTCACTAACATGAGCTACCGTCTCCTTCTCCAGGAGGTAGAAGAAGCACAGACTTATGTCTGCGGCCCTGACTAGCCCACGTGTTATCCTTCTCGTGGTGGGCCCGATGTCATTGACGTGGCCCCATAACGAATGGCATTCCGCAATTCATGAGTGCAGTGACACTACATGCTCTTAACTCCGACCACCTCCCGGTGCTGTTCGATCTGCAAGTTGCCCCGGAACAATATCCTGCCCGACTCAACCTCAAACACACGAACTGGGACCACTTGAAAGAGTGTGTCACCTTTTCAGTCGACGTCATCAACACCGATGAAGATATCTCTGACGAGTACGTGGAGACATTTGCTGATGCCATTACTGATGCCTTGGAGCTGGCCACACCACCACCCAAGCCACCGTATCTCTCGTCACCTGGATTGCCTCAGCACATACTAGACACCATTCGAACACGGAACAGACTCTGCAGGGAGTGGCGCCTAACTCGCAACATCGAACTCAAGAAGCAGATCAACCAATTACGCTGCGACGTTAAGGCTGCCATTGTTGCTCACCGGAAACAGCAGTGGGTGGCCACGCTTCGATCGTTTACACCTGACCCCGCTAACTGGCAGGCCATCCGCTTCTTCACAAATCGCCAGACACGCATCCCGCCACTTGAGACAGATGCTCAGACTGCATACCATCCTGCACATAAGGCGAACCTGCTGGCCGACACTTTCGAAGTGAATTTCCGTCTGCTGAGTGAAGGAGTGGACCTACATCGAGTAAACACAATCGAACGAGAGGTGGAGACGATCCTGCAAGATGACGGCGTTGACGGCGACCCCACATCACCTGTCACTCCAGAAGAAGTGTAGCGTGGGATACGAGCACTACCATCGAATAAGGCTCCGGGATCTGATGACATAGCAGGTTGGGTCCTCAAACTGCTACCTTGGACTGCAGTAGTGCGATTAGCGACTATGTTTAACTGGATTCTGACCACTGCGACCTACCCGGCGGCGTGGAAGCACTCAATTGTGGTACCTCTACCCAAACCTGGCAAGAATCGACGCCTACCGACGAGTTACCGCCCAATCAGCCTCTTGCCACACGTTAGTAAATTGTTTGACCGACTCCTCCTCCAGAGACTACAAACTATCATCACTCTCAGAGATCTTACCTCATGAACAGTTTGGGTTTCGTCAAGGACATTCAATGAGTCAACAAATTCTCTGAGTTGTCAATGACATCACCACTACATTCAACAAGGAGTTTTGTGGAGCAGCTCTCCTCGACATCACTAAAGCCTTTGATGGCGTGTGGCATCAGGGGATCATCTGGAAACTTAACTCGTTCGGCCTCCCTCGAGCCTACGTCAAGCTGGTAGACTTGTACCTTAGCCATCGCACCTTTGCAGTTCGGGCAGACTACGCACTCTCCACGGCAAGACCAATCTGTGCAGGAGTGCCCCAAGGATCGGTACTTGGACCTGTGCTTTACACTCTGTATACTTCTGATCTCCCCACACCACCGAGGGTCGAGAAAGGAATTTATGCAGACAATACGCTGCTCTTCACCAGAAGCCGCTGGCGTGACGTGATGCGCCTACGTCTCCAGAGTGCCTGTAACGCGCTAGAAGAACGGGCTGCAAAATGGCGTATTCGTTTTAACCCAACCAAGACGCAAGCTATCGTCTTCACGAAGAGATGGACTATGTCGACACGACACCTGGGCTTGTATAACACAGAACTGGAGTGCAAGACACGGTGCGTTATCTCGGAGTGACTCTCGACAAGAAGTTAACCTAGAAGTAGCACGTGGAAGATGTCCGCAACGAGGTGGCACAACGACTGGGTGCATTGTATCCCATCATCGAGGGCTCTGATCTTTCCATAGCTAACGGCCTTCTCATTTACTGCACGTACATTCGCCCACTCTTTGACTGTGTGTGAAGTTTGGGGCAATACAGCGAGAACACATCTCCAGCGACTCCAGGATCTGCAGAATAAAATTTTCAGGTGGGTGTTCCACATTCTTCCGTAATTCTCTCACAAGTACCTGCACGAAGCAGCTGAAGAACAGGAAGTGCTCCAGCGGCACCAAGAGACTGCACGGCGATTTTACCACAAAGCAAGAATGTCAACTAACCGGCTCATCAGAGACTGGGGGAAACACTCGATCCGCAAGAAAGATATCGACAGCCGATCGCACTGCTTGACCGATGAAGAAGCAGTGCCCATGGAAGAAAATTATCTCCCTATCATCTCATGACCTCACCCCGTGTTTGCACACACACACAAGTCACACTGCAAATAAGGATGACAAAACTTCACAGAAACCTCTCAAGTAGTAGGAAATACCGAAAGGTAAACCCTACACAATGCAGGTAGAAGACTAGCCTCAAGAAGCGGGCGGAGCTCCCAGCCGCAGGGCACCCGTTCCCCAGAGGAATTGCTACACGGCCGTGCCTATCTGTCGCTCCTGCAGCTATTGCACCCGCCGCCGCACGCTCCCGCTGCTTCGCATCGTTCTGGCTCGGCGCCGCACGATTTGGTGTTCTATCGCGTTTTCCCCGGCAGGCAGCGCTGGCAGCAGGGGCGCACTCTTCGGCAGCTTGGCCGCGCCTTATTTGTCCTTTCTGGTCCTTCCGGCACTGTCAAGCGACACCGGAACCAGATTCGTTTGTGCCGTGCTCCGCTTTGTGCCGCCGGTTGTTTTCTGGCAGAACTGGAGGCCTCCGCCGCGGGCGCGCCTCCAGTCGTCGCCGCTGCCGGTCCGGTCACCTGCTCCGGGCGGACGCCTCCCGCCGCCGCCGCGATCCTACGCGGTGCCGGAACCGACGGACGCTGAGGCTGCCGCGACGCCGCCGCCGTCGCCGTCGCCCGTGGAGGTCGCTGCTCCGCCTCCTCATCCGACCTTACCCAGTAGCGGTGCGCGGCTTGGGCAGATTTCCACGGAGCGTTTTCCTCGCCCCCTCGCGAGCAATTCGGGGTTGCGGGTGGGCACCGCGCCCCGGCAGTAGAGAGCCTGTATAGGGAGAGAGTGGCCATAGGTGAAGTTGCCCGTGATTGGCTGACTAGATTTGGCAGGAAAATGGCGCCGTGTTTTTGAGTTGAATTGAAGTTCAGAGGACTTTTGGAAACGATTAAAAGCTATTTGAATTATTGAGTGACTTGTTATGCGTTGTGCATGCATGTTCGATTTAGTTGGATATCGTTTTTAGTACGTAATTAGCGTTTGCTATATTAACTACGAGTTGAAATAATGAAGCGTTTTGTGATGAAGTCGACAGGCCTCCATGTTTGAAGTAAACACGTTATTAATTGTACAGTATTGTTTTTGACATCTGTAATTCGTTCTGCAGACGTTCGTAAACGATGCCAGGTTGTGCTGCATTTGGCTGTTCCAATAGAGGCGAAGGTGGACTTCGCATGTTAGCATTTCCACGCAATGAAGAAAGACGAAAGCAGTGGGCAGTCGCAGTCAACAGGGCTGACATAAATCAAACAGGAGCCTTGCGGCAACCAACCATGTACTCTTATTTAAGCGAAGTAAGTCGTTTTTGCTTTTCACTACATATAAAACAACTAGTAATATACATGACCTGTTAATTGGTTGTGTGAAAATAATTATAACACATTATTCTTATAAACAAAGGCATTTAACGAATGATTTCGCCATATTGTAATGTGCTTTTGATTCGGTGAGTGTGTACTCCAGTACTAGCCATTCAAACGTCTGGCAGAAAAATGGCCGCCGCATCGTCCGGTTGGCCACTCTCTCCCTATACGGGCTCCTTACCCGGCAGTTCCGCTGCCCGCCCCTTGACCCGCGCAGCCCCCGGCTCCCTCCACCCGCCGTCGGAAACCATGGGTAGCTACGTGAGAACAACTCTACGTCATAGTGACGTAACACTACGTCATCGTGACGTAAATAACCTAAATCGACTACATGAGTGTGTATATCGATCTTTGCGATTGTACCGATAACGCCAAAGCTAAATGTAAATACATGTGGACAAATGAAGTGACAGGACTTATCTGTTACGCTCATCCCAGTTGAATTAATTATTAAGCTGTAATCCCAACAATTTGGGATGGCATTATGTGTTTCAGGAATATAATGAATGTCTGAAGGAAGGAACCGTAACGAAAGTAAAAAAAAAAAGCTTTTAGTCAATTTAAAAAAAAAAAATCCGATGAACCGTGCATAAATCGTGTGGATAGAAACGTGAAATAATTAATTATTAAGCTGCTATTCAAAGAATGTAGGATGTTATTGTGTGTGTCATGAACATAACGAATATCTGAATGAAGGAATCATTACCATAAGAAAGTGTCTTGTTATTTTTCTAGCCTGAAATGAATGATACCATTTTTTTAAAAAAAATCCGATGAATCGTGCATAAATCCTGTGAATAGAAACATGAAATAATTAATTATTAAGCTGCAATTCAAAAAATGTGGGATGTTATTGCGTGTATCATGAACATAACGAATATCTGAATGAAGGAATGATAACCATAACGAAAGTGTCTAGGCGTATTTTAGTCCCCCCTGCAAGTTATGTATTCATATTGCTTGAGTAAAGGGGATTCAAATTCATACAGCAGTACCGACGTGTTTTACCTTTTCCTGATCCAACCCACGCACCGCCTTCCAGGCGGGATACAAAACTATCACACAGAACAGGAAACAGAGACGCTAAATTTGACGTTGATCAAGTTGTGGCAATGTTGCTACAACTTAGTGAATCGAACAAACAACTTAACGATCAAACAGTCTAATGAAAAACAAGTCCGGTCGCAGCTTCGAATCCTGCCTCAGGCACGGATGTGTGTAATGTCCTTTGGTTAGTTAGGTTTAAGTAGTTCTACGTTCTAGGGGACTGATGACCTCAGATGTTAAGTCCCATAGTGCTCAGAGCCATTTGAAAGATTTTTGAAAAAACAAGTCAACAATTATAAACAACTTAACAAGCACCTTGATCAGTCAGATGAAAAACACAACAGGTCAATCAAACAATCCGATTGAAATTTCAAACAGATTAATGAAAAACTTGACACCTCTATTGAACAGCTTATTGAACAGATTACAGCCGTTGCCGAGCAATATAATGAAACTAAAAAACAATTACGTGAGGAAATTAAGGCTTGTGCTAGGAATAGTAGTGAAGAAATCAGATCCGTTGCAGAATAGATATGCAACACACACAAAGCCACAACAAAATTACTTAGAGATGAAATCAACGCTGTCGCTAAACAATGTTCAGAAAACACAACACGGTTACACGATGAGCTTAAAGCAGTAGCAGCAGAACTTTCACGCACCTTGGATGCGAGAGTTAACGAGAAATTTGAACAACAGAGCACCCAAATTGACGAACATTTTAATTAACACCTACAAAACAGCGAAACGCGTTACCGCAAACTCATACAAGAACAGAACAAAGTAAAGAAACAAGGCATGCAAACAATTACTACACAGAGAAGGGAAGACATGCGTAAGTCGTTTGCGAAAGCAAAAACATATGTAATCACCAACATTGCTACAACATCAGATGAAATTAATAGTCAATCAATCGAACACAGAACTACAGAATGAACTTACCGATCTGAAAACAAAAACACACTAGTATTCAGACCTTGGAAAATAAATACATAGAAGGTTTTCAGACAGTTAGCAACAGACATGAACAATTGGAATTAGTACAGGATCCCGATACCATTAAAGCAGGTGTTAAGAAATTAAATAAGACCACACGCAAAATGCAAAAACAAATTGATGCTTGTGACGCCAGAAATGACGAGCAGGTAAAAGCACTAACTGAAAAATTTGATTAATTATCCAGTAGAGATGACGTTATCGAGAACAATAATGACGCTAAATCGGATGATACGTCAGCAGTTTCCTTCAATCAGACACCCGAATTTCAAAATGTGCAGCAAACAATCAGTCATTTAGGTACCTCCAATAATATGTTATGTCACAAAATGTTATCGTTACAGCATGAAGTGACAGAAATGAAAAATATTTCAGCCTCTAACATCTCACAGCTCACGCCACATTCTAAACATTTGTCACACTCCCACAGCCTACACAACTTAGGTAGCTTACAGAGAGTACGTGACTTAGATTCCGAACAGACAAACAGATTCTTACACAACCCTGATCTTGGTCAGACATTTAGAGACGATAATTTTGATTACAAGCACTTTCTGTCCGTGAGGAAATTTAAAGTGTTTAAGATCGAGAGAACACAGATTCACCCTTTGGACTGGATACAACAATTTGCTTTTGCGTTTGCACTGGCTTGGCCTATAACGCTGAAGCTAAAACTTTTTTTTTTGGCTTTTGACCTCAGGGGATTCATTACATTACGATGAAAATGTGCCGTAGCGTGCACAGGGTCCCGAGCTGTAGTAGTGCCATTTCTTCTTTAGTTTACTGCACTAGTGCCTGCTCTTTTCCTATCCTTTATATCTATCAAAGCAACTCTTCACCTATCGATCTACTTAGTATTAGGAATGAGTAATGAAAATTGTCACTTTCAGGTAAAACTTGTCACATCAGGTTTTCTTTAGACACTCCCGACATGACAAGAACTACCAGCATAATTTTAATAAAAGACAAAATTTTAATCAGCAGTATCCTTATAATTATCAACAACCGCAAACACATTTTGGCAACAGTCGAGGCTTTTCCCCACAACAGCAACAAAACCAACGAGCTAGCATACCTAACCAACAATGTGGTTTACAAGGTCAGGCTACTTCCACTTCTGAAGGCTGATGACAGCTATTTTTGAAGAATTTACCTTGAGGCATTGCCTTCATCTTAACGTTTGGGGGGTAATTTGTTATCTTTATTTTTGTGTGTTTTACGGGAAGGGTGTGGGTGGGGTTGGGAACTTAATTTGTTTTGGTTGAAAGGGTACAGTACCGCCGACATTGAAAATAGGTACAACATTCTTCGTTATTCTTGTCAGAACAACATATTTTTTGTAATAATAACTCAATTTCACTTAATACACCAAAGCCGGATACCAATGTAGGAAAGAATGACAATTTATTTATTTAATTGATCACATGTGCACTCCCACAAAATAAATCCCCACACCCAGTTTGGTGAGATCTGTGAAATGAATGAATGTATGGTTGTCTGTTAACCGCAGATAGTGAATGTGCAATGTATGATCAATTTTGAGACGGTCCTTTGGTCACCTTTGGTGGAACCAAAGAGATGAAATTTACCTGAGCTTTGAGCGCCTGAAATGTGGCTGACCAATACGGTAGCATGGTGCTCCCCCACTTCGACAGAGGTGCGAGATGACCTGAATCACGGCCATGTTTTCAGAACTCTTGCGCTGGATCTTGTGTTGGTAAGACCTGTCTTAGGTGTGCTCCGTAAAGACAAAAGAGTGGAGAGAATGGTATGATGTGGAATACTTATGAGTAGTTTGGCATAATAATTTCTCTATTTCAGGAACTTTTGTGGGGAGAATTGAATGTCAGGCAGGTAATATTAAGGGGATCGTAATAATCTTCGGAAGTGACCAACGGTCACAATGAAATCACGTGTAGCAATAAGTTGAAATGCATCTGAGTGCTAAAGTTAAGCTGAATTACTGGCGTGTGCACTATAAGTTGGAAATATTTAAGAAATGGCGTGTGCAGGACTTGAAATTACAGACGAGTACTTCCACGTGGTGAGTACTGTGCGAGTCTCAATCTGTATATGAGCCACAGAATAAAGAGAAGTACTCGTCCATGGTATCAGTTGAGGTCTCGCGTGTGTGACGAATATGTTATTAATATTACTTTGCGTGTTATGTTTCCGTGTGACGCTTGAGTCAAACTATAATACTCTGAGAGTGAAGCAAGGTGAGTCAGCCGTCTATCTAGCAACACCACTTGGTTTGCATTGCACAGGAAGACGTGCATATATTCTCCAGAGTTCATACCAGGAAAGAAAAGCTACGAAGTGGGGCAGTGTCGTGTGAAACTGGGATGAATACTAATTGAAGTGGGAAAGGTGAAAGTGATGTGATTATAACGTTGTGACTACTCCTTGTGTTGTATTCCATGTTGCATTCCATGTTGCCAGTGTGGTGTATTTCATGTAATTTAAGTATGTGTGGTTTGCATGGGTGAGTAGCAAGATAGGTTCAGAGGTAGTGGGTTATGCATGTTCCTTTTGTGCCGCTCGGTCTGGAGGAAATTTTCGATGATGGGCGTGAGAGTCGAAGTGTAAGATACAGCAAAAGATCCACCATCCTATCCAGAAAGTGCACTGTAGTGTTAGATAATTACGAGACCATAAGATAATCACCAATGTAAAGCCATCTCCACTGGGTGCAGTTTCTCATGTGTAATTGTTGTAGAAAATGTAATGGTGTGTTTAGGTTATATAATTTATCGGAATAAAAGAGATAGAAAGGAAACAGTGTTGGCCTTTTCCTTCGAATAGTATGTTGTCATGATATCCAGAATTTATAATGTGTGCGCCACTTGTATTCAGTGCGATGGCCACGTGTTGATCAAAGCCGTTGGGTAAGAAAGAAAATGTGATACTGCCAGTGCGTAGTGAACAGTTAGAGTTGTGTAAATTACTAATAGGCAGATGAGCGTTATCCGTTTCCGTTGCGTAATATTCAAACAGGAGAATAATTTGTAACTTAATTGTGAGTACTAGAGCTCATGTTACTCGATAAATAAGAATGAGTCCAGTCGCTTGGCAGACCACTCATCTTGCAGGCCTGACTGCTTGATGCCACAGTACGAGTAAGGCATGTGGGTGCCTCATGGTTTCTTCTTACTTCATTGCGTTGACTTCTTAAGGTTGCAATGCTTTATCGGTCGAGCGTTGCAACAGGTAATCTGTGTCGTTCTCGTGGTCGCGGTGAAGCTCCTAGGTCCCTGATGAGATGATTGGTGGACGTCTGTGTCTTCTCATAAAAGTGTCTTGCGATCTTCTTGTGTCTTTATAGAACTTCCAACTCTTCGGCGGCTTCGTGGAGGTACTGATGCGGAAACTGGCAGTGTACATGATAGACCCTGCATAGTATTTTATTTTGTAGCGATTGCAGTCGCTGAATGTGTGTTTGGCAGCAACGTCCCAGACTTGACAAGTAGAGTCAAACAGAGGGCGAAGATACATCCGATAAATAAGGAGGCCATTCACGAAGGATAGCACCGACCGCTCATTAAGTGTAGGATATAAGGCTCCTAAGCGCTGGTGAATCTTCTTGCGAAGGTATGTAATGTGCTGGTACCACACGAGCTTTTCGTCCATGATAACTGCCAGGTATCGTGCAGTTGACAGCTAGGGAAGCTGCGTTTTGTGGAGACGTAGTTCTCGTTGTGGCGTGATCCTTTTCCATGTGAAGATGATAGTGTGCGTCTTCGTCGGATTGAAGCTGATCCTCCGGCGAGCTGCCCAGTCTTCTAATCTATTGAGGGCACTCTGCAATCTTGGTACAAGAACTTCTCTCCATTGGCTCCTGGAATACAGCTTGGTATCATCGGCATAGATTGCCTTCTCCACTCTTGGTACTGTAGGCACGTCCGAAGTGTACATTATGTACAGAACCGGTCTAAGGACCGATCCTTTGGGTACTCCGGCGTTGATGTTGCGTGCGCGAGAGACTGCGTTGGCAAGTCGTGCCACGAACGTCCGATTCTTGAGGTAGGAGGCTATTAGCTTCACGTAGTCGAAGGGTGTGCAGTTTCCATAGTAGTCAATGATGCCAGACGCTGTCGAACGCTTTGGTGACGTCGAGCAGGACTGCACCGTAGAATTCTCGTCGATTGAAGGATTTGCTGAGTAGTTGAATGTCCACTTCGAAAACCGAATTGTTCCGGTGGTAAGATGTCGAGTTGCGCGGCCAGACGTTGAAGGCGTTGGAGAAGAAGTCTCTCAGAGCTTGCTAACGTGAGGAAGCAAGCTGTTCGGTCGATAACTGGTGGGATGCTTCCTATTCTTGCCCGGTTTTGGTACTGCAACAATGAAAGAGTGCTTCCATGCAGCAGGAAACGTGGCTGTCGTGAAGATCCAGTTAAACAGCGCAACAAGATGAACGATCGCCGACCATGGTAGTTGCTTTAGTACTCTGCCGGTGACGCCGTCCGACCCTGGTGCCTTGTTGTTAGGAAGCATTCTAATGCCCACTTGAACCTCTTCAGGCGTGATTGGGGTGATAGGCTCTTCTTCTTCGACGTCTTCTTGTAGGATGGCGGTGACGTCTCGTTCTATGACAGCAGTACGTTGCAGGTCGACGCGATCTTCTAGCTGAAAGTTGGCTTCAAGAACGTCTGCTAGCATGTCAGCTTTCTCGTCTGGACGATAAGCTGTTCGGTCATCAGTCGTCAGTGGTGGCGTTCGCGCCTTCCGATTCGTAAAGTGGCTGATAGTTTGCCATCCGAGTGGATCAGGTGTGAAGCTTCGGAGCTTGTCGGCCCGTCGCTGGTAACGATGTGCAGCAATACCGGCACGGATTTCTCGCCGGCGCTAGTTGATGCGGCGTTTAAGAGCTGCATTGCGCGTGAGACGCCACTCTTTACATAATCGATTCCGCGTCCGAATGGAGGCGAGGATGTCTGGTGGCAGGCTGGGCACCACAGGGCGAGGCGGCTGCGGCGGCGGTGTGGCTTCATGTAGGGCGTCGGTGACAATGTCGGTGAGTCGGCTCAATACATCTTCAGTGATGTCTTCTTCGTCGTCAGTGTCGGGTGAACGCAGAGTCTACATGTTCGCGGAAACGATCCCAGTTCGTTCGTCGTAAATTTAGGCGTCCAGGTACGTGTTATGCCGTCACTCTCATGCTGAAGAGGACCGGAAGGCGGTCGGAATTGAGCCCGTGGATTACGTCGGCGTCCAGGAATTGTGGAATCCGCTTGGTGATTGCGATGTCAATAACATATGGTACGCCCCGTGAGGGATAGCATGTAGGCTCTTCAGGGCCACACGAGTGGAGTGGGCTTCTCCAAGTGCCTGGAGGAGAATTCGACCACTCCAGTTTGTAACTGTTGAGTTCCATGCTGCGTGCTTGCTGTTCAAATCTCCTGCTATACGAGTTTTCCTGGCACACGAAGGAGCGATCTTGCGTCTTCAAGATTGAGGATCCTTCGTGGACTGCGATAGACAACGTTGAATGTGATGGGTCCGGTTTGTGTTTCGAGAAGAACTGCCGATGATTCGATGTGCTGAGTGATGGGCGGAAGAACTTCGTGATGTTGAATGGAGTTGCGGATGAAGATGGCGGCGCCCCCTCCGTGAGTCAGTCTATCTCTTCTGTAGCAGCTATAATTTGCAATGTTGCTGCGAATGCCTGGCTTTAGGAACGTCTCGTTGATGAGGCAAACATCGATGTTGTGGTCATGTAGGAACTGTTGCAGTTGGATAAGATTGTTGGCATTGTAAGCAACAATTCTTAGTTCGTCCAGCCTTGGTGCTCTAGGCATGCTGGGGTGTGCTTGTAGCTTGGATGGCTACCTTAACGGCGCTTGAGACCGTCGTGTCAACTGCGGCGGTGATGGTGTTGGGCAGCTGTGCTAGCTGCTTTGTAACATCAGCCAAGGTGGTGACGATGCTGGTTACTAGCTTAATGATGTCTGCGTCATTCTGTGGAGTTGTTTGGGGCTGTTGGGGTTGCCTCTGAGACGCAGGTATTCGTGGCTGATCAGCAGAGCGTCCTGCCGATGCAATAGGTGCAGCTGTTTGGTGTGCAGAGGCTGCAGCAGCGCAAGCCATTGTAAGTCGTGCCTGGGCCGGATTGCGGGTGCGTAGTGAAGGCCAGGAGCGTCCATCAGCAGGAGGCGAGGGTGGTTGCCGTCATGGTTGCTTTGCTGAACCATTCCTGAGTGGTGGAAGTCCTCTCTTTCTTCGATTGTCCTCTTTGTGTTTCGGACAAGACCGAAAGTTGGCTGTATGAGGGCACGTTCGACTGTCATGTGCACCGCCGCATTTCACACACATGATCGGCATCGTACGTAGGCGAGCAACGTGTCCGAAGCACTGGCAACGGAAGCATTGTATTGTACCCCGCGTCTTTCGAAGTTTTTCACCTGTGACCGTCAAGTTGAAGAATCGCGTAATATTGAAGGTCCCGCGATGCTATGGAGTGTCTTGGAGTATGACGACTCGGTGTTCGTTGCCTGGCATGTGATGATAGTCCACTTTGGGAGCGACATATCCCATTTACTCTAGCTCTGCTTTAACATCATCGTGTGGTAGCCTCTTGGGAATGCCTTTAATTAAAGCTTTGATGGTAGGCTGTCTATCCGCCTGGAAGGTTTAGTTCGGGATCCCCTGTTTTCCGAGCGTGTCCATTACTAGTACATAGTCTTCTGTGGACGACAATATGAGTTTTAATAAGTCCTCAACGTTCTGCTTTACCGTGAAGGACTGTTTGCAATTTTCTTTTAGCCAGTTTCGAAGCTTCTTATAGTCCTGCTTAAACTGTAGGACGATGGGCCGCACTTTTCTAGAAGCTGCGGTTGGCGGCGCTTGGTCGGGCGTGGTGTTTTCGCCGGCGTCTTCTTCATGGTGCTGTTCTGCTTCTTCAGGGCGCTGCTGATCGGCGCGGCCGCGCTGGTGGGCTGCCAGGTTCAAAATGGCTTTGAGCACTATGGGACTCAACTGCTATGGTCATTAGTCCCCTAGAGCTTAGAACTACTTAAACCTAACTAACCTAAGGACATCACACACATCCATGCCCGAGGCAGGATTCGAACCTGCGACCGTAGCAGTCGCACGGTTCCGGACTGCGCGCCTAGAACCGCGAGACCACCGCGGGGTGCCAGGGATGCAATAGCTTCATTTAACGTGGCTCCCGTTCCTTGCAGCGGTTGATAGCGGTTGGAAACTTCAACTTCTCGTGCAACAATGAGCGGTCTAGGCCGCGCTTGCTTCTTGGCTGGCGGTGAGCGGCTGCCCCCTCACAAATAGTCTTTCATTTGTGCGCGCGCGAGATCTTCTCTCCTTCTCATCTTCACGACGACGCGCAATGCGTTCATCTGTAGCATTGTCGGCGTCCGCATCGTAGTTGTAGTCCATCTCAGCGTCCTGCAGCTGCTCCGCAGCGTGGGTACTGTTACTTCCCCCCGCTGCGGGTCGGGTCGCCATAGGTGTGTCGGCGGCCGACACGGTATCACTCGTTCCGCTCGCCCGCGCAGCTCCTCCCTCCATTACGTGCGGCATCTCAGTCACGACTGCGAGGTCGAGCAGGCTTTAATGTTTCGCCGCCTGCATGTACAGCATCGGCTCCGCCGAATAATAACGGTCGGCAACAAGAAAGCCAGTACGCACAGAAAACACAATATTTCAACTCCAATCGCAACGTGAAGATCACGACCGACCTAAAAGCACTGAGCACAGTTTTCAGCGCACGTTTAATAACAGTAGGTTTTATCAGCAGCAGTTTATTATGAATCAACCAGACAGTCAGTATCATCCTCAGACTAATACTTCAGGACGAAGTAACAGAACAGTACAGATAGTTGAAATGCCACATCATCCATCATCCTCCCGCAATTAACAGCGCGTCACAAGGAATTTGGCCAGATACAGTACAGGTTGCATCTTCCAGCAACGTGAGCAACACCTTTGACACAAAAGTTTTTGTTCACGAAAATGTCATTACTTTTGAAGACATCCGAGATACGCTTTTACATGAGAAACCAGTTATACAAGAAACATTTTCCCACCCTGTTATTGAATAAAAATTGGATCATTCACATTTTCAGCAGTAAATTATTCTGGATAACCTGTGTCAGTAATAAGTGAAGAAACTAAGAAACCTTTACCCACCCTGTTATTGAATAAAAATTGGATCATTCACATTTTCAGCAGTAAATTATTCTGGATAACCTGTGTCAGTAATAAGTGAAGAAACTAAGAAACCTTTTCCCACCATGTTATTGCATAAAAATTGGATCATTCACATTTTCAGCAGTAAATTATTCTGGATAACCTGTGTCAGTAATAAGTGAAGAAACTAAGAAACCTTTTCCCACCTTGTTATTGAAAAAAAATTGGATCATTCACATTTTCAGCAGTAAATTATTCTGGATCACCTGTGTCAGTAATAAGTGAAGAAACTTTCAACAAATGTAACAAAGAGAATGCTTATCTTACATTACCACCAAGCAAAACTAAAGTAAGAGGAACAGTATCTGGTAAAGGAGTAAATGTAAAATTACAGATATAATTACCTTTTTTATTGCGGGCCATATGTTTAATACAAATTTTTGGATTGTTCCTTTACTGACAACAGACGATATTTTAGGTACGAATTTTTTGGTACAACACGACGCAGTCATCGATTTCAAAAGTTCCCATTTGATGTTAAAGGACGGAAAGGTACAACTGGCATTGGAATTTCAGCACACATTATCAGCAGAAGAACAGGCAATTAATTGAACAGAGGTCATATCCCGTAACGTAGATTGGCATACCACATTGTTCAGAGATACATATGTACACAATTACAATACATCAGATGAAGCCGATTGCGACGTTATGCAAATGATTTCTGATAACGCAAAACAGAGCAACGCAAATACAGATGATGAACATACAGAGCTACACAAAATTCTTTTACAGCAAGCCCCAGATTTCAACAACATCCCTGGTAATATGTCCGGTTTTATGTATGAATTTCAAGTTAAACAGCACGACATGTTTAAAGCCAAACATTATCCTATTCATTATATCTACAGATAACAAGTTAAGAAAGAATTACAAGCTATGCTAGACCAAAGGATTATTGAACCGGCAGATAGTCCGTATATAAACTCGCTCCGTATTATTACGAGAAAGGATGGCTCACTTCGTCTGGTACTTGATTCCCGTCATCTCAACGACATTATTAATGATGAAACTGATCGTCCACAGAAACTAGAGGAACTTCTACAGAAATTTCATGGTACTGCTATTTATTCCACCTTAGAATTAAAATCGGGATTTTGGCAGATTCAGCTCCACCCGAACAGCAGAAAGTACACAGCTTTTCTCTGTTTTGGTGATCGTTATCAATTTTTCAAACTACCGTTTGGTCTAACAATTTCTTCGCAGCATTTATTCGTGGTCTGAATTCAGCACTTGCGACAGTACTCAAAGATAGAATCACAACGTACGTAGACGACATCCTTATCGCAGAAGCTAACTGGTCTCAACATAATTTGATTCTTGAACAGCTGTTACAAACTTTCCGTGCACAAGGACTCACAGTTAATCTTAGCAAGTCGCACTTTGGCAGAACCTCCACAAAATTCCTTGAACATGTAGTTATCAGCAGAAGGCATTACGCCTGACCCGGAAAAACTGCAAGCGTTACATGACATTACTGTTCCAGCGACCAAGAAACAACTACGCAGCTTCCTAGGATTTATTCTTTACTCTGCTTTAGACAGCACTAGCTTTACCAATTAAAACTGTCGCTGCAGCATCGGTGCAGCTCACCAGTGCGGCCCGGCAACGTGCGAGTGCGGGCCGGTGACATTCTATAACGGCAGGTACCGTTCGGAGCCGGCGCTCCTAAGCACACCTGAACTACAGCCAGACGTCACGACCATGTTCTATACTGACTTAATGATGGCGTCAAATAAGCTTCGACTGTACTGTGGTCATGTTTTAAAGTCTGTTTGCTATCTGACCCCTATAGGGGCCACAGGCGTCATTCAAATGTTCGTGATTTGTTGATAATGTAACAAAAATACAATTCAAACAAGCAACAAATCCACTGCATTCAGGAAGAATTTGGATTCCAAAGCGCAAATTTTTAAGAAGGAAAAAGAAACTGGATTCATTTGAATTTATATTTACTTCAAATGCGCATTTTTAAGATTGACTCTGATAGAGGTCATCAATTTGGTGGCATGGTTGCTCATGGTATGAGAGAATTAGCCGTCTACATTTATTGTAGACGCCCGGGGGACGCCCGGATGTATAGAAATTGGTAAGCGAAACACACCCTACGTGGAGGCTTCTCTCGTATCCCCCCATCACTTCAATTCCGGTGCTATTAAAACAAATTTAGCACAACAAATTCTTTCGCAAAAACTAAAGCGAACGCTTTACGACGCAAAAAGAAATAAGTCGACTTAACGCAAAAGAAAACCTCATTTTCTGAGAACTAGTGGAAAAAGTTCTAACCTTTCACGTCATAAAAATGAACCATGCAATGTCAAAAGGAATAAAATAAGTTGTCTTTGATAATCGGAATTTCCCCGATATTATCGCGTTTTTGTGAAATTATGCAGCAGTTCAAGCAGTATCCAGGTTTGTCTGGGCAGGTCGTACACTCGTGCGGTGTATCAAGGCGCTGGCCTTGTTCCGCGTACTTCTTACACTGGTTCCTCATAACTTGCTTCTTCCATGCAGTAGCTTCCCGCATTTGCACTGCTTGTGTTTGTTAGTGATGTTTCGCGCTCACATTTCGTGGAACGTCCATTGGTGGAAGGAAGCTCTTTATAATGTTCATTCTGTAATCGTACACCGTCATTTTATTTCCTGAATGTTTGTTGTACAGACGTAGAGAATTGAAAACTAGCACGTCAATGACATGAAAGAATAGTTTTTTCGGCCAGTGGATAGTCTTTCGTTCACATAATTAATAGGATGACATCTGATCTTGTTTATCAGTCCCAGACATACACGCATTGTACCTAATAATAGGCAAAGGTTTCGTGACTATATGCTAGAGCGCATTCGTCACTTGCTCCATAACATTTAGATGTTCTGAGGAAATGTAGGAAACCTCTCGCAGATGCTTCCATTTTGCAATCATAACTCCATTAGAATACCGCGCAATTGTTTTGCCGATACGACGTCTTCGGGCGTATATTTCCTATTTAATTTCAGAGTACCTGTGGAAAGTGGTTTTAGGTTCAACAGAGATGTAGTTAAATGAAAACTGTTATAATAATTGTCCAAGTAAATGTGATGACCAACATGCAGCTTTTCTGCCATCAAATGCAAAACGACCTTTTCAGCGTGACCTTTTCCCCACACATCTCCACTACTTCCCGTGTACACAGCGCACTTATTTATGAAACCGTCTGGATTGATGAGTATGTACATCTTAATGCCATATTTATTACGTTTGCTTTTCATCTATTCTCTAAATAACAATCTTCCCCTCCAAAGAATTATTGATTCATCTATTGATAAATCTCTTCCCGGGTAATACACTTGAGACATTCTCGTGTTAAAATAATCCAATATAGGTCGTATCTTAAGTAAACGATCGTCTGGTTTCGGGTTTCCTGGAACTGGATTTTTTTTGCAAAATACAGAGAGCGTAATATGATCAAATATCGGTCTCTGCTTATACTCATCGCTAGTCCTCTATTGTCAAACAGTGGTTCTTTCTTCCAGTAGTCTTGTAATCGCGGATATTTAACGTTACCCAAATTTAACGAAACCCCAGGAAAACTAGTAATTCGCCTTTACTTAGAGATTTTCATTTACACATCCTAGATCCCTCTTTTGTATTTTCACTCAGCAATATGTTGACTGCGTTATCGTTCGTTTCGTCAACTACAAATTGCAACAATTCGTCTGTTATCAATAATCTGAAGAAATCCATAGGAGAATTGCCACCAGGATGAATTTGCAAAACTACTTCCTTCGTAAATTGGTGATACTGCATATTATGTGGTTCTTTATGCCAGGAATCACCTGAATTATCTCCGTGTGACAGGTAGGGCTCCTTTTCGCCATCGCTTTCCACACAATCGTCGTGATCCGTATCGTCAGATTCGGAACTGTCACGAAACAGATTCGAAAGTTGTGCTTCTACGCTATAATCACTCTGCAATTCTTCTGCAGCCTCTAAATGATAATCTCCGAGGTATGAATCGTCCTCACTACGCAGAAAATCACTGTCGTCAATTACACTAAGTAACAGTTCCTCTGTCAGTTTAACGCTTTTCCCGCTCCTTTACACATTGGAAGGTCCAGGTTTCGGTTCATTAGCCGCCGTTACGAACAATATACGTTGGATAACTGAGCACACAAATGTATACACGCTTTTATGCTAGCTTAGACGCTGCAACTAGAGTGAGTAACCCGACAGTTGCGACGCTTATAAGAGTCAGCGGCAGCGCAAGTGTTAACTGGCAAAAACACTATTTGGTCCAAGGATAGCCAAACAGTCTGAATTTGTTAATCTGAAACATGCCTTGTTGAACGCGCCACTTTCATCGCACCCAGATCCCACCAGAAATTTTTCCATTGCCACCGACAGTTCTAACACCGCTTTAGGCGTAAATATTTTTCAGGAAATTGAAGAAGACGGTGCTACAGTAATTAAAAACATCGCCTTTGCAGTCGCATTCTGTCACCTGAGGAAAGAAATTATTCTGTTACAGGGCTTGAAATGAAATGTCGTTTGACGAGGGCTTCCCGTCGGTTAGACCGTTCGCCTGGTGCAAGTCTTTCGATTTGACGCCACTTCGGCGACTTGCGTGTCGATGGGGATGAAATGATGATGAATAGAACAACACAACACCCAGTTCCTGAGCGGAGAAAATCTCCGACCCAGCCGTGAATCGAATCCGGGCCCTTTGGATTGACAGGCTGTCGCGCTGACCACTCAGCTACCACTCAGCTACCTGTGGCGGACGTTACAGGGCTTGAAACATTATGTGTTGTACGGGCATTTACCAGGTTTAGGCATGTTCTCTATGGAAGACATACTACCATTTACACAGACCATAGAGCTATACAGTTTTTACTTTCCGCCAAATTTACACACGACAGGTTAAGCAGATGGAAACTTTATTTGCAGGAATTTAATTTTACAATTGTTCACATTCCCGGTACAAAAAATATTGTAGCAGACGCACTATCCCGTTCTCTCAGCAACAATCAGCGAGACGTCGCAACCAACTTGTGCCAAACAAATTTCAGCCTCATGTACAGTCGTGTTCAAAAGTATCCGAACGACCTGAATTGCATTTTGCCTGATTCGCATACAATCCTCATAACGAAGCTGTCTAGCAGGTCCTCTAATCACTCTTCGGTATAGTCGTTTGACTATTGAAAATGGTTCCAACATATCACCACTAGAAAACACTGCTCTGTGTCGCAATAACTCAACACGTAAAGTAATAACACGATACGACAAATATCAAGGAACACCTTATCACAGATAAGACTGTCCTTATGGCTTGTAAGCTCACATTTATTACAATAAATGACATACCTGAAATGTTACCATTCTCATTAATACGTCAGATAGGTAATGCACGTAGTAAGTTCGTCCTATTCATGATTTACTCTTCAAAGTAACATACCGTACTTATCATTTAACACAAAATAACATTAAAAATTTAAGTTATGTATAAACTTAAAATGACACGACGAACCGTCTCGTTCTGCATATGGATTCAAACCCAGGTCATGCAGACTAAGCAAAGATTTCGTGACTGACGGAAACTAACAGTCATTCCTGACTAGGCATACAAAGAGTGATATACCTCGATTTTAGAAAGTACCAGTTAGGAAATATCAACTTAAAATCACATAATGTAAACATTTTTAACAGGCGCAAATTCCTACCCAGCATCTATTGTCCCTGCTAACGAACTACGAGAGATGTTAAATATTGCTTCTTCACAAGTAACTTACTTGAAATGCCTTGAGGTAAAGCTTTGTGTTGGACAGGGATTCGAACCTAGAACCTAATCAGATTGTTATGGAAGCACAATCAACTGTGACCTATCGGATTTTCTCGGCAGTAGCAAGACGTTTTAACTGAAATGACGAGACGAAACATTAATTTTATCCTTCCCAGGACTCCAACCCGGCACCTATCGCTGTCATATTCTAGAGAAAACCAACGTTGAATATGGGTTTGTTAAACCAGCAGCGGCAAGTGAGCATGTTTCAACTAGAAACAATATGACGAAGAGTTCAGTGCTGACTGGTAATCGATCCCCACACATATCTTTGTTGACTACACACAAAGAGACGTCAGCTACCGAATTTTTCTCCACCAGCATCCTTGAGCTTACAGTGATCTCGCAAATAGTTCTGTGTCTCACTGGCAGTCAAAAACGTCAGATATCGTTAGTGTTGACAACGAATGAAAATACATTAAAAATCAAAATTATTATCCACCAGCAGATAGGTGTTGTCATGCTAGAGCTAGATAATACATAAATAAAACTTTAGTGCTGGGCCAAGATTGGAAATCATTCACGCGCAATATGTGGAGATGTTGAGGAATCTGCAGTTTTGAACAAACAACAAATTGTAGTCGAGCTGTATTGTCACGAAGAGATCAAATTCCGCGTTAACGGCGGTCTGAGTTGCATTTCCAGTTCAGAACCAATTTCATCGACATACAGAAGCTCAAATAAAAGGTGGAATAAGTGTCCTGTGCGCCTACATAGCGTTTGTTTCGTCACTAGGAATAACTAACGAGTGTAAGGAAGGTTACTGGTGATAGAGTTTCTACAAGTAGCCACTGTGGTTCAGCCTAACGTCTACTTGGTAGAGAAGGAATATCATGTTTAATTTTAATTTCAGACCACAATGCCATTATATCTTCTTCACTTGGCGTAGTCAGATGAGAACAGAATCTGTCTCTCCCTATCAAAAATCATAGGCAGAAGATGGTATCGAACCCAGTCCTTGAGTACATTAATCTGTCGACAATCCAACAGACCACCAAATCCTGTGCCCTGTGGCTCATTTTTCTATTGTAATGCCGCTGCACCACACTGGATGAGAATTCTGACACACAGGCTCCCTGTAGTGGTTTGCAGCATTTTCAGTACACTCATTTACTTGGTTGACCGAATCGCCATTAACTAGCTGCCTCGGATACCCAGTGCATACATTCGACTCTATTTTATAATCACAGAAATAAAATCACGTAACTGCCACTTACACAGATCTGCCAACAGTGTAGGATGCAGAAATTTAAATAGGAAGTGTTCCTTTCCACTTGAGCTACTCTATTGCGCTATCTGTTTGTTGAAAACGTCGTGCAGTGCAAAAGAAAAGCTGTAACTGTGTCTCTCAGAAGTCTACATCTGGCCATAGGCATTGTCTCACAATACCTGTGGAATGCTGAAATTCTGAAGGAACTGTTATTGACTTCTGGAGCTGTAGTAGCTACGGTTCAGCTCGTACTGTAACAGTAAGTGTAGTGCACTGTAGACAAAACTTCGCAAGTTCAAATACACGTTTTGTTTGTAAGGATAGCCCTAACCTTGAATTCCCATATTTCCCCTGGTATATAGGCAGCTCTAGGGGTAGTCTAGGTCAGGAGCCAACGCCTGAAGTAGACCAGATTTTTTTGTTATAGGCTGAAAAGTGACAGTGGCACTTTAGTTTCATTTTTCCTAGGGGCTTCAAAATAAGAGAAAAAAAGTGGCCGAGTGGTTAAGGCGTTGGACTGCTAATGATTTAAAAAAAAAAAAGCGTGGTGAGTAGCGTCACTGATTTGACATTTTTATGTTTGGGTGGTGGTTCGCCACTCGCCAGTACGTAATTTTTTTCCCTAGCATTTGCGTTTCTATTAGGCTCTGTTACTTTATTATTAGTTTAATGTAAACATATACTACAATTTTTGATGTTAAAAAAAGAAAAACAAAAAAACATTCACTGTTACATTTTTAAACGCAATTCTGCTGTCTACTGAAGTTGTCAATGTAATGGAACTTTGAACATAATACCCTTCACTTCTCAACCCAAAATAGTTGCATGTGGGAAAAGGGCCAACTACTGCGACATTTTGTTCTTTTCAGGTTTAATAGACGACCAGTCAGCAGATGCATCTCGAAACTTTTGTATTATGTATGGGAAGCATCGTGCCACAATACGTCAGAAAAGTATTTCCTACATTAGCTGCCGTCTGGTAGTGGCATTTTATTCTTCAGACCTTGTTTGACAGCTTTAACTCAGAACATGTTTTCTACATGCATGTAATCAATATACTGCATGTGCATTTTCAGACTGTTAATAGATAACATCAGAGAATTCGCATATATCTGTGATGATTAATTTCTCTCTCATCTTTACTATTCTTTAAACAACACCAACTGAAACCAACGAAAATTGTGCACTGTATTATAAAAAATGAAATAAAACTACCCACGAGAACCATACGACGAAAGTCTGTTTTAATAAAACTGAGGCCGGCCAGAGTGACAGTGCGGTTCTAGGGAGTACAGTCTGGAACCGAGCGACCTCTACGGTCGCAGGTTCGAAATTTGCCTCGGGCATGTATGTGTGTGATATCCTTAGGTTAGTTGGGTTTAATTAGTTCTAAGTTCTAGGCGACTGATGACCTCAGAAGTTAAGTCGCATAGTGCTCAGAGCCATTTGAACCAACCAATAAAGCTGAGTATCTGTACACAAGCGTGCATCTATCGGACCGAATTAGTAAAATACTACTCACTTACATTTCGAGTGAGTCGGTGTTTCAGTGGTATGCTGTGCCATTCTTAAGAGGTATGCAAATGTGGCACTCCATATATAAAGTTATGTATTCATAGAATCCCAAAATTTGCTTGTCAGCAATGGGAAGAGGCATTACCTGTTGTGCATCATTGTACGTTTTTCACCATTGCACTATTAGATGAAAGAATTTTCTTGCTTTTTCGTTATAAATGTTTGATCTGACTGCTTGTAGCTCTTTCACAGAAGGGATAAAAACGTCGCAGTCAGGGAGACTGGAGCCGCGAACCAGAACAAGCGCTTTTATTTATTTATTTTTTTTTTTACACATATCAGCATGTCATCACACCGCTGGCGAATAAGTATGTGTCTAGGATTCCTATTACGAGGCTAACAGAGGCTAGAACTCGTAAACCGCTATTTAAAGAACAAGACTAGTTGCGATTTCCTGGGCTGAAAACCGTAAATTTACAATCTTTTGTTACACCTCAAGCAATTATAACTCAGATTATTCAATGGAAATGACAGGAAAGATCAAGTGAACTTCGAGGCTTAATTTTGTGCACAACAGGAAGTAACTCGTCGATCACAGAGTT
Source organism: Schistocerca gregaria (assembly GCF_023897955.1). Classification (NCBI taxonomy): domain Eukaryota; kingdom Metazoa; phylum Arthropoda; class Insecta; order Orthoptera; family Acrididae; genus Schistocerca; species Schistocerca gregaria. The sequence continues at coordinate 96,532,327 of NC_064927.1, read as the reverse complement.
GCCAAACATACCTTGCCTTGTTGCTAAATCTCAGTTACAGTACCAGCAGGAAGAAGATGAACCGATGTATTCCTACAGAGGGCTGAGAAGTGACCATAGCTGGTATCTCAAAGACACGGCTGGCACAGCCTGGAATATGTAATGCGTCAGATTCGCATTTCTGTAACTAGGTTTAGGGACTGGAGCGTAGTTACTAATAATCTGCAGAACTGACTGCAAACTAAGCATCATAAATCAGTAACTCTCATAGTTGTTTTTATATTTCTTTCGTAAGTGTACTCAAAACTAAGGTACTCATTCATGAATGTTTTCGTGCCTGGCTGATAGTCGATCACAACAAACAAATAAAAATAAAAAACAAAGTGTGTGTCTAAGTGTGTGTGTGTGTGTGTGTGTGTGTGTGTGTGTGTGTGTGTGTGAGAGAGAGAGAGAGAGAGAGAGAGAGAGAGAGAGAAATTTAAAAAAAGAATGAGAGAGAGAGAGTAAATAATTGTTGGAAAGAAATTGCATCATGGTACGTATAGAAACCTTTCATTAAAATGACACGTTCTACATCATTACGAAATATCGTATTCATGATCTATGGAGCAAATATTAATCTAATCTAATCATCTGTTACATTGCTTGAGAACCAAACCACTAATCTCAATAAACAAAACATTCTGAACTTGGATAGCTTAGAATTTTTTTATTTGTATATTTCAAAGGAAAACAATTTTCTAAAACTATCTCTGTCATACACAACTTGAAACAGGTCAAGTCGACCAAATCATATGGCAGAACTGACAGCGACGTATGTCGGAAGGCAGTGAGATCCCTTGGCTTATGCTTTAGCAGTATTCGACAGCCATGACCTAAGATTATTAGCTGATAAGGCTAATAAGTATTACACTATCATATTTCTTTGTTAAACCTCATATGTCAAATATTTATATCAAAGAAATTTGATGGTGTAATAGGAAACTTCGTCAAATCTCGCCTGCCATCGAATAAATATTATCAAATCTAGGGCCTCGGTGTAAATTTGACCATAAAAGTCGCTTGTCTTCTGTTCACTGCAATGTGAAATGTTAACACTTGGAACGCTAGCATCGCTGCAGCGATCTGTCACCAGTAATGTGTTTGTAATCATGGTTGCGAAGTTTAATTCGTGTGTGCTGCAAACTACAAAATTAATAGAAATGTATGTTTTCTTTCTCCTGATAACGACGTCCTCTTGAGTAGTCCCCGCCCGGAGATCCGAATGGGGGACTATTTTACCTCCGAAATATTTTACCCAAGAGAACGCCATCATCATTTAATCATACAGTAAAGCTGAATACATATTGCTGACTAGCCATGTAGAGTCATGAATTACAGAAATTTTCGCCAATATCAGTAACCAAATCTAAACTTGAAAATAAAATACCACAGTTTTTTTTAATAAACCTGGATTCCTACCGAGACGCTTTCGTCCCTGTTAACTAACCACGAAAGATGTCTGATATACCTCCATTCAGAAGTAACTAAGTCTGCATGCATTTAAAGATGAAGTGTATGATGTGAAGTTCTCTGATGGAGATACGAACCCAACACCTAAACGGATTGTTAACTATGTAAAATCAAATGTTATGTATCGGTTTTTCTTACCAGCTGCTAGGGGTTTGAACGTAAAATAAGGATACAAATTTTTGTGCCTGAGCGACAATCGAACCGCACACCTACCGTCCTTCTTTATCATTCACCAATATAGTTTAATTACCAATTGGTTATTCACCAACAGTAAGATGTGTGCGTGTTTGACCAGAAGAACGACACCTATTGTGAATGTTGGCAACACATGAACAGACACTAAAAATGCATGTCAATTTTCACTAGCAGGTCGGTGTGCACGTGATAAGGCTTGAAATGAAGTTATGAATATTTTTGTACTGGATCAGTATTTGGACCCACATACTTGCCTTTGGAAGAGACCTAGAGAAGATTGCAGTATTGGGAAAAGGAACGAAATGGCTGATCTATACTGTTCCGGGAAATTCAGATCCTTAAAAGAGGAGATTCGAATTCAAATCACAGTCTAGCACCAAATTTTTCAACGTTTGTAGTTCAAGTAAAATAAGGGCCCTGCACCTTTAAATGGCTATCGGTTCATCAAATAAAATAAATTTTTTTAATGTAAGTAAGTTTACGCTGGCGACAGTATTTCTGTTTATCATAACTTCCGAGTGTGTCATTTCTCAACGCAAGCCGGATTTGCCCAGTTGGTAACGAAGGAACGTGGTGTTTAATGCGGATTCTGAATTGTAACGTCTTTCTCTTGAGGTTACCAGAGATAAAGTAAATCTGTTTGTGCCTCTTAAAAGTAAATGCCTGAACCCATGCATTGTACCTGTGATAGTTCGTTACACCAGACCATTGTGGCCACATTTCCCAGCCCCAGGAGTGTGCTGTGACGGATAATGTGCTTAGCTTGCAAAATTAGTCACGGTGGAAAAAATGCGAGTCTATTAAATGGTTAAGTAGAAGCAAGATTGTGACGTGGAGATAATGTTATTCTCATGTCAGCAGGATGTGAAGACTCTTCCAGCCGTCATAGCCTCGATGTGAAGCCATTTCAAATTTTCACTAATTCAGCAAATTTCTTAGTTCGAGAAAATCCACTGTGAAGTGTGAAGTTACTGGATAACTCGATTATTACCGTAACAGTGAAGCACGTGTAATTACTCACAGTATCTAATCTTCTAAGATTATTTCTGTTATGTATTGATTGTAACGTAATCTCGGTTATACATCGATCCATAAAAATCCTGTTATACTCTTATCGTGTTACTATCGCTAGGCATACTAAATAACATCTACCATCTTTCAGGAAATTTCGTAGTACAGTGACTTGTATAGCAGACTGAAATAAATATTATCAAATCTAGGGCCTCGGTGTAGATTTGACCATAAAAGTCGTTTGTCTTCTGTTCACTGCAATGAGAAATGTTAGCACTTGGAACGCTAGCATCGCTGCAGCGATCTGTCACCAGAAATGTGTTTGAAATCATGGCTGCGAAGTTTAATTCGTGTGTGCTGCCAACTACAAAATTAATAGAAATGTATGCAGCTTTACTGTATGATTAAATGATGATGGCGTCCTCTTGGGTAAAATATTCCGGAGGTAAAAATAGTCCCCCATTCAGATCTTCGCGTGGGGAATACTCAAGAGGACGTCGTTATCAGGAGAAAGAAAACTGGCGTTCTACGGATCGGAGTGTGGAATGTCGGATCCCTTAATCGGGCAGGTAGGTTAGAAAATTTAAAAATGGAAATGGGTAGGTTAAAGTTAGATATAGTGGGAAGTTCGCTGGCAGGAGGAACAAGACTTTTGGTCAGGTGAATACAGAATTATAAGTACAACAGAAAATAGGGGAAATGCCAGTGTAGGTTTAATAATGAATAAAAAAATAGGAGTGTGGGTAAGCTGCTACAAACAGCATAGTGAAAGCATTATTGTAGCCAAGATAGACACAAAGCCCATGCCTACTACAGTAGTACAAGTTTATATGCCAACTAGCTCTGCAGATGACGAAGAAATTGATGAAATGTATGATGAGATAAAAGAAATTATTCAGGTAGTGAAGGGAGACGAAAATTTAATAGTCATAGGTGACTGGAACTCGTCAGTAGGAAAAGGGAGAGAAGGAAACATGGTAGGTGCATATGGATTGAGGCTAAGAAATGAAAGACGAAGCCGCCTGGTAGAATTTTGCACAGAGCATAACTTAATCATAGCTAACGGTTCAAGAATCATGAAATAAGGTTGTATACATGGAAGAACCCTGGAGATACTAAAAGGTATCAGATAGATTTTGTAATGGTAAGACAGAGATTTAGAAACCGGGTTTTAGATTGTAAGACGTTTCCAGGGGCAGATGTGGACTCTGACCACAATCTATTGGTTATGAACTGTAGATTAAAATTGAAGAAACTGCAAAAAGGTGGGAATTTAAGGAGATGGGACCTGGATAAACTGACTAAACCAGAGGTTGTACAGAGTTTCAGGGAGAGCATAAGGGGACAATTGACAGGAATGGAGGAAAGAAATACAGCAGAAGAAGAATGGGTAGCTTTGAGGAATGAAATAGCGAAGGCAGCAGAGGATCAAGTAGGTAAAAAGACGAGGGCTAGTAGAAATCCTAGGGTAGCAGAAGTATGATTGAATTTAATTTATGAAAGGAGAAAATATAAAAATGCACTAAATGAAGCAGGCAAAAAGGAATAGAAACGTCTCAAAAATGAGATCGACAGGAAGTGCAAAATGGCTAAGCAGGGATGGCTAGAGGACAAATGTAAGGATGTAGAGGCTTATCTTACTAGGGGCAAGATAGATACTGCCTACAGGAAAATTAAAGAGACCTTTGGAGAAAAGAGAACCACTTGTATGAATATCAAGAGCTCAGATGGAAACCCAGTTCTAAGCAAAGAAGGCAAAGCAGAAAGATGGAAGGAGCATATAGAGGGTCTATACAAGGGAAATGTACTTGAGGACAGTATTATGGAAATGGAAGAGGATGTAGATGAAGATGAAATGGGAGATACGGTACTGTGTGAAGAGTTTGACAGAGCACTGGAAGACCTGAGCCGAAACAAGGCCCCGGGAGTACACAAGATTCCATTAGATCTACTGACGGCCTTTTGAGAGCCAGTCCTGACAAAACTCTATCATCTGGTGAGGAAGATGTATTAGACAGGCGAAATACTCTCAGGCTTCAGGAAGAATATAATAATTCGAATCCCAAAGAAAGCAGGCGTTGACAGCTGTGAAAATTACCGAAGTATCAGTTTAATAAGTGACAGCTGCAAAATACTAACACGAATTCTTTACAGACGAATGGAAAAACTGTTAGAAGCCGACCTCGGGGAAGATCAGTTTGGATTCTATAGAAACTTTGGAACACGTGAGGCAATACTGATCCTAAGACTTATTTTACAAGCTAGATTAAGAAAAGGCAAAACTACATTTCTAGCATTTGTAGACTTAGAGAAAGCTTTTGACAATGTTGACTGGAATACTCTCTTTCAAATTCTGAAGGTGGCAGGGGTAAAATACAGGGAGCGTAAGGCTATTTACAATTTGTACAGAAAACAGATGGCAGTAATAAGAGTTGAGGTGCACAAAAGGGAAGCTTAGGAAACAAAAGAAAAATTCGGAGTAGGTATTAAAATCCATGGAGAAGAAATAAAAACTTTGAGGTTCGCCGATGACATTGTAATTCTGTCAGAGACAGCAAAGGACTTGGAAGAGGTGTTGAACGGAATGGACAGTGTCTTGAAAGCAAAACGAGGATAATGGAATGTAGTCGAATTAAGTTGGGTGATGCTGAGGGAAGTAGATTAGGAAATGAGACACTTAAAGTAGTAAAGGAGTTTTGCTATTTGGGGAGCAAAATAACTCATGATGGTCGAAGTAGAGAGGATATAAAATGTAGATTGGCAATGGCAAGGAAAGCGTTCCTGAAGAAGAAAAATTTGTTAACATCGAGTATAGATTTAAGTGTCAGGAAGTCGTTTCTGACAGTATTTGTATGGAGTGTAGCCATGTATGGAAGCGAAACATGGACAATAAATAGTTTGGACAAGAAGAGAATAGAAGCTTTCGAAATGTGGTGCTACAGAAGAATGTGGAAGATTAGATGGGTAGATCACATAACTAATGAGGAGGTATTGAATAGAATTGGGGAGAAGAGGAGCTTGTGGCACAACTTGACTAGAAGAAGGATCGGTTGGTAGGACATGTTCTGAGACATCGAGGGATCACCAATTTGGTATTGGAGGGCCGCGTGGAGGGTAAAAATAGTAGAGGGAGACCAAGAGATGAATACACTAAGCAGATTCAGAAGGATGTAGGTTGCAGTAGGTACTGGGAGATGAAGTAGCTTGCACAGGATAGAGTAGCATGGAGAGCTGCATCAAACCAGTCTCAGGACTGAAGACCACAACAACAACAACAACATGAAGCTGATGAGGCGCTTTACAACTTCAGGCACAAATTACATTTATGAATGTTAACTATGAATCTCGTAAACTTCATGGTACTTCATATACTGTAGTTTTATCACTGGAAGATTATACATCGAAGACCGTTCTTGGAGGAAGGCAGTGCTGATCAGCAAAAAAAGTGCGATATTCACTCAAGAATATCAGTGCAATCACCTTTCCAGCAGTTCGAAATATGACTGCAGTCATAATTCAGTTTTCACTACTGCACACTGAGTGCTTTAGTACCAGCATTATTCTACATTTTCGGTATATGATTATAGATATTATTGTGCATTCCATAGCTATTCTTTGTTCAACAGTTCCACCTTTACATTATTAGTTCAAACATCCCCTTATTATATAAACAATTATAATTTCTTCCCCATACATAAAGAGTACATTTAAGTTTTTACATACATAGTGTGTATAATTATTTATGAATCTTTCACTAATCGATTGTAGGCACCTTGTCAGTCTTTGTATAACCCACTTGTCAACCTAAACAGTAAACAGTTTCATCTCTTTAAGTTTGCAGTTACTGTGATGCCTTAGACCGCTATTATACTATCAAATTTCTTTGACAAAGATTTGATCAAAGATAAGATGAAATATTCGTCAAATTTAATTGAGAAAGATTTTTGACTTGGCACTAAAAAGGGGTATTACACTGTCATCATATTTTTCGTCGAAGTTCAAGATGGCTAACAACAACAACGTGTTGTCATGCGGAGGAGTTGCACTGTGTGGGCAATTGGAAGAGAAGAGGGGGGAAAAAAAAGAAATGTACGTAGGTGAAGCCGTGGCTTTTACGACAAGAAGATAAAAGCATTCAAGATAATTTGTTACGTGAGCTTCTAGTGGAGGATGTCAAGCCATACTTAAATTACGTAAGAATGGATGAGGATACATTTCAGTATTTGCTCAGTGAAGTGTCTCATCATATCATAAAGCGCAATACTCACTTAAGAACTGCTATATATGCAGCAGACAGGCAGAGGTTTTTTTTTTTTTTAAGACATGAATAATTTCTTCTAGTGATTGTGAGTTCGGGTTTTAAATAGTGGTAATAGTTAAAGTTACTCTGAAAGTTCATCAGAGTTTTTAAGCTTTATTGAAAGTTAACAGTGAAAAGTGAAATATTTTGACGGTTACATTACGGGAATCAGAGATACACTTAACGCGATTGCGCAGTAATACACGCGAGCCTGTCTTGTTGCGATGAGAATAGGAACAAACTGTAGTATGCCTGAATACGAAAAGTAGCTTGAATTTGATATTTCCAATATTAATCTTTACGAGAATAAAAGTTATTAGCGCTCGTTTGTCATTTTAGAAAGCGCAAACCTCCAAAATGTAGAGAACAATTCATCGGAAAAGACGACGTTAAGTACCGGCCCATTCAATATAATTGATAGCTAGGTTGGACTGATCTGTGGCGATATTTCTGTGGACATTACGTGTCCAAGTGTCTGCAGTTCGTACACAAAAGTTGGGTTGGTTGGTTTGGGGAAGGAGACCAGACAGCGTAGTCACTGGTCTCATCGGAGTAGGGAAGGATGGGGAAGGAAGTTGGCCGTGCCCTTTCAGAGCAACCATCCCGGCATTTGCCTGGAGTGATTTAGGGAAATCACGGAAAACCTAAATCAGGATGGCCGGACGCGGGATTGAACCGTCGTCCTCCCGAATGCGAGTCCAGTTTCTAACCACTGCGCCACCTCGCATAATAGGGAGAGCATTACTACTGTGCAACACCACTGAATGATTTTTATCCTTATTTTAAATTTCCATGCGTAGTAAAGTATCCTTTATCCAATGAAGAAATGTTTTACCACATATCTACAGCGCATAGTTGACATTTTCCATAAATTGTGCTGTGAAATTTTATAGTGTGTATCACATTGACCTTTGAAACTTAAGGCATTATCAGTAAAATCACTTGAGTAGATATTTGAAAAGGATTGATAGTCTTTTCAAACGAGATGATGCCTTTGACACGCACTGTTACTGAATGTAATTTTAAAAGGAGTCATTACGTTAACATTATCTTCAAAGAACTCAAATATTGCTTTGAAAACTTTAGGCACTGTCCATGACATTACTAGAATGGATATTTTAAACCGGAAATGTAGGCTTTTGAAACCACCTCCTCTAGCAAGAAATCGAAGTGTTGCTGCCAAACGAATTTTAACAGGTGTAGCTTCCCTCCAAAACATAAATATGTTTCTTTTCTATTTTGGGATCAATCATTTGAAGAAGCAGCCCGAAATTTGTCCTTGACATACGACAAAAGTTATCAAACTGACCTGAAGGTCCATGATTCAAATGGCCTTATAATTGACGTTCCTGACACCTGCTACAATAATTATAAATAAAATCAAGCTGGTATAATTTTTATGTAACTGGAAGCTTACACTTCATTTAACATGTAGTGATTTCCATATGCGTGAAGTGACATAGCCCACCGTCTTCTTTTACGTGATTCCATGCTATTGTGTTCTAACGAAAAAATGTAACCACTCTTGCTCAAAACCGGAAATGCTTCGGCTGCGATCTGTGTGTCAGACATACGAATTCAGTGCTATACCATGAATACTGGCCGATATTGGTGGCAGCATTGGTAGAGTGTGTGAACAAAGGGTACGGCCAAGCAGAGGGAAGCGATCTAGGGGGCAGCACTATTCCAAAACGGGTACCCTCACACACACCTACCATATGACGCAACATTTCAAACTCTTTTTGTGTGATCATGGGGACTTTCGGAGAGACGAGCGTGCAGGGAGTTGGTGGACTGTGCGTAAGCCAGACTTTGAGTCCCCGGTTCTTCCTCTTGACAGTTTCTTGCTGCTTGTCCGTAGACGAACACCGTCTCGGCTTGTTCCTGACATGAATAGCGGACCATTCTGCTGCTTGGCGCACGTTGCGTCTAACACACACTAGTGGAGGGGTAGAGGCGTTACACTGCCGTATCAATCCATGTTATGGTCGAGCAGTTAAGTTTTACTTAGCTCCTCCTACTTCCAGTGCACTTCCTGCAGTCCGTGTGTGGCTGTTAACATTGAGAAGCGCCTTCAGAAGGAAGTTAAACTGGGTTCCGTTTCACTTTGTGTGCCTGGTGCAGTAACCAGTTATAAATTTCTTAAAAGAAGACACTTAGTTTCATATTGTTTTTATCTATTTATTCACAATGATGTGTTTTGCTCTTGTGAGGCACCTTTAGATTAACATAAGAAGTAATGTGGTGAGTCAACATCTGTCCTGTAATGCCAGCATATGCCATCAAGATAGAATTATACGGAATCATCATACTGTCATCATAAGGCAAACAAAAGCATGAGGGACATAATATGGAGCCAGCTGTTGCTTACAGCTGACAAAATTGAAATGTGATGTAGCTGAGAACACAAGATGTCAGACCTTACAGCCAGCCACACAAACAAGACTATCTTATTTCATGAAGTTAAAGTAAGTGGATCAGGTTTTGGCCCATGACATCAAGGAATACCAAACCAATACTTCAGGTTGATCACCAGAGGAAAAAAATTGTTTGGTGAGAACTTGATGCTAACATTGTCTCTGTGGAGCTCACCAAAAAATTGGCACTCACCGTTAACCTAAGGTTAATGTTTCATTTTTGCGTTTATCAATTTCATTTATTGTGAGTGACATGTTCTTTCTCTCTCTCTCTCTGGACTGAATGCAGTCTTAAATTATTACCCTAGCTGTGACCAATCATAATCGTTTCGTTTTTATTAAATTATATGATAATTTTGGGAATGCTGATGCAGAACATGGTTTCTGCAGCTCCTAACCATGACTTTTATGTAGGTTTGGTTAATCTTTAAATGTTCAGAGTATATAATTGGCATCTCCTGTGTTGTGGTGAGCTGAATTTATCACTTTTTTGAAATACCCCAATGTTCTAAATTCTCTTTTTTTAACAGCATTCCTTTTGCTCTCTTTATAGTTCTCCACTACTTAGTAGTAGTTATAATAGTAGTAGATGTATTCATCATAGATCTCTTTTTACAATGATATAGGACATGTCAATGTTTAGAGCAGTTTAAAATAAGCTACACATACATATACAGACTTATGGTTTGAGACAATCATTAGATTTACTACTGGTATACAATATTTTTTTTACAAATAACTTATTAAATAATGTAATGCCACACCATTCACACATATCTCACTATCAGTCACTGCACACACAATACACAACACCAGCCACCGCTGGCAAACCAGGGAAACTTGTAAAGCCTGCTGGCCTCATTGCTAGTCCAAAATTATCCTCTAAGGTCCAGCAGGTGAAACTCAGCCTTAAAATCATACACCAGAATCTTGGTACTCTTAGAAATAAGCATGACCTAGATGTAACTTCACGAATTGACAAACCCGATATTTTAGTTGTAACTGAAGATTGGTACAATGAAGCTCTGATTAGCATTAGTCAACCACTCTGTATGAAATTCTGTACAGGCTTTAGTAGAAAAGACAAGACTGGGGGAGGTATAGCAATTTTCACTGTAAATGAAAGTAATATTAATGTGATTGATGTGAGTGCCTTCTGCTTGGAAGGAGTCTCAGAATTGGTTGCAATAAACCTAAAATGGGGTAGAGATAACATAACAGTTATCAGTGTTTACAGGTCACATGCAGCAAATACTTTTGTAAATCTTTCTGACTTGCTTGTATATATAGACACAAAATTTTCTGGGCCAAATGGTAATGTAAATATTATAGTTACAGGGGATATAAATATAGATTTATTAACAAATGATTTCAGGACCAAAAAAGTTACATCGTCTGTGTGATGAATTTAACCTGACCCCACTCATTCGGGAACCCACTAGAGAAATTGGCAATAGTAAAACATGTCTTGACAACATAATAACAAACATGACCCACCTATCCCACAGTGCATCAGTTTTGAAACTAGCCATCTTAGATCACCATGCAGTACAGCTTAAATTTGAGCTCCATGAGGCCCCCACTGTCACCACAAAGCAACAGTTTGTAACTAAAAGAATAATGTATAATGACAACATAAATAGACTAAACTGCGTGCTAGCACAAATAAAATGGTTTGAAAATAATAACTTTTCATATGATACCTTTGCTGCTGACTTCTATTACTGCTTTGATACCACATGCCCAGTTGTAATCACAAAAATAGAAACAAAAAAATTTGGGTAAAAAGTAATGTCACTGAAGCGAGGGAAAAATTAAAACTACTCCACAGTGCAGTGCTGAATAATAGAGAGATTCCTGAGCTAAAGGAAGCCTCCAAAATATATCAAGCACACTATAAGGATTTACTCATATAGACCAGGAGCATCTATATTGCAAATAAGCTTCAAAAATCACACAAGTTAACTGGTGGCTTCTGGGCAGTCATAAACAGTTTTAGAACCTGCAATGACAAATCCTGTATGGACTTTACTATTAACCACAATGGCATGCTCATAAAAGACCAACTGGAAATTCCAAACATTTTAATGAATACTTTTCTTCCGTAGGGGAAGCCATAAATGACAAACATAAAAACATGCACCATAGTTTTAAACGTAATACATGTGACCATAGTATATATCTAGCCCCCACAAACTGTGCAGAAGTAATGGGCATCATTAGTTCTCTAAAACCCTCTAATTCAGCTGGGCATGATGGCATAAATACTAATGTTTTAAAAGCCTGTAGCCAAAATGTCTCTGTACCTCCATCTGCAGCAGTCAACAATACAATAGAATCAGGCACCTTTCCAGACAGACTAAAAATAGCACAGGTAACACCCATTTTAAGAAAGGTGACAACAACAAAATAGAAAACTACAGACCAGTCTCAATCCTTCTTTTCCAAAATAGTTGAGAAAGTTATATACAACAGGATTATAAACTTTCTTAACAAGCACAACCTGATTTTTGAAAATCAAAATGGATTCCTAAAAGGTAAGTCAACTAGCACTGCAGCTGCACAACTAATTGAAGAGGTGTTATGGGGTATCAAAAGCAAGGAACATGTGGCAGGTGTATACCTGGACCTGGAAAAAAGTCTTTGATTGTGTGAGCATTGACATCCTATTAGACAAGCTATGGAATATGGGCATTAGAGGCGCTGCTTATGACCTAATAAATAGTTATATGAGCAATAGAAAACAGTTTGTTCTTCTTAAAATGGAAAGTGGTGTCTATAAATCAGAGATCACTTGCATAAAATATGGCATGCCCCAGGGCTCGGTGTTGGGCCCCCTTCTGTTCTTGATGTATGTAAATGATATTAAATACTGTAGTATAAATTCCAAAATTGTTCTGCATGCCGATGACATGTCCATTGTATGTAAAAAGGAATCATGTAATTAACTAGAGGGTGAGTGCAATAATGTGAAAAGAAACTTGTTCAGTTTTTTAATGAAAGCCACTTAAATGTAAGCACCAGTAAAACATGTTTGATGGAGTTTAACAAAAGTAGTTTGAATAATAAAATTAAATTATACATGGGCAACAAATTGGTAAAGGAAGAGTCTAGTGTGAAATTCGTTGGCATAACAATCCAAAGCAACCTGAAATGGGACACACATATTGACTTCCTAGCAATTAAGTTGTCAAAAAATATATTTGCAATCAATACTATTAGCAAGTTCTGTAGAGACACCATAGTCCTAAGGACTGCATACCATGCTCTTTTCTCCTCTCACTTGAACTACAGTATTGAAATTTGGAGGGCAACAACCAAAGCTAATCTAGATAAGCTACTCATTCTTCAAAAAAGGGGTGTGAGAATGTTCTGTGGAGCAAAATATAGGGAATCTTGTTGCAACTTGTTTCCAATAACAGAGGTGTTAACTGTTATAAACACATACATTCTAAAAGCCATATTGCTTGTGAAAAGACTGCACCCAAATACTTATCCAGATTTCCACCAGTACAACACTAAAAATAAAGAAAGAATTTACATTGGCAGCCACAGAACAGCACTTTATGAAAAGGGGCCTCAGTATGCAGGTATAAAATTACCGAATGCACTGCCTAGTGCAGTCATGGCTCTTCCTACAATTAAACTGAAACATCAGCTTAAGAATTTTTTAGTAAAACACCCTTTCTACACATTAGAAGAGTACCATACTTATATGAAGAACAACAAATGCTTTGTAAAATTATGTGAATAGAAATAAGTAAACATCTTATTGTAATTTTGTTGTAAATTAATGATGTATTCAGAAGAATGTGTCTTGTGTATTGTACAAATAACTTTAATCATTACTGTTTCTTTATACATGTGCAGTGTACCATTGGTTGTTGAATAAAGCTATTGTTATTATTATTACACACATTGTTTCATAACACTTCACTCACTACACACACACACACACACACACACACACACACACACACACACACACACACACACACTGGTGATCTATGGGCCATTTTCTGTGGTACCACAACTTCCCATTTGCAGTTCTGAAAAACGGAGTCAGCATCCCTCCATAATGAGTGAGATGTTGAGGTCAGAAAGAGGAAGAGGTACCAGTATAGTGCTATGCATAGCTTGGGGGTAAGTATTTCTGGAAAGGAAAATATCAGGAAAAAAACGAAGTGAAGGTGGTATGTGGAATGTTGGATGTTTTATAATAATAATAATTATTATTTTATGTGTATAACATTCTTTTATCAAACCCCTACTCAGTTTTATTTAAGTGATCCTTCAGTGTATAAAATGTATTGCATAACAGGTACTTTTTAGCTGATTTTTTAAATAAGTGTATTTTTGGAATTTCTTTAATCTCTTTTGATAATTTATTGTACAGTTTTATTCCTTGGAGGAAAATTCTGTTTTGAGTTTTCTGTTTATTTTTTCTCGGTAAATGTAAGTTGAGTCGAGCTCTTGTTGCGTGGTCATGGACAGAGCTGTTTGTGCAATAATTAACATTGTTTATGTGTACAACCGACTGGTAAATGTATTCACATGGGGCAGTTAAAATCCCCAGTGTTTTGAGCAGAAAACTTGCTATCCTGATAAACTGTTCTTACTATTCAAAGGCTCCAGTGAGTTGATTTTGTCAATATCAGTGAGCCACATGTATCTCACTGATTTTGAAGTTGTTTAATTTAATAAAAGCCTCTTACTTTTTATTAATCTTACAGGTATGGCTAAACCTGAATCAAGTAAAGGTTCTTCTATTATTAAATTTGGTTGTAGGTTTTTCAAGAAATTGTATGTTGTCTTCTAAGGTACCTTATCACTTACCAGAATCCCACTGGTCAATTTTTATGACATCAAATAGGATTTTCTCACTTTTCTGACATTTTTCTCTTCACGTCACATCATAGGATTTTGGGCGGGTATTATGTACAGATGTTGTACACATCTCATTACTTATGAAAGCGCATTGAGGGCTGTGCAGTACTGGACCAGACCCTACATCCTGTTGTTGAGCCCTACACTCAACATTGTTGAGATGGATTAATCTTTAAGGGTGATAATACACGAGTACACTGCTCACTTTGTGAACACCTTCCCTCAAGAGCAAGAAACAACTAAGTGGAATTGTCTGTGCTTTCTTCTGACATAAGCCTGTAGTGCAGCATTGCAGGAAGCCTCTGTCAAACACTGGAAGTACTCAGGAGGATCAGCAACAAAGAGTGGAGTAGGATCAAGCGGCAACATCTCTATCGCCTTGTGGACAATATTTAAATGTGAATCCAACTATGTTGCATTGCATGGGGTGGAGCAATGTGTATTCAGGGTTAGCCACTAGCACATTTTGAATCGGTGGTGTCCAAAGATATGAACTTCAAGCAGAATGGGCTCATTTCAGTTAATGTTTTATTTTTATTTTATGGGAAAATTAATTTTTTAGTTTCATAAGGCTTATTTTTTCATTCTCTCCTCCTTCTGTATCTAAAACTGCATATTTTTGCTGATATGGACATGTTGCAAAACATTTTTGAGCACTTTTTTATGGATTAAATGGTGGTGAAAGCAGTATACTTAAATTTTTGATGTTAAGTCTTGTAAACAATAAAAAATCTGAGTTGAAACCAAAAAACAAACTTAGAGAAGATTGTTCTTTGTCTTCTTAGCACATGATCATATTTTGTTTTATTATCCAGGAATTTTAAAAGAAAAGTACTACTGCAGTAGTTATGTACAGGGTGAACATACACATACTGCAGGGATGGATTCCTGACTGGAAACGGAGGAAAAATAGTCTTATGAACACATGCCCGGAAATGCATCATTGCCACCCTACATGGCGCTGAAAGTGACAGTAACTTTGACCAATTGCTGTGTGTTACATGTATGCTGAAGGCTGTGTGATTGACACAGCTACTGTAAGCAAGAGAATGGTACAGTATTCATGTCAGAAAAAATCCAAGATGGTGTTTACAGCTAAAGAGATGGAAACAGTTGAGAGATAGCTTAGCTATACCAAAACAAGAACCCTCACAGACACCA
Source organism: Schistocerca gregaria (assembly GCF_023897955.1). Taxonomy (NCBI): domain Eukaryota; kingdom Metazoa; phylum Arthropoda; class Insecta; order Orthoptera; family Acrididae; genus Schistocerca; species Schistocerca gregaria. The sequence goes on along the minus strand of NC_064927.1, from coordinate 96,516,865 downwards.
ACCACATCACACAACACTGTAAGCCCAGTTTGGCCATTCGTGTGATCATGGGTCCTTTCAGACAGACAAATGTGCAGGGAGGCAGTGGACTGTGTGTACACCAGATTTGGACTGGGTTCTACAGGATAGTGAGATGAATTCTAGTATAAGTTCCAGGAAGTGATCTGTCAACATGGTGTAAGTCAAAGTATGATTATAAACATTGTGTAAGCCAAAGTACAATTATGTTATCCTGCATGACAACTGCTACTATCCCTATCATCTTCAACAAGTGCAAGAATTATCAGCATCGAATTCCCTCTATGGGAAGGATTTTGTCAACTATCACAATTATGAGATTTCTGTCATTTTTACTGACGAAGCAACCTTTACCAGAACTGGCATCATCAGTCTGCACAATCGTCATTTGTGGGCAACATACACAGTACGAGGTCAGAGGAACTTTCATTTGCCAGCACCATCTATCAAGGCACTGATACACTTCTAGGCACATTTTCACAGGACCTTTCTCCTTCCGTTTCCAGTCAGGAATTTGCTCCCCACAGTTTGTCAGTTTTATTAATGTTCACCCTGTGTATGTTTACAAATTCTGTGGTAATCTTGCTACGCTTTTGTTATGTCAAGTACCACCATGAGTTACTACCATAGATGTTCATTCAGTTCTGTATGTCACAAACAGTTCTTTCACCATGTGTTACAACATCACATTGCTACTATTTGCAGATATTTGTCAATGGACACTGCGTACAGAGAAAATGACATTTTGGGTTTGTTTTAAATTCCTATGTATGTTGCGACATAAGGTACACATTAGTCAAAACTGGTATACATATTGAAGGTAAAGAAAGTAGTGGCAATGAGTTAAAGAAAAGTGGCAGTGCTGAAGCTACATACATTTGGCGTTTTTAATTTACATGTAAATATTTAAAAGTAACTAAATATGATCACACATTAAATATTTATTTTTACATGAATGCTCACAATTGTTTCACAGCTCTTAGTAAATTGTTGTCTGATTGCCTTCATAATCAATAGACTAAATAACATATTACAAGTATATTTTACAAAACATTTTTCAAATGACACATCTTAGTTGTAGTTTATATACCATTACACAAACTTTAAAAGCATAAAAAATTACTTGTAACTTGTACCATGTTCTTAGGTAAAAATTCATAACTATAAAAATAATGTAACAAGATATTAACCACAATAACTAAAATCTAACATTTACTGCAGGTAAGATTATGCCCAACATCACTTTCTAACACTTAGGGCTTGAAAAACAGGTAAACAGTCAATTAAAGGCACTGCTCATCATAATTCACTAGCATATAAAAGCACACTGACAATAACATCAACAGTTAGTGAAATATTTACAGAAACATTATATTAAGTAGAATGATTATGTGCAGAAGATGATAAAGTTTTAAAAAAGTCTGTATCTTACGTGAGTTACAAGTGAAACAACAGTTGACACTGAACAGCTGACTAATAGCAGAGCAATCCTAGACAATACCTATAGATAACTTTAAGGGAACATAAATATTTACCTTCATGTGTAATACATCTGTAATGAATTCACAAGATTCCTGTACTTCTTATCAAGCCACAGATACATTTATTGATCTTTATTTGTTGCCACACATTGCCTCCACTGAAACTGAAATACAGTAAGCTTCTTAATGTCATAGCTACAAACCCGTAAAAAAGGCCAATGAGGAGTGTGCTATAGATGTAATCTTTTCTTATCTTTGCCTAAGTAACAATGTTAAGTTGAAAACAGGACTGAATTGGTACCAAAAACCAAAAATGGATATTAGATTTTATAAAGATATTGGTTTGACTAATGCCAGTTGGAAATGAGAAGGGAGAGTCATTATTTGTGAGGATAAGTGATACATCCAGTAGTGTTTCCCAAAATTCAAGTTAGTTAAATATTCAATAACAATCAACAAACTGGAAAAATGATGAATCAAAACTGACAGTACTTAAAACATTGTACAAATCTCCTTTATTACAAACAGAAAGTGAAAATATTTACCACACTAATGCAAGCCTAATACAGCTGAAGAATTTGATCATAATTGTTCCTTTTCTTTCCATTACATTATTTTGTCAAGTAATCTGAGGGCTCTATCACAAGTAATAGAAAAGTAATAATAAGTTCTTTATTAAATTCACATGGAAATGGAGAGAGTTCCCTCTATATAGTTGCCTCACAGTATGTTTTTCCCCATTAATGGGTTCTTAGTGCAGAAGGAGTATTACCTGTCTGACATTTACAGAAGGCTACAGAGTATATATATAGAGATAACACCACCAAGAAGGTTAATGTTCACAAATGGACAAAGAATTTGCTGAAAGAATAAACTAGCACGAAAGATGAGTAGCACTATGGGAGACCACCAGCTGTGGATGAGTCCAATCTTTTAACTTTTTTACAAAGCTGAAATCTGTTCTAGTGCATAGAGGAGATAGTGCATAATTTGTACTGACTTGAGGGAGAGTCTTCAGGAGCAACATTGACAAGATGAAAATAAATCTGATGAAGTGAACATGACAGTGCATACCAGTGTTTTACAAATCTGACTTAGTAATTCTGTTCAACAGAGCTCAAAGTACTTTCGTTTTCATGGAGACATGTCCAATAGCCATTCTGTCTAGAAGTATAGTCACTTCAGCTACATATGCATTTTGAAGGAACTGTATCAGTTTATAAAGAAGCTATGATAACTTGTGTTAACTGGGACAACAGAAGATCTGCATCTCTTTTCCTTTCCTAACTTCAGAAAACATGTTTCCCCCATTAACATTTCCTGCTGTGTCAACAACCTTGTAATAGCCATTACGTAATGAGCACGGACACTTAGAAAATATTCAAGGAAACCTTTTGATTGTATGGCTCTTAATCAACAATTACTCCATACTTGAAAGATATGCCCATTCTCCACAGAGATATAGCCATATTTTATGTCATCCCATATGCTTATGGAGAGATCAGATACTGAGTGACAATTGTCAATAAGCATATTATTAAACTTTTCTGTGTGGTATGGCAACACATTCAATTCACCTGGAACATTTCTTGGTTTAAAAGAAGATTAACAAATTTTCGAAGAGGTGTCTTAGAGAGATACTCAGTACACATGCAGTTATCATCATAAGACATTTTGTATCTTACATAATAGGAAAGAGTATTGTTTGGGCAACAATTTTCACTTTTGGTTCCCATCTCATGCCTCTCTTTGTGTGATTAGTTCCTTTTGTCCTAAAATAAAAGAAAATAAATGGTCAAGGTACTAAGGTTACATAGATTTATACTCTTTCCAACTTTTTTTCAGAGCATTTGCTCTTGACAACCAATTAAACTGTCTCCATGATATGAGGTCTTATTTAGATGCTGTACAAGAGGGAAGACATTGCAGAAAAGTCACAGAGGGAAAAAGGAATTTTTAAACCTACAAAAATTCTGTTTTTGGCTGCAAAAATAGTTGCAGTCATTATCTTTGCCTTTGTTTTTCCTGCAAACAATGCGAAGTCCAGAACAGACTTTCTTCATTCCATGGCAAAAACAACTAACTACAAGTAGGGAGAAAAGAGTTACAGAAATTGCTTAAAAAAAAGATAAAAGTTTTGCTATTACCTTTATCTTTTTCTTAATTCTGACAAAAGCTGCAGTCCACTTGAAATTTTTGTTACTTCAATGCTGTGTACAAAACTTGTTGAAACATTGTGACAACACAATGCCATGACTTGGTGATAACCCAAGGAGATTCCATCAATGAAATTCACTGAGAAAGCCTCCACTGTCTAATCATTAATACTGTTATTTTTATGATGGATTTGGTAACCCTTACCATGCCATGTATTGTGGCAACTAACAGGTGTTTAAATATTTCCTGCATGTGTAAGTCTTATCATTCAGTAAAAGTGTTCTACCTAACAAAATCAATACTGTCTTCAGTGGAGGATTGATGATGAATTCAGAAATTGACAGCATGAAATAGATGCTTAAATGATCATATAAGTCCAATAATTAAACTTGCTTCCATAACAACAATATGCAATGATTTAAAAAGTTGTTGAGTGTAGCTACATGACTTACAGCATCAATGTGAATTCCAAAGTTGACTATAGCACGTCACATTTTTTAGATGTTTAATTTCCATTATTATGAGTACTGTGCTCACCCAGTTATAGATTTTGGCACAATATTTTTCAAACAGTACTTGGCTTATGTTCATGTGGCAACAAGAATGTAAAATAAATGTTATTCAATAATTAAATTATGGACTATTACATTCACAAGAAAAAATTATTTTCAGTAAAACATTTAAAAAAGTAGGATGAACTGAAAATCCATTATGACATTTATAAATAATACACCGGTGGAATGAGAAATTTGAATAGCACTAGTGACATCAGTTTCCCATGAAGCTAACTTTGAAAAGACTATGAATGCTGCATAGCACTTTTTACAAGAAGATCCATATGTTCTCTTTCCTTTTTCTTTTGAATATGTTTTAGTAATATATCTCATGCAGTACCTGTAGTGATGATTGAGATTTTTGAAGTGGCCTTTCAAAATAGATATCACTATACAGGCCCAAATAAGTACCAAACAAATTACAAACACAGCTATCATAAATCTTTCTATTGAGAATTATATAACAGCCAGGATACATAACAAAGCAACTGATTTAAAAACATTCATATTTAATAATTATTTCCTCACAGAGAAATATAACAGAAAAGATAATCTCTCCATTTGTTATCTACCGAGTTTGTCTTACTGTTCACTGAAATATTGAGAAAAGAAATCTTTCCAGGTTTTCAGTTACCTTTTTTCCTGTATGATATCACAGAAATGTCACTGATGCAGGAACTCAATATTTTACGATAATTATGACTATATCCCAAAGGTTAAGCTTGACTCTTTATTTTTTCACTTATAACTAATGTTCCTTTCTTAGTTTTCCACTGTCATCAGTAATTAGCTCATTGTTATTACAATGTCATAACAATATTAAGCAGAGTTCGTTGTAGTGAAGTTATCAGGAATATTGTTAACTAAATATTATCCCAAATATCACTTTCAAAACTTAACCATGTCTAGGTTCAATATACTATATACTAAACTGCTTGAATTACATTTCAGTTTGTTATGTTACACTTAGATTATAATTTTTTTGTACATCATAAAGCTTAAGACTTACAGCATGACTGCCACAGCATTAGTAAATTGTTCACCAGTAGCACGTAAAGCATGAATGAAATAATGTTATATAACCTACCTCAGCGCCCTCATCTTATTTTAAAAAAAAAGAATGTAGTTCATGCAGAAACATATGCACAAACTGACATAATGTATTAAAAACTGCAGAAAACTATATCTATGCAACCACATTTTTAATAGCAGAAACATCAGTGTTAAGAGATGGTGTGCAGAAAATGCACACTTTTGAGGGAGAAATTTGTTTTCTTGTTGACCGTTGTTTTTAGGGATTTGGGTTGTGGTCTAAGGCATATGTTTGTATGTAATATGTTGTCTCCTCATGTGGGAGACAAATCATTTACTGCTTCTTTGAATGTTTACATGGTGCATACAGCTGAAAAAATCACCTATTCCTAATCACGCAACATTACTCTAATTTAAAGCATCCTTCCTTTTTTTACTGAAGTTGGTCTCACATTTATGAATTTATGTTGCCATTATTCACTTCATTTCAGTTTATTAGCGCCATTTTATCTCAATATATAATTATCTAGGATTTTATGTTGATAGTAAGACATGAAACAATTTTACCATTACATTTTAGTTAATAAAGTATTCTTATGTAGAACATGAAGCCATACACATAACAACAGGCAATATATAAATTAGCGCAGTAAAAAAATCTTTTATTATATTTTATTATGAGACAGAGTTATCAGCCAGTACTTAGCTTGAGGAGCCAAAAATATTTTTGCTGCCAAAGTACGTGACGATACAGTTTATTTTGTAAGTACTATGCCCCTTCCTAGGGGAAGAGAGAGGATGAGGTAAGGAGAAAGTTTAAAAGAAAGGACAGCTCACTCAGACCTGCTTTGGGAGGATTCCTTACTTTGAATGCTGATGATTCACATGTTCTTCAATACTATAAAAACTGTTGTTGATTAAATGTGTGGAATTCTGATGTCTTTATTTCCTTACACAGTGCACTAAACAGAATTTCTGGCTAACACAGTGCACTTTTTGATACTTGCCTTTTGTGTGTATTTCTCTATGAAAATCATCTCTATATCTTGTTTCGTGGTTATGGAATTGACTGTATGACTGAGAATTCATTGTGTAGCTTCAGAAACATGCACTTTAACAAATCTACATTATTTGTAGGGTTGTGATTTAAAATTTCTTAAAAATATACTTATATGATTGTAAAGTACAAATCAGTGTTAAGGCAGACTGGTATTCCACCAAGGCTATGATTTATCTTAACATGCCATGCATGGCAGCAATGTAGTTACAGAAAATTGTTTTAATACTACAGAAATTTTTAAGTGTATTTAGAACACAGCTCTATTGATTCAATGTTTTCTTTAATGATTCTGTATGTTTCTGCCAATGTGCTTCCATCAACACACCTAAAAAAGTAATATAGAGTGTTTGCTCTATCTTATGTGGGCCAAGTGCTATTGTTAGATTAGTTTCTTATATGTCCTTCATAAGGCTGAAGTACATTTAAATTGCTTTCTTTTTTGGCATTCACAATGAATTTTTGTCTAAACAAGTGCTATTGTTAGATTACTTTCTAATTTGTTCTTCATATGGCTAAAGTTCATTTAAATTGCTTTCTTTTTTGTCATTCACAATGAATGTTTGTCTAAACAATTTGCTTGCTTGCTCTCTTGCTACAATGACTCTATCATGTAAATCAGCTTTATTCATCTTTATAACAAACATACCACTGTCATCCACTGGCAGTACATGATTTGGCACATCATTTATTAATTATTAATGACACTGATGATCGCAGTACAGAACCCTCTGCCCCTTCCTCTGGCTCACACCCACCCCGCTACATACCCCTACCCTGTCTCATACATAATCACTGGTCTGCTAAGAAGTATACTCCATGAATACTATAGCAATATATAGTATCCTTTGCTGCTGATTATCTCCAATGATATCAAATGCCTTATATACAAACCAGACCACAATTTATATAATTTTTATCTATGGAATTCATGACCAATTAAGTCTGACCATGCACTTTTTAGTAAGAGGTTATAGAAGTTTATAAACATGAGAAAAATTTCATCAGTAAAGAAGGATGCTGGACAAGCAAGATAAATTATGGGCCTTTGTGTAAATAATAATAATCATAATAATAACAATAACAAGAAAATAATCTAAGAACTTGTCCACCAAGTGTGCTCTAGGAACCAAAATGGCAGGATTTGTCAGCAACAAGATAATCAAAAATGAAATGTTAGGCTCCAAAATATGCTTTAGACCTTGGCCTAAATCCTGAAAAGTGAAATTTGCCAAGCCATTTGTCATGTTACTACACCACTTCAACATCTTCTGTATGAAAGCACAGACAAGTGTTTCAGTTATGGCACCAACACTTACACTTCAAACAAAATTGAGCTTAATGAAAATGTGAGTGCTGCAATGCTATAGGCAGGAATGCAACAGCTATGTGTCCGGTTTATTCTCTTATTATAAACATGTGGCCGGATGATCAGTCTTATACCTCAAAGGCCTGTCACCCATCTTTAACACAGATCTAGTGCACTAATTTTGTAAAATCATTAATTATACCTGCTGGTTGTTATCGTGAAAAAAACATTGTTGAAACCTTTTGCAGTTGTACTACTGATGGTAAAATGGATTTACTCATATAAAAAATCACAGAAAGAAGCAATAGATCCCCAAAATATTGGAAACAATTCTCAGTTTAAGACTTCAGCAGCTGGTCATATTTAAGATATGTCTTAAGGGTATCCACTAGAGTGATAAATTATTATCTGAGAAAAGATCGCATTTGCTTGTTCTGGTGGGACATGCTTACTTCTGCCTGCTCAGCTTTCATGATCATTGCATCCAAACGATCTGTCTGTGAAGTTATTTTATCAGCTAAATTCAGTGCTCTCTGTGATGTTACAGATTTCTCTTCTTTTTCTGAAACAAAAAATTATTTACACGGAATTATTTAAACATTACAAACATCCATGTTCACTACAGGAAATAATTAATTAGCATTGACGCCTACAATTGTGTGACTTGGTTTAATTGTAGCTCTATAATGAAAAAAATGCAATGCAATAACAACGTCAATTTATCTTAGTCATCATGACCTTGAATACTAATGATTTTACACACTATTCTAGATTATTCACCAAATTTTTTCTCTGAGTGATCAACTAGTATCTAGTCTGCCTTGGACACATGACACACTTAAAAAGGTGTGGTAGCACTGTCATGTAGTGAGAAAGAAATTTTTACAATTTTTTTCATACTGATATTGGTGCCATACATATTAAATGATAAGTAATAATCTAATCTAAATGGTAAAATAATGTACAGATGTACTTTAAGATATCCTAAAATCCATGGATCAAGGCAGTCACATAGACACATTTCTTGACTTCTGAAAACCGTTTGACTTGGTAGCATGCCTGCATTTATTATTGAAAATATGGTTGTATGGAATATCAAATAAAATTTGTGACTGGATTGAAGATTTATTTTTATGGAGGCTACAGCATGTTATCTAGGATGGGGAATCATTGACAAATGAAGAAGTAAAATCAGATGCACTTCTCGAAAGCGTGTTGGAACACTTACGGTTCATTTGCATGTTAAAGGCTTGGCAGACAATATAATAGCATCAGACTTTCCACAAATGATGCAGTTATATGTAATGAGGTTCTGATTGAAAAAAAGCACAAATGTTTAGTCTGATCTTGATAAGATTTCAGAGTAGTATCAAGATCAACAATGTTCAAAAACTGCATTAACCACAAAATGAAAAAAAAAGAAAAGAAACATAGCATCCTATGACTGCTACATCAGTGAGATACAACCGCAATTGGTCAACTCATACAAATAACTGGATGTTACAATCTGTAGGGATATGAAATGAAAAAATCAAATTGTCTCAATGATACCTAAAGCAGTTTATTGATAGAATGATAGGGAAATCCAACTGGTCTCCAAAGGACTAACAGTGGATATGGGATGTACACTAAGGACAACAGGAATGGTCACAGGTTTGTTTGACCCATGGAAGAGTGTCACAGCTGCTAAAAACGTGAGCTGGCAGATGCAACCGATTCCATGAAAGACTACTCACATAATTTCAAGACTCATTTACAAGAGATGAATATAGGAATGAACTATAAAACCCTATGTGTCTTGCGATGATTGCAAGGTCAGGATTAGGCTAACTACAGTGCACAGATAAGAGTTTACACAATCATTTTTCCCACACTCCATAATTGAATGAAAAGGGAAGGAGCCTCAGAAACTGGTACAACACAAGAGTACCTTCCACATGCACTTCACAGTGGTTATGGAGTATTTTTCATTCATGTCATGAGCACTATAAACATCTTTCCAGTTCATATCTCTGAGCAGTTTTCTAAAACACTCAATTTTTGGTTGAGTGACTACTCTCCTGTACTCAGATTTAACAGTCTTGATAATCTGTTTAGAATTTACATCTAAAACAAGGAGCTGCATGTCATGATCTGATAGTCCATTTATTACAGGTTTTATGATATAATTTTGTTCCTATGATTTGTCTATAAAAATATTATCAATGGATGTCCAAGAGAATTTAGTGATCCTAGTTGGAAAGTTTACAGTGTGAGTTAGATTGAAAGACAACATTACTAACTGCAGTAAATGTTTACTGGAAGATTGCTTTAGAAAATCTGTACTAAAGTCACCAGCAATCAAAATTTCTTTGTTTTTTCCTGTTAAATAACCCAAAAGAGCTTCTAGATAATTTATGAATAGATTATAATTTCCTGCAGGTGCTTGGTAAATAGTTACTATTATATAGGATCTGTTATGGAACTCTAGTGTTACACATGCTTCTAGATGCTGCTCTAAACAGAATTTATCAATGTCAATGTTCTTGAATTTATGGCAGTTTTTAATAAATCTGGCAACTCCTCCTCCATCCATATCTACTCTGCAGAAGTATGAAGCTAACTTAAACCCTGAAATGTCTAACATATCTATACCAGTGGTCACTTGATGTTCAGAGAGGCAGATTATGTCAATTTGGTTGTTGTTGTTGTTGTGGTCTTCAGTCCTGAGACTGGCTTGATGCAGCTCTCCATGCTACCCTATCCCGTGCAAGCTTCTTCATCTCCTAGTAACTACTGCAACCTACATACTTCAGAATCTGCTTAGTGTATCCATCTCTTGGTCTCCCTCTTCGATTTTTACCCTCCACACTGCCCTACAATGCTAAATTTGTGATCCCCTGATGCCTCAGAACAACTGGTCCCTTCTTCTTGTCAAATTGTACCACAAACTCCTCTTCTCCCCAATTCTATTCAATCCCTCCTCATTAGTTATGTGATCTCCTCATCTAATCTTCAGCATTCTTCTGTAGCACCACATTTCAAAAGCTTCTGCTCTCTTCTTGTCCAAATATTTATCATCCGTGTTTCACTTCCATACATGGCTACACTCCATACAAATACTTCCAGAAACAACTTCCTGACACTTAAATCTATACTCGATGTTAACAAATTTCTCTTCTTCAGAAACGCTTTCCTTGCCATTGCCAGTCTACATTTTATATCCTCTCTACTTCAACCATCATCAGTTATTTTTCTCCCCAAATAGCAAAACTCCTCTACTACTTTAAGTGTCTCATTTCCTAATCTAATTCCCTCAGAATCGTTGGACTTAATTCGACTACCTTCCATTATCCTCGTTTTGCTTCTGTTGATGCTCATCTTATATCCTCCTTTCAAGACCCTGTCCATTCCGTTCAACTGCTCTTCCAAGTCCTTTGCTGTCTCTGACAGAATCCCAATGTAATCGGCGAACCTTAAAGCTTTTATTTCTTCTCCACGGATTTTAATACCTACTCCGAATTTTTCTTTTGTTTCCTTTACTGCTTGCTCAATGAAGAGGCTACACACTGCTTCCCTTTCATGTCCCTCGACTCTTATAACTGCCATCTGCTTTCTGTACAAATTGTAAATAGCCTTTTGCTCCCTGTATTTTACCCATGCCACCTTCAGAATTTGAAAGAGAGTATTCCAGTCAACATTGTCAAAAGCTTTCTCTAAGTCTACAAATTCTAGAAACTATCCTTAATCTTTCTTCTAAGATAAGTTGTAAGGTCAGTATGGCCTCACATGTTCCAACATTTCTTCGGAACTCAAACTGATCTTCCCCGAGGTCAGCTTCTACCAGTTTTTCCATTCGTCTGTAAAGAATTCGTGTTAGTATTTTGCAGCTGTGACTTATTAAACTGGTACTTCGGTAATTTTCACATCTGTCAACACCTGCTTTCTTTGGAATTGGAATTATTATATTCTTCCTGAAGCCTGAGAGTATTTCGCCTGTCTCATACATCTTACTCACCAGATGGTAGAGTTTTCTCAGGACTGGCTCTCCCAAGGCCGTCAGTAGTTCTAATGGAATGTTGTGTACTCCCGGGGCCTTGTTTCGACTCAGGTCTTTCAGTGCTTTGTCAAACTCTTCATGCAGTATTGTATCTCCCATTTCATTTTCATCTACATCCTCTTCCATTTTTATAATGTCCTCAAGTACATTGCCCTTGTATAGCCCTTCTATATACTCCTTCCACCTTTCCCTTCTTTGCTTAGAACTGGGTTTCCATCTGAGCTCTTGATATTCATACAAGTGGTTCTCTTTTCTCCAAAGGTCTTCAATTTTCCTGTAGGCAGTATCTATCTTGCCCCTAGTAAAATAAGCCTCTACATCCTTACATTTGTCCTCTAGCCATCCCTGCTTAGCCAATTTGCACTTCCTGTCGATCTCATTTTTGAGACGTTTGTATTCCTTTTTGCCTGTTTCATTTACTGCATTTTTATATCTTCTCCTTTCATCAAGTAAATTCAATATTTCTACTGTTACCCAAGGATTTCTACTAGCCCTCATCTTTTTACCTACTTGATCCTCTGCTGCCTTCATTGCTTCATCCCTCAGAGCTACCCATTCTTCTTCTACTGTATTTCTTTCCCTCAATCCTGTCAATTGTTCCCTTATGCTCTCCCTGAAGCTCTGCACCACCTGTTTGTAGTAGCTTACCTACACTGCTATTTTTTATTCATTATTAAACTTACTCCTGCATTATCTCTATTCGATTTTGTATTTATAACCCTGTATTCACCTGACCAAAAGTCTTGTTCCTCCTGCCACCGAACTTCGCCAATTCCCACTATATCTAACTTTAACCTATCCATTTCCATTTTTGAATTGTCTAACCTACCTGCCCGATTAAGGGATCTGACATTACACGCTCTGATCCGTAGAACGCCAGTTTTCTTTCTCCTGATAATGACATCCTCTTGAGTAGTTGCTGCCCGGAGATCCGAATAGGGGACTATTTTACCTCCAGAATATTTTACCCAAGAGGACGCCATCATCATTTAACCATATAGTAAAGCTGCATACCCTCAGGAAATATTACGGCTGTAGTTTTCCCTTGCTTTCAGCCGTTCGCAGTACCAGCACAGCAAGGCCATTTTGGTTAGTGTTACAAGGCCAGATCAGTCAATCATCCAGACTGTTGCCCCTGCAACTACTGAAAAGGCTCCTGCACCTCTTCAGGAACTACACGTTTCTCTGGCCTCTCAACAGATACCCCTCTGTTGTGGTTGCACCTACGGTACGGCCATCTCTATCGCTGAGGCACGCAAGCCTCCCCACCATGGCTCATGGGGGGTCAATTTGGTTAGATGAGTTCATTTCATCAATACAAATGAGTAGTTCATTAACTTTATTTCTGAGTCTCAGAATGTTCTGGTGTAATAAAGGTACTGCATACTATTGGGATTATAACTGCTTTGGCGAAGATGAACTGGCAGTTTCTGATTACTTCACTAAGAAGAGAAAAAAAACTTTCACAGAAGTACTGTAAATGCTGACTCAGGTACACTATTTTAGGAGAATTCACTGGATGGGCAATGGGGAGAAATGTACCGAGAACTCTCAGTAGATGATAAATTTAATTCTTTCCTAAAAATGTTCTTACAGCAATATTCCTTTTAATGGATTAGGGAAAATTACAGTTGATGTTGAGAAAGGGTGTAGCTTAGATTTGGACTCAAAGTATCTTGTGCAAAGAAGAGAGAGTTTTGTTTGCTGCAGAGGACTAACTCTATTCAAGAATTATTAATGAACTCCAAACATACCTGCAAAATTCTTCAATGTGTCATAAAAAAGACTGAAATATTGTAATATGCATAAAAAAATTTTGCAATTCCAAGGACAAGGCAATAATAATTTGAAGCATTATTAGGTTTGAAATGAATAAAGTCAAAAGACAAATAATATTCCGCCATCTAATGAAAGAATGGTGAGAAGAATAATGTTAAATTCACACTGTTGCCTATCAATTCTTCCTAAAAATGATGCATCAGAAGCAGTTACAATAGGTTTACTCAGAAAGGCATTGGATACTCCACCATCACTCATCTGTTAAAATGATGACAAAAGTTATTAGCTCACGTTTTCAAAACTAGCAGCCAGTTTATTGGGATGAGGGATCCATGTGTACCTGTGGTGTTCTGTGCATCTTCCAAGTGCTGTACAAGTTCAGATGTCTAACATATGAAATGCCATACATGCAAGGGATCTAGTAAACCCTGGCCTTGTGGAGCATCAAGTCATCTTTGACAGAATCCTGTCTTCTGGGTAGGTTAAAAAGTTGCTTTACCTTTGGGTCTGCTAAGTTCTGATCTATTTGTGATGATACCCAGTTATCAGAAGACAACTCTTACAGAACTACGATTCACCAAGCCCATAGAACTACTGATGAGAGCAATATGTAGGATGAGCTTCTGCTCGTAGAAGAAAATTTTGAAGAAAATGAGTATTCTCCACAATACATACATAATATGCTATAAATAAAACCTAAAGTGGACATAAGAGATAAGGAAAAAGAAATTTAAGTCTTTGGCTTTCCCAACATACTATCAAAAATAGGTTAGATCCTCACCCGACACAAAATTAAAGTGACTTTTTTCTGTCCACTGAAGGCAACAAACAGCACTATTGGACTCCACTGAAGATGACTTGAAACTCCTAAAGGCTGGGGTTTTACAAAATCCTCTAAAAACACTGGTATAAAAAAATTGAAATTCTTGTGTCAGTTTCATATGTTTGGGACTCTATGGTGACAGAATCACTTGACATTCATTTGGCAAAGAATTTAATTAATAGAGGTAAGGATTTCAGCCTGGACAAACCTTGGAATCTGGCACTCTCTTTAATACACACATAAAGATATCACTACAATGCAGTTCACAATGATACATTGATATCCCAACATGGATAGACCCCATTGTCACAGATTCCGTTTATGCATACTTTTTTGCCAATGACCAACATCTGTGGCACTTGTGCATCTGCTAGCACATGCACAATGGCATGGTCTGCACTTTTAAAAGGATGGCACATGTATTACACCATCAGTCTGTCTGCTCACTCTAAAGATGGGCAGAAGGTATATGGCTGAATATTAGGAGAGGAAGTGGGGTTTACACAGCTGCACACCCGGAATTTAATAGATCATTAAACATAGTATTTGATAGGTTTGATGCTGAGACTACTTCTGTTCTTTATGTACATAAATGTTTTGCTCAGGGCACTGGCAGACTTTCCAGAAACTGTGATGTTTTCTGCTGACACAGTACATCAATAAATGGCTCAAGCACATTCATACTAGACACAACCAGGAGAACAGTAGAACATGCTTCTTCAAGCACATAAGGATGCTTACACTTAAATGTCAATATGTATTCTGTAATGATATTTGTGATTAATAATTAAAGGGAATTTAGGATGTACTTTGCAATTCACAACAAGGATACTAGAAGTCAAAATAATTTACATAAAGCTTTTGCATCCCCATTTACGATTCAGGGTGGAGTTTTACTCTCTGGTGCTGGCAGATATCGAACAGGAATTTGAAAATCCTAAGATATCCAGAAAGAAAGGAAAATAATATTTCTTTAGCCACTCCTAAAAGTGACAACAACATTTGGACTCAGGAATGTAAAGATCATTAATTAATAAATACACTAGATTCGTGCTAATTCAGCCCTCAGTAGTCTGGTCTCTCAGTAATCTGGCACACATCCAAAAACACATGCACTATGAATTATCATGTGCAACAATACTTAGTTAACCAATGCTTTATATACTGTAATTGAAATAGTAGATTTTTTTACAGTTCGGAATCATGTTTTCTAAAAAGAAACATGTTACACTAAACCTCAAGCAGAAACTTGAAGTTTTAGAAAAATTAAATTGAGGTTCTTTGCAGAAAGCCCATTGCTGCTGAGTTCAATGTTGGACAAGTATCTGTTTATGACATCAAAAAGAAAGAAGATGTTATTCAATATTACTCAACACAAATAGATAGTGAGTTGGGAAAACAGAAAGTTATGCAAAAGAGTGAGAATGAAGAACTGGGCGCAGTTGTTTATCGATGGTTCATACAACAACCCAGTAAAGGAATTCCAGTCAGTGGCCCGATTATAAAGGAAAAAGCAGCTTTATTTAACAAACAACTTGGCGGTAGTCACATGTTTGCAGCGACTGGAGGTTGGCTGTCAAACTGGGAAAAACAACATGGCATTCGGCAGCTGACAATCACTGGGGAAAGTCGCTCAGCTAATGATAAGGATGCTAATGAGTTTTTAAGCAAGATATGGAAGATAATAGAGGAGTAAGATTTAACTGCTGATGCCTTGTATGATGCTGATGAAACAGGAATCCTCTTTAACAAGATCCTTCCTTCAAAAACATTAGCTGCCAAGAACGAGAAGGAAGCACACAGTTACAAGCAACAGAAACAGTGCGTAACATTAATGATGTGTTGTAATGCAAATGGGAGTCATGAACTACCGCTTATGGTGATTAGAAAATCCCAACATCCACATTGTTTTCAACATACTGACACAAATACTCTATCAGTTCAGTATTGGGCTCAGAAGAAAGCGTGGACGGACACACAAATATTCTCTTGGTGGTTCCAGGAAATTTTTGTACCAGCAGTGAGAAAACAGCTAAAAAAGAAAAAGCTTCCACTGAAAGCTATCTTGATAATTGCAGCGCTACCAGTCATCCTTCACATGTTTCTCTAAAGCCCAATAATATACATGTACAAGCACTCTTTCTCCCACTCAGTGTGACAGCCCTAATACAGCCTGTGGACCAGGGAATTTTGGAATCAATTAAATGTCATTATCGACATTCATTTCTTGTATCCTTGCTCAACAAAAGTGAAAACCACTCAACTGAGCCTATGCTGAAGGCATGGAAAGAAATTAACATCTGTGATGCTGTTTTCCAAGCAGCCAAAGCATGGGATAAAGTGGAGAGTGTTACCATAATGAAGAGCTGGAGAAAATTGTGGCCATCCATTGATGCAGAGTTGGATCCAGTAGTGAGTGACAGCGGTGAGCCACTCAATTCGGAATTATCAATTATTTTGTACACTGACATGTTCACAACCTTCCATGGGGAGAGGAAATTGATGATGAAAATGTTACTAAGTGGCTCAATGAGGAAAACTGTGATACAGACCAAACTTTTAACAGATGAGAAATAATCGAAAGTGCCCAAAAAAGTAATGATGGAAGTGATGAAGAAGAGGACACAGGAGGAGAGAGCATGAAGATTTCTCACACTGCTGGTGCTGAAGCTGCTGAGACTTCCCTGGCATACATTATGCCACAACCAGATACATGCAGTACCGATGTAATGCTTGTCAAGCAGCTAGGTGGTAAAGCATGCCACCACCACATATCATCATTGCGAGAGCTAAAAAATGGTTCAAATGGCCCTAAGCACTTTGGGACTTAACATCTGAGCTCATCAGTCCCCTAGACTTAGCACTAATTAAACCTAACTATCCTAAGGACATCACTCACATCCATACCCGAGGCAGGATTCGAACCTGTGACCATAGCAGCAGTGCGGTTCCGGACTGAAGTGCCTAGAACCACTCGGCCACAGCGGCCGGCTGGCGACAGTTAAAAATTAGGGACATGTTTCATAGTGAGTGATGTCACTGTATAACTATGTACAGTATACACTCAAGGACTAAGTTTTCTTTGTAAATTAATGTATTTTTGGATTTAATAAAATATATTCTCTATGTTTTAAAATCATATCCTTCAATTTAATAAAGTACAGTACACTTTATCCCCTACATTTTCAAATAAAAAAAATTGAATAAAATAAATTTCAGACACTTAATAATCTGGCAGTTCCACTGATCTGGCACCCATATGTGCCAGGAATGGATGGATTAGTGAGAGTATAGTGTACTTCATCTGAAATATCATATGAAAACAGTAGTTGAGAAATATGAAAGAAGGAGCAGTGAATTTGTGTCAAGGCTGTCATTTTCTCCCACATCTTTAATTCACTTTTATTACTATCCACAAACGCCATTTAAAAGTGTATGTATGGTCATGTAAGTATAAAAATCACACACAAGTAATCTCAAATTCCCATAGTTGCCAGTGAGAACAGATTAGTGCTGGCCATGATTTGTTGTTAGTACACTTTAGTTTCACACATTCCACATCCCTGAAGGCTCCCTTCCTGGTGCAATGGGAATAAATGAATGTGATAGACTGTCACCCTCAAATTTTTATGTACGGCTTGTGCCTCTTCCTTCACATTTGATGACATAACTCCTTCATGTATTATGTGCTGTTTCTCCTACTCCTTAACCTCTCATGTGCTCCAATAACATAATTTTGAAGAATCTATGATCTATAGGTTTATTGATGTTTTTGATTTGTCTATTTCATATTCACTTGCGTGTTGCTGACTGATTTGTCTCTACAATGGTAGGCAATTTGTTTATTACAGTTATCCAACCACTGCTGATACTTGTCAAATAATACACAAACTGAATGGAAGGTGATTCTCCAGAAACATTCCTAGACCTACACTGATTGCAGGCCATGTACAGTCTGAGGTAATGTATAGTTTTGTAATTCTAAACATCTGTACATGGTCACATACATTTTTTATTTTAGTCATCAGCCTCCTGACTGGTTTGATGCAACCTGCCACAAATTCCTCTGCTGTGCCAACTCTTCATCTCAGAGTAACATTTGCAACATATGTCCTCAGTTATTTGCTAGGTCTATTCCAATCTCTATCTTCCTCTGCAGTTTTTACCCTCTACTGCTTTCTCTAGCACTTGGGAAGATATTTCCTGATGTCTTAACTGATGTCCTACCATCATGTCCTTTTTTCTTGTCAGTGTTTTCCACATATTCCTTCACTCTCCACCTAATTTTCAACATTCTTCTGTAGCGTCACATCTCAAATGCTTTAATTCTCTTCCATTCCTGTTTTCCCACAGTCCATCTTTCACCACCATACAATATTGTACTCAGAACATACATTCTCAGAAATTTCTTCCTAAAATTAAGACCCATGCTTGATACTAGTAGGAAATGCCCTTTTTGCCAACGTTCATGGGTTATTTTACTGCCTTTAACTTCATATACTTCATGATCACAAATTCTGATGTTAAGTTTCTCACTGTTCTAATTTCTGCTACTTCTCATTACTTTCATCTTTCTTCAGCTTGCTGTCAATCCATTTTCTGCATTCATTAGATTTTCATTTCATTTGGCAGATCCTGTAATTCTCCTTTGATTTCACTGAGGAAAACTATGTTATCAGTGAATCTTATCATTGACATCCTTTTGCCTTGAATTTTAATTCCACTCTCAAAGGTTGCTTTTATTTCTTTCATGGCTTGTTTCATGTATAGATTGAACACAAGGGGTGAAAGACTACATTCCTGGATACACCCTTTTTAATCTGAGCACTTTGTTCTTGGTCTTCTACTCTCATTGCTTAGTCTTGGCTCTTGTACATATTGTATATTACCCACCTTTCCCTATAGTTTACATCCAGTTTCCTCAAAATTTTGATCATTCTGCACAATTTTACATTGTCAGATGCTCTTTCCAGGTTGGTAAATCCTACAAACGTTACTTGATTTTTCTTTAGTCTTGCTTCTATTATCAACCACAACATCAGAGCTGCCTCTCTGGTGCTTTTTTCTTTCCTAAAGACAAAATACTAGCTTTTCGGCTTTTGGAAAAATCAGTGTGCTTTTTTTTATTTATTTATTTATTTATTTATTTTTTTTTTTTGCGGTGGAATAGAGAAATTTTATTTAATTTTTGTAATAATGAGTTACACCACTAACAATTTAAATATTTTTACATACAAGTTCACCCTTGATCCATGTAGATGCACCTTCCTGCTCATTAATTTTACAATCATTCCTGGTCCTTAATACCAGTGGCATTGTGGATGTAAAGTAGGATTTACCCATATCTCTTGTTATATACCTCTCCTCAGTAATCTTTTCCATTCCTCTGTATATTATTCTTGTCAGTAATCTGGATGCATGAACTAAGCTTATTGTGAGATAATTCTCACATTTGTCAGCTTTTCCAGTCTTTGGAATTGCATGGATAATGTTTCTCCTAAAAGTCAGATGTTATATCACCAGACTCATATATTCTACACACCTATGCAAATAGTTATTTTGTTGCCACTTCCTCCAATTATTTTAGAAATTCTGATGGAATGTTATGTATCCCTTTTACTTTCTTTGATCTTAAGTCTTCAAAAGCTCTTGTAAATACCAATTCTAATACTGGATCTCCTATCTCTTCTACAATGATTCCTGTTTCTTCCTCTATCACACCATCAGACAAGTCTTTCCTTCATAGAAACTGGAGTGCTCCCCCACCTATCAGCTATCATCTGCATTTAACAGTGAAATTTCCCTTACTGTCACCACTCTGGGTTTTAATTTCACTAAAGGTTGTTTTGTCTTTTCTATATGCTGAATCAGTCCTTGCAGTTTATCTTAGCTCCCTGAACTTTCTATTCATTTCATTCCTAAGTGACTTGTATTTCTGTATTTTTTTGTACCATCTTTGTATCTATATTTTTCTCTCCAACTTCTGTGATTGCCTTTTTTAGAAATGTCCATTCCTCTTCAGCTGGGAACTGCCTACTGAGCTATTCATTACCTCAGTATCAGTAGCCTTGGAGAATGTAGTAACCAAAACAAACCGTGGGAACACCTCGGGCTGTGGATCGGAACTGCCAGGTGGGGAAGCCGCCGGTGGTGGAGCACACACCACCGGGTAAACACAAGGACGAGTCGGACGACAGACCAATGACAACTGACAACAACCAACAACGACCGACTATGACTGACACAACAAGGAAGAGATAAACAATGGAGGCTTGTAGAAACCATAACACCAAACACCAACAGTAAATCAACTTGGAACCAGAGCCAGGCAAATGTCAACAATGAGCAACAACCAGAATGCAGTACCGGCAAGATAGAGACGCAATCCAGAGTGAGTACCAGACTGACTGGACTGGGGCAGAGTGGGTCCCTATATACGAAACTGGAGGGAGCTGCTATTGGCTGTGGTCTGCACGTGGTGTAGTGGTGGCGCCCTTGCTGCACGAGAGTCGCTGCGCGGAAGAGCCGCCGTGGACATGAAGTCCTCTATGGGCTGGCCACGTCCACTTGTTCTGGCACGTGTTCGACTTTCACGGCGGGAGGTACTAGAAAGAACTTCAAACGTATCTCTTCATTCTTTAATACTTCTGTATCCGCTTCTTTGGTCTTTGACTCTTCCTCACTAGTCTCTCAAACTTCAGGCTACTCTCCATCACTACTAAATTGTGATCTGAAACTATATCTGCTCTTGGATATGCCTTACAATCCAATATCTGATTTCTGAATCTCTGCCTGACCATGGTGTAATCTAACTGAAATGTTCCTGTGCCCTTTCCAAGTATGCTTCCTCCTCTGACAATTTTTGAACAAGGTATGCACTATTATTAGCTGAAATTTATGCAGAACCCAATTAGTCTTTCTCCTCTATCATTCCTATTACCAAGCCCATATCAGCCATAACACTTTCTTCTACTCCTTCCACTACAATCACATTCCAGTCCCCCATGACTATTAGATTTTCATCTCCCTTTACATAATGAATTATCCGTTCATTATCTTCATATATTTTCTCTATCTCTTTTTCTTACACTTGCAACACTGACATGTATACCTGAACAATCAAAAAAATGGTTCAAATGGCTCTGAGTACTACGGGACTTAACTTCTGAGGTCATCAGTTGCCTAGAACTTTGAACTACTTAAACCTAACTAACCTAAGTACATCACACACATCCATGCCCGAGACAGGATTCAAACCTATGACTGTAGCGATCATGCGGTTCCAGACTGTAGTGCCTAGAACTGCTCAGCCACTCTGGCCAGCACCTGAACTATCATTGTCGGTGTTGGTTTGATGTTGAGTCTGTAGATAGTCTGTGGTATAAGTTTAATTTCATATACAAGACTTGGTATGCAATTTGCCACACTGTTCTTTTATTTCTTGGTGCCTGTGCCTAAATGTTATTTATTTGTAATTGCATAAAATGTCCTTAATATTTAATCATATTAAATTGCTTGTTCTGAGCAAGTGGTGTTCATTTATTTGCATACTGTGTACCCTAAATTGCGTTGTGAAAGAAAACTTTCAAGGACAAGAAGTAAGTCAAGTCATACATTAACAGGCAGAATCAGCACTGTGAATACATCTTTAGTATATACTAATGAACAATTCCATAAATATTTTACTTAGCTGAATTGGTAACATCTTTTACACTAGCAGGTCAAAGATAAGTACTGTAGCATCCATTTATACCAATCAAGATAATGAAAATCATGGAGCATTAACAAAGCACTTCCTCCAAACTAGGTGATTAACAGTTGTTCTGGTAATTTAGATTGTGTGTCATTACACTAAGAATGTGATATGTATTTGTTGGGCCATTATGACACACACCTGCTACCTGAAAATGATCATGTGATTGGCACCACAAGTGAAATGAAACACTTAATCAACAGCAGTGGTGACAGGACTGGATTTATTTATGAACTATAGATTTAGCATATTTTCCTATTTTTCTGAGGGTTTTGCTCCACAATGGTTTTATGAAATAAGACTAATGAATAAATGTAAGGAATTATAGGAATGCATAACTGCTGGAACAATTATTTTGTAATAGTCAGGGACAAGGACTGGAACTTTAATAGTGATCGCTCGTTCTTTACTACAGACATGAAGCAGATTCACATTACAAAGTTTTACTGTCCTTCAAAGTAGTCAGCAACATTGTGTATAGTCCATTGCCACCAATGTGGAAGTCATAGAATACCTTTAGAAGTGGCAGTTGTGTTGATAGTCTGAATGGAGTGAATTGGTGTCCAACGAGTCTCTGCAACAGTTCTGAAACTGATGCCATGAACTACTTCCTTCATCTTAGGAATCAAGATGAGATTACAACAGCTCAAGTTCAGAGAGTGTGATGGACTGTACAGCACTTGCCAGCCCCATAAGTTAAACAAATCAATCACAGTTGCACTGTACACACCTGAGCACTGTCCTGCAATTGATGGGTGAATTCTGCAGAAACTGTCACCACTTTTTCTCAAATATGGTCACTGGTTGTGTTCCGAAAATGAACAGCAACATAGCATGCTGAGAGCTTGCAGTTAGTGAGTGGTATGTGTTATAGGAACATCATCACAATCATACATGAGAATCACCAAAGCTTTCACTTTGGTAGGATTCTGATGATCATCATGTGGACCCATAATGTTGTCACTGATTTAACTGAGATTTTAGCCGTGGCTTGTATGATTTGTTCCATGTCTCACCCAGCATAATGAAATGTTGTAAGACAGACTCTCCTTCATGTTCATTGCATTCTAAGTGGGTCCGGGCAGCACTGTATTGTAGCCATTTCTGCATTTCCTGTGCCGAATCTAATATAATGCAATTATTCTCATTAGTTCTGAATGTGAAGCATAGTTGTATGCACTAATCTTATCTCTTGTAATCTCATGAATTATTTGGCATCAATCACCATCCAGTAATGTGGTAAGAGCAGATGCTTCTTCAGGGATGAGCTGACAGAGAAATGTCTGCCAAATTTTGATATCCCTTGTTGATAGGCTTTACCCACTTTGCCACTGTTGTGTAATGCAATGTACATTATCTTGAAGCCTCTCCAAGGGCCTCATGACATTGCTATGCTGTATGCCCTCTGGCATATTTAATTTTTATCCAAATAGTTGTTCCTGTTTCAAAATCATAATGACAGCACTACATTAGACCATCTACTACAGGAGGCCCCATTCTGCTAACTGTGCATGCACATGATGTTGGAAGGCAGTGTCCATTCACTATGTGCATGTGGTATAAGTGATGTTACTTAATTCAGTTGCCTTGTGTCTCCACAGCAGTGTTTCCACTATTCAAATTCTGGTCCTCGTATAAGACTTGGAACACTATTGACTTCAATAATCAAACCGTGGTCCCAAATGATGAGCAGAGAAAAATTATAAACCACTCAAACATTGATAAATCCTGTTTCCAGGACAGCCTTTCATTCCACATACCTGGACTGTTCACTACAGGACTCTGTTCCTTCTCTGCTTCTGCATCCTGTTGCTCATCCTGTTTCCTTTCTGCCTCAGCACCAGAGCCCAGAGATCTGCTGCAGTCTGTGCTGCAGGTACTTGAGCTGCCATCTTCCTTGCCAATTCTTATTTTCAGCAGATTCGTTAGGCTGCCACACACGACCTAGGGAAGTACCATGCATGCTAAGCAAAATTACATTACAGCACCACATTAACATCCTAGTTTTACTGTACTGGTAGTTAGTATAACGTACCTTAAACTTGTTCAGTTTCTTTTGAGTGACAGTGAGAATACTGTTTAGTTCATCCAGGCCTCCTGTTATGTTCTTCATCTGCTCATCTTCGACATCGAGCACTCGCTACAAAGACACATATTTAATTAAAATCACATTTTAAAAGAGGGGTAAGTACACTATAACACAGCATAAGCTCCAAATAAAGAATGCAGACTCTACCTGCAAGACTTCAGAAGTTGCTCTGAATAATTTACTGAGTTTTTCAATTTAAGGAACTTTCAGCCAGTTATGATTCCTAAAATAGTAATTTGTTATCAAACTTACCATTGTTACAGCATTTTTCTATGGATGCCTGCACACTGATATAAGTGTGTTTGTTTCAAGCAACTCATAGTGCTTGCCATTGATGATACAACTAAATCTGCATTGCCTGTTCACCCACTGCATGGAAATCTGACATCACTGGGACAAATTCTTCATTATAATTCCATCACAATTGAGTTCTATTAAACTGGTGACTAGTTTTGAACTACCAAGTTCATTTTCAAGCCAGGCCTATTAAAGCTGCACTAGTATTTATGAAGTGCAGCTGAACTCAACAGCAATACGTCTACATTGCAAAATTGGTGTGGCTTCCATATGACTGTTTATCAAGTATGTGTGAACTGACTGTCACTTAATCAAGCACTATTAGTGGAGCTGGTTTGAAAATGAAATTATTAGTTCAAAACTAGCCACCAGTTTAATAAAATGCAACTGTGACAGAATTACAATAAATAATTTCTTATATAAGTTGCTTGTCCAACCCTGACTTGATGTTGGAAATACATACACATCATTAGGACGCTTATGAAACAAAGTGCAACACAACAATCCTGACATTATACAATACAACACACAAAAAAGCAAAATTCATTCTTGGCACAAGCCATTTGTAATGTCACCTACCATGATTGTGGTAGATTGTGCAGCAGTGCATTATGAACTAATTTACACATTCAAGAATCCCATGAGGTATGCAGGTCCACTTATACTGTTCCACTGCTTACATGCACCCAACACTGATGGGAACAAGACCTGTGACAGGAGTGAGCAGTGCCCAGTTAAAGTCAAGGGATGAAGAAGTGAGGTAGCATTTTATTGTACAGTCAAAAGCAGTATGTTGTATCAATGGAATGTTTATTTTACAGATACAGTTCTCATACAGTGTAATAATGGAAAAAAAAGAATCATTCTACTACACAAAATTAACTACATCTTTTAACACCTAGGACAAATTTAAGGCTGCCAATTAGTTCATATATGTACACTTTGAAGCTTACATACAAGGATGCTCCAGGTTAGTTCATATCAAATGGTCTGCCACTCAAAGTAAAAAACAAAAAACAAAAAAACAGGAATATTGTGAAATAAAATATGGTGACAAATAAATGTTAATAGCTGAGTCTTCCAAATTCCTGGAATACATATTAATAGCAACCCAAAATTGGTCAGTTCACATCTTTGGCCTGTGTAAAGGAATGATGTTGGTAGCACCTGCCATTTGATCAGTTGCATTTATTTGTGATACAGAAATAATCAAAGGTATATTTACATTCACTTATGACATAGAGCATCATATTCTTTATGGGACAGAACAGTTTCATCAGAATTATGAGCAGGGTCCACCCTAGATGCTCTTGTGGGAATTTATGTAAACAGCTGGGGATACTCATGTCTGGAGTTATAGTGAGGCATTGACATCGGATGTTGTCTTTCAGCATCCCTAGAGATGTAGGTCGATCATGATACACTTGCGACTTCAGGTAACGTTAAAGCCAATAATCGCATGGACTGCGGTCTGGGCACCTGGGAGGCCAAGCATGACGAAAGTGGCGGCTGAGCACATGATCATCACCAAACGACGCGTGCAAGAGATCTTTCATGAGTCTAGCAATATGGCATGGAGTGCCATCCTGCATAAACACTGTACATTCCAGCAGGTGTTTTTCAGGTGGCTGGGGATGATGTGATTTTGTAACATAACGGCATACCTATCACCCGTCACGGTAGCAGTTACAAAACCAGAATCACACATTTACTCCCAGAAAAAAGGCCCAATAACTGTAGATGTGGTAAATCCAACCCGTACCGTGACTTTCTTGTCATGCAATGGTGTTTCCACGACAGTTCTAGAATTTTTGGTAGCCCAAATTCTGCAATTGTGGGCATTGACAGACCCTCGGAATGTGAAATGAGCTTTGTTGGTCCACAACATGTTACTCAACCAATCGTCATCTTCTGACATCTTTTGAAATGCCCACACCGCAAATGCCCACTGCTTCACTAAATCACCAGGTAACAGTTCATGATGCCAATGGATTTTGCACGGATAGCATCGGAGGGTACTCCTAAGTGCCAATCAAACAGTAGTGTATGGAATGCTGGTGCGACGTGTGATTGTATGAGAGCTGACTTCCCCGTGCATAGATGAACCTGCTAAAGTCTCCATTTCTTCCTGAACTGTCTCAGCAGCATTACGCCACTGTGGGGTTGATCGTCTAAACAACCCGTGGCTTTGAACTTCAGAATCATTCTCCCCACAGATGCATTTGTCGGCGGACCTTTACCCATTCAAATCCCCTTCCTATGGCAATAGGATCCTAACACTGAACTAGCACATTCCCCATTCTGATAATACAGCTTCACTAAAAGTGCTTTTTCAGATAACGTCAACATGCTGCGACTGCTGGCGCATCTGATTCTCTCTCTCATTACAGCTGCTTTTATACACAATTGTCATGCGCAGTCACTGACGGTTTGCTGTCCAGCGCCATCTGTCGGAAATTTTGTGAACTTTTTTTTGTTCTAATAAAACCCCATGTCATTCCAAGCATGTGTGTTAATTTTTACCTCTCTATCTACATTATTCCGTGGTTTATTAAGTTTTCAAATTTGTACTGACTTTTTTATCACCCGGTATGATAATTACTGTAATTGTTTGACCTGTTCTATATTGTTATCTACAGACTTGAATCAAGAGCCTACTAAGCTCAAAAATTAATAAATAGAAAGTGATTTGCAGACCAAAGGGGCAAATTGGTACAGTTTGTTGTTATGGCAAGCTGGTCACGATGAACAGTATTCTACAAACAATGGCCTGCGTTTTCAACAGTAATCAATAAAGAACTTTTTCTGGACTTGTCATAGGCAATTTAGCATCCACAGGCCTCACTGGGTCCTTCAGCTCACAAACGAAAATATAGTGATCTCTTAAGATATTATCTACAAACAAATTTCCAGGAACTTTACAAAAACTACTGTTACTGCCAGTACTTCACAACATCCAATGTGTGAACTTAATATAAGGGCTTTCACTCTGCATATGCATTCTGTTCACTGATCATATTTTTAGTTTTGGTATCTATTGCTTGGATCCTGGGTTATCCTCATGCACTACTCTGCTGTGATGGCAACATCACAGCTGACTTTGAAAATTTGTGAAATAATATCCTAATTTTGTAGAATTTCTTCAAGGTTTTGGGAGGAATGGCAGGTTGTTTTGAGAGTTGATCTACATTACAGATAATGTATTTTAACATGCAGAAAATGCATTCTTTTGAGCTACAAATCATGTTATGTAATTACAAAGAGACAGAATGGGTGGCCACAGCTTTCTAACCTCTCCCAAACCCTCTCTCTCCAATAGTTCTGATAGCTAGATTTAGTATTTTCAGTTTTTACGTGTGTCTATTGGTGGTACTGGCTTTACACCTCTTGAGAGATGCGGTGCCGTGTGCACAAGTCACTGGCAGCCTCTTGCGGCCACTGTATGCAGATGCTATTGGCAGAGTATTCGAGCATAGCCTGTCAGAGGAATGGTGCCGCAGCTCGTATCCAGGTATGATGCATAGGGCTATAGCCCCTCTCCTCCCTTGGGGAAAAGACAACACTCCAATGCAGGCATCGGGGCAACAGATGATACATCCGGGTCCTCTAGAAAAGTTGCCATACGTGATGACAGAGGTGGCAGATGGAGATTCTGGATCAGAACTGACGAGTAGGGGTGGAAATGGCATGGCCAGTCCCCTGTGAAGTAGTGTAAGGAAGGGCCAGTGATAAGGATGCTGCTTGCTCATTGGTGTCTGAGTCCTCAACATGGTGGAACTGCACCGATAGTGAAGGCACCAGGCAGTGAAGATAGGGGGTGGTGCCCCGGACTCTTGTTATGACAACCTGACGGCACTTGTGATGAAGCAAAGTGGAAAAATTTTATTTCACCTCTTGTTTTGCCATCTGCCTCCTTAAATTTTTTTTTTCAATTTTGACTGGTTAACATTAACGTATTTGAATATAATCTGCATTTTCATAAAAGAGAAAGGATGGACCTCAGTTATAAAGAATATAACACCAGATTTAATTTTGTGCATAGTTTTAGGTATGTAATTGATTTTGTAATTTATTTTGACTATGCCTAGTTAGTATCTTTTCTTATAGGGTGCAATCAGTAATCATTTTGCATCTTACATTTCATTGTTGACTAATAAATAATAATAATGGCATGTGACTAGGGCCTCCTGTCGGGTAGACCATTTGCCTGGTGCAAGTCTTTCGATTTGACGACTCTTCGGCAACTTTCGCATCAATGGGGATGAAATGATGATGATTAGGACAACACAACACCCAGTCCCTGAGTGGAGAAAATCTCCGACCCAGCCGGGAATCAAACCCGGGCCCTTAGGATTGGCATTCTGTCGCACTGACCACTCAGCTACTGGGGACGGACCATTGTTGACTTACAAACAGATATAAAGTCTGTACTAATTATAAACATTTGGAAGACGAAATGCTAGTAATTTTAAGGTATCTATTTGGCTCTATTCGAAAATATGTTAGCAAAGCCAGCCCTTAATTAATTCCAAAGTAATTAACATTTTTATCGAAAGTATTGTGTGTGTACTTATATTTGTTAATTTCATGATTTAAACAAATAACTCGACATAACTCTTGCAGTAGAAGAAACTGTTAAAAAGACACAATTTTTCGATGTGTCCAGTTAATTTAATGAGTTAAGTTTTAATTGCAATTTCTGTAAATTTAACTTCGAACAATTTGTAGTTTCAGCCCCTATTATTGTGAGGATATATAAGGGCCTAATTTTTGGTCATGAGACAGTCAGTCCACGGCCGAGTTTCAGATGGGGAACCTTTGTTGGTCAGAAAGACAACAATGCTTCAACATAATAGTGAAATACATGTTACGCTATGTGTTAAAGCAATGACAGTGTCTGTTCCTTACATACCTGATTATTCCGAAAGACCTGTGAATTATGTGGTTATGTTATTGCTGCTAGTAGATGTTAACCTGAAAACTACTGTAGTAACATGCTGATGTTCACCTGCAAACGCCCACCCCCTATTTTTTCAGCCAGTATGTTAACACCAAGGAAAATGAAGAAACAAAGCAGGCAAGCACTGCCACAGCTGGTCCAGAGACACTGGAAGAGCATGTGGCAGTGAAGCATCATGGGAAGGGCTGGCAGGATGGTTCAGGGTTGCGGACCCTGGAGGAGAGGCAGAAGGTGGCAACATCCATAAGGAGGGTGGATTCACCCTCACAGCAGTGACACACCACAAGTCCAGGACAAGCAATGATGGAGGAGGCAAAGCTGATGGCGGCAGACTGTTGGTCATCACCTTGGCATGAGATGATTGCAGTGACATGCTCCCAGCCTCTCACTGGTGTGCACCATACAGAGGCAGTAGCTGTGGACCATGGCTGGAATCCACCGGTGGCTAAACCTGCGAGCGTAGACCGTGGAGACAGGAGTAAAATGTGACGAGGGCTGTGCTGACAGACTTTGGTGTGGTGGCATGAGCAGTGCAGGAGAGTACATGGCTGGTGATCAGGAACATCTCAGCTGGAATCCAATTAGCCCACTGGTGTAAATCTGTAGGAACTGATGAAGCACAACAAGGCATCATCCACAGAAGAGTCGCAACATACTTCTTAATTTGAACCTTGAACATGTGGGCAAGCTGTTGCCCTCACTATTAGATTGTGGGTGAAAAGTTGGATGATTTGATGGGTACAGAAATCATGAAGGCCTGAGACACAAACTGTGCGTTATCCATCACAAGCATAAAAGGCAATCCTTCGATACAAAATGTTTGAGAGGGCATGAACTGCAGCAACAGCTGATTTGCAAAAAACAGCAAATAGCAATAGGAAATTTTGAGTAAACATTGAGAACTAACAACTAGTGAGAATGTAGGAAGGATGCCTCAAAATTAGCATGGACGCATTCCCAAAAATGCTGTAGTGCAGGCCATGGAGAGCATGTCACAAGACTCAAAATGTCATTGTCAGTGCCTGGCCAAAGCACATGACAATGGGGCAGTGACTTGGTATGAGAGACACCCCCCCCCCCTTCCCCCTGCCCCCCCCCCCTTCCAATTGTCCCAGATGTAGGAGCTGAAGGACATCCCGCTGTAACAAAGTCGGTATCACAGCCCCAGATGACAGCCCATCATACCTAAGAGAACATAAGTAAACATGAAAGGCAGTAGGGGGGGGGGGGGGGGGCAAAACGAGATGAATAACTTTGTGCAAAACAGGATCAGCAGCAATAGCAGCTGCAATCTGGGATTCCATAACAGGAAACCCTTCCTCTGCATCTTGTGTCTCAACATGTAAGCAAAAGCAAAGGAGTTCATCCTGATTGAAAGTAGTATCTGGCCCCATCAGTGTTGGTGTGCTGCATGGCATTTATCTCATAGTTGTAACAAGACAGAAACAAGACCCAATACTGGAGGCAATTTGCTGCTTTATTGGGAAATGAACCAGGATGAAACAAAGAAACCAAGGGCTTGTGATCAGTAATGAGGTGAAACTTAGACCCATACACCAAAACATGAAACTTTTTGAGGACGCAGACAATGGCAAGTGCTTCCTTTTTAACTTAGGAATAGGGCTTCTGAGCTGAGTTAAGTGTTTTTTATGCATAAGCTATTGAACAGTCAGAACCATACTCAGAGATGTGAGAGAATGCCCTGGAG
Source organism: Schistocerca gregaria (assembly GCF_023897955.1). Lineage (NCBI taxonomy): Eukaryota > Metazoa > Arthropoda > Insecta > Orthoptera > Acrididae > Schistocerca > Schistocerca gregaria. Next base: position 96,485,809 of record NC_064927.1, on the reverse strand, counting down.
CCCTACTGAGAGGCATCTGTAACCAAGTCCAGGTGGTGGCCAGGATGGAAGGTAGCCAAACAAGGAGCTTAGTTTTCAAAATCATCAACACACCAGACATCCACAAAAAAAAAAAAGTTCCAATGGGCCAGCATGGTCGCACCCAGAATTAATATGTGATAATAGGCAATTGTCCCTAAAAATGTGTAGAATTATTTAACATTGGAAGGGCGAGGGCGAGCTGTTACAGCAGTGACATGAAGTTGCAAAGTAGTCCCGAGAAGTCTCAAATTCGAAATACACAATGGATGGCTGAAAAAGATAGGATGTGGCCAAGTTACACCTCAGCCATTCAGCACGTAAGATCATGAACAAGGAGCATTAGCTTTGTAAATGTTCTTCCATGCATGCATCCATCATGGTGATGCCACTCAGATAATTAATGCAGTCCAGAACAGACACTCCAGTTTTCCAGAAAACACTGAAAATCACAGGGACACTAGCCACACCAAGTGGGAGGAGCTGATATTAGTACAACTCGAAGGGTGTGTTAATCACTAGGGGCTTTTTCAAGTTCTCACCCAATGGAACTTGTAACAGGGCTTCAGATAAATCAGTTTTAGAGAAAAACTCAGTGTTAACAAAAACTTTAAAGTCACTGCAGAGGCAACGCTGATCAAACAACCATGAGGGGGGGGGGGGGGGGGGGAGTAGATCACTCACTGGATGTAATGGGTTGTATGACATCAGCCAGCCCAGTTCTGATTTCACATGATTGCACAAAGACACTGGAATAGGGTGTGCACAGAAAAAGGTAATGTGGGCTGTAAAATTAGTGGCACAACTTAACCCATGCAAAGAAAAGAGAATGATAACTCAGACCACAAGACTCTAACTGCTGATAAGAGACCTGGTCAGAAATGAGGAGCACCACATCTGCAATGGAGGAACCAAAAGCATTAAAGCATCCAAACCAAACAAACTGTCAGCACCAGCATCATCCACTAGCAAAAACGTCAAGGAATGAACCACAGATTTATAAACAGTGGGAGCCATAAACTGCTCAAAAAATGGGGATATGCTGCTTACTGTAACACACCAAACATCAAGTAACTGGAGGCAATGCCAGAGACCCCAAATTCACATACGTTTGTGAGTTCAGCAGTGTCACAGCTGCGCCCATGTCCACTTGAAGTCTGAGGACTTTGTTCATCAGTCACACTTCAATAAACAGTTCTATATTATTCATAAACACCGAAGAAATGCAATTAAGACCCATGCCCAGATCTGCTGGAGAAGTCTGGGAATGACACACAGACACTATACGTCCATTATTCCTACAGTTGCTGCAAGTCACTCAATGTTTAGGGCACATGGTCCTGTCACATTGCATGAAATACTATGAGCAAAATCAGAGCACTGAGTGCTGCCACTGTTGTGAGTTGTTGTTGTTGTTGCCTGTCCAGTACGGTGCAGAGGCCATGTTTGTATGGCTGCCTTGTTGTCCTCCCTCTGAAAACTAGTTGACACCTGACAACCGGCAACAATAGCTGCTGTGGCGATGTCACACCAGCCTCAATCAGATCAGCAGCAGCATGAAATACCTCCAGCAATATTCAACACTTCAGCTAAAGATGTATTCTCACACTGTAGTGCACATTGACCCAACCAAATGCTGTCCTCATGGACCATAGAATCAGCATAGGAATCATGATGAGCATTAGTAACAACTGACATTTGTGACTGAGGTCACAGAGTTTGGCTGCCCGAGCGCATTAGGCTGATGGGGCTATTTATGAGAACGATAGAACTCGGCACGTGCTGCTATGACATGCTTACACTTAAAGTGATAATCAGACAAAAACTTGCACATTTTATTGGATGAAAGCGATGCAGCTTCCTGGAGTGAGCTAACTGGTATAACAATTGGTAAATCCAATGGAAATGCCAAGAAAGGAACAAAACCTTACACATTCTAGCATCAGTGACACCAAAAGCAAGGAAGTGTTGCTGGAGCAGCTTCTCATAAGCCTCCCAGTCTGCCACATTATCGTAAGAGGCAGAAGGTGGCGGGTGTGCCCACAGTGTAATAGGCTGAATATTGAAAGTGGCTGACAAATTTGTCCTAGCAACAGTAAGAGCCTACTGCAGCTCAAGGAGAGATTTGAACATTGCCTTCATGGACATAAGAACTGGTGGAATAACAAAATAGACTGAGCCCACAGAAGTAAACACCATACTCCTCACCAATTGTGTTGTAACATTAGATAGAAACAATAGTGCAGACACAAGGAACAAGAGTTTATTTATCCACATATCCACATTTTTAAGTGAGCACCAAATATAGAAACAGTAGAGTAAGCAATAGAACACATTTTGAGGACAGGTGTCTGCCGCACTGTCCTTTTATAGGGTGTACGGAAATTCTTGTTACAAACTTCTAGGACTTGTGAAAGGGGAGTGAGCAGGTAATATTTTGAATTGGACCCCATGTCCAGAAATATACCATTTCCATGCTACAACCATTTGAAAGCATATTGGTTACACAACCACTTTTACAAGTAATTGATTAGGTGTGACGCAGTACTCACTTTTTTTACAATTCAACTCGTTAATAGCGAAAGAAATTGCTCAGATACTCAATGACAGGTTGTTTCCAATGTGATGCAGTACAGCCTCTTCTGATACAGTTGTTTGACACCTCCTTGGAGAAGCACAGTCACACCTTTCCTGAAACCATTAAGTGACTGCGGCAAAAAGGATATGCAATTTAATCAGATGTTGTGGAGAATGATATTGATGAAGGCAGCAAGCAGCTCTTCCACTTTTGTGAGCTTCACCATTCAAGATGGTAATGTCAGTGTATTCTCCAAATGTATACTCAACTGTGTTACTCTAACACTTACAGACATGTGAATGAGGCTCAAACCATGTTAAAGAGGTCAGATAGATACTAAATGACATCTGCTGATCCAACATAACTACCCAACCATGACTACCTTGCTGCACATCTTCCTAGCAAGCATGTAATCAAATGTCTGTAGCGTGGACGTGGGTTCCTATTGAAAATATTATTCACCCACTCCCTTCTACAAGTCCTACAAGAATTTCTTAACACTGTGTATAGAGGAGAGCTCCTGTAGATGGCACCCAGGTGCTGTGCCATGTGCACTAGTTGTGGATGGCCTCTGGTAGCCAGCCCGCACAGATTTCGTTTGCAGTGTATGTGAGTGTAGCACATCAGTGACTTGGTATTATGGCATGTAACCAGGTATGCTTTGATGTCTTAACACATGTTTTATCAACCTGTCCCTTCTTTTTGTTAGTGTTTCACATTTATTTTTTGTTTATTTAGCACCCATACTATCACATTCTTGATACTGGACTTGTCAAAGTACAAAACAGTATAAAATATTATATATTTACATCATGTACAAATTCTTATCATTTGTATCAACACATCATTCTAACAAAATATTATTCTGCTTAATTAGATTATAATAAAATAGAAAGAAACTTCCACATGGGAAAAATATATTAAAAACAAAGATTCCAAGACTTACCAAGCGGGAAAGCGCCGGCAGACAGGCACATGAACAAAACACACAAACACACACACAGAATTACGAGCTTTCACAACTGGCAGTTGCTTCATCAGGAAAGAGGGAAGGAGAGGGAAAAATGAAAGGATGTGGGTTTTAAGGGAGAGGGTAAGGAGTCATTCCAATCCCGGGAGCGGAAAGACTTCCCTTAGGGGAAAAAAAGGACAGGTGTACACTCGCACACACACACACACACACACACACACACACACACACACACACACACACACACACACACACACACACACACATATCCATCCGCACATACACAGACACAAGCAGACATATTTAAAGGCAAAGAGTAAGGGCAGAGATGTCAGTCGAGGCGGAAGTACAGAGGCAAAGAAGTTGTTGAAAGACAGGTGAGGTATGAGCGGCGGTAACTTGAAATTAGCGGAGGTTGAGGCCTGGCGGATATTGAGAAGAGAGGATATACTGAAGGGCGAGTTCCCATCTCCGGAGTTCGGATAGGTTGGTGTTGGTGGGAAGTATCCAGATAACTCGGACCGTGTAACACTGTGCCAAGATGTGCTGGCCGTGCATCAAGGCATGTTTAGCCACAGGGTGATCCTCATTACCAACAAACACTGTCTGCCTGTGTCCATTCATGTGAATGGACAGTTTGTTGCTGGTCATTCCCACATAGAAAGTGTCACAGTGCAGGCAGGTCAGTTGGTAAATCACGTGGGTGCTTTCAGATGTGGCTCTCCCTTTGATCGTGTACACCTTCCGGGTTACAGGACTGGGGTAGGTGGTGGTGGGAGGGTGCATAGGACAGGTTTTACACTGGGGGCGGTTGCAAGGGTAGGAGCCAGAGGGTAGGGAAGGTGGTTTGGGGATTTCATAGGGATGAACCAGGAGGTTACGAAGGTTAGGTGGACAGCGGAAAGACACTCTTGGTGGAGTGGGGAGGATTTCATGAAGGATGGATCTCATTTCAGGGCAGGATTTTAGGAAGTCGTATCCCTGCTGGAGAGCCACATTCAAGGTCTGATCCAGTCCCGGGAAGTATTCTGTCACAAGTGGGGCACTTTTGGGGTTCTTCTGTGAGAGGTTCTGGGTTTGAGGGGATGAGGAAGTGGCTCTGGTTATCTGCTTCTGTACCAGGTTGGGAGGGTAGTTGCGGGATGCGAAAGCTGTTTTCAGGTTGTTGGTGTAATGGTCGAGGGATTCAGGACTGGAGCAGATTCGTTTGCCACGAAGGCCTAGGCTGTAGGGAAGGGACCGTTTGATATGGAATGGGTGGCAGCTGTCATAATGGAGGTACTGTTGCTTGTTGGTGGGTTTGATGTGGACGGATGTGTGCAGCTGGCCATTGGACAGATGGAGGTCAAAGTCTAGGAAAGTGGCATGGGATTTGGAGTAGGACCAGGTGAATCTGATGGGACCAAAGGAGTTGAGGTTGGAGAGGAAATTCTGGAGTTGTTCTTCACTGTGAGTCCAGATCATGAAGATGTCATCAATAAATCTGTACCAAACTTTGGGTTGGCAGGCTTGGGTAACCAAGAAGGCTTCCTCTAAGCGACCCATAAATAGGTTGGCATACGAGGGGGCCATCCTGGTACCCATGGCTTGGTATGTCTGGCCTTCAAAAGTGAAGAAGTTGTGGGTCAGGATGAAGCTGGCTAAGGTGACGAGGAAAGAGGTTTTAGGTAGGGTGGCAGGTGATCGGCGTGAAAGGAAGTGCTCCATTGCAGCGAGGCCCTGGATGTGCGGGATATTCGTGTATAGGGAAGTGGCATCAATGGTTACAAGGATGGTTTCCGGGGGTAACAGACTGGGTACGGATTCCAGGTGTTCGAGAAAGTGGTTGGTGTCTTTGATGAAGGATGGAAGACTGCATGTAATGGGTTGAAGGTGTTGATCTACGTAGGCAGAGACACGTTCTGTGGGGGCTTGGTAACCAGCTACAATGGGGCGGCCAGGATGTTTGGGTTTGTGAATTTTAGGAAGTAGGTAGAAGGTAGGAGTGCGAGGTGTTGGTGGGGTGAGGAGTTTGATGGAGTCAGGTGAAAGGTTTTGTAGGGGGCCTAAGGTTCTGAGGATTCCTTGAAGCTCTGCCTGGACATCAGGAATGGGATTACCTTGGCAAACTTTGTATGTAGAGTTGTCTGAAAGCTGACGCAGTCCCTCAGCCACATACTCCCGACGATCAAGTACCACGGTCGTGGAACCCTTGTCAGCCAGAAGAATGATGATGGATCGGTCAGCTTTCAGATCACGGATAGCCTGGGATTCGGCTGTGGTGATGTTAGGAGTAGGATTAAGGTTTTTCAAGAAAGATTGAGAGGCAAGGCTGGAAGTGAGAAATTCCTGGAAGGTTTGGAGAGGGTGATTTTGAGGAAGAGGAGGTGGGTCCCGCTGTGATGGAGGACGGAACTGTTGCAGGCAGGGTTCAATTTGGATAGTGTCTTGGGGAGTTGGATCATTAGGAGTGGGATCAGGATTGTTTTTCTTCGTGGCAAAGTGATATTTCCAGCAGAGACTACGAGTGTAGGACAGTAAATCCTTGACAAGGGCAGTGTGGTTGAACCTGGGAGTAGGGCTGAAGATGAGGCCTTTGGATAGGACAGAGGTTTCGGATTGGGAGAGGTGTTTGGAGGAAAGGTTAACTACTGAATTGGGGTGTTGTGGTTCCAGATTGTGTTGACTAGAATTTTGAGGTGTTGGAGGGAGTGGAGCCCTCTGGCTCCTACCCTTGCAACCGCCCCCGGTGTAAAACCTGTCCTATGCACCCTCCCACCACCACCTACTCCAGTCCTGTAACCCGGAAGGTATACACGATCAAAGGGAGAGCCACATCTGAAAGCACCCACGTGATTTACCAACTGACCTGCCTGCACTGTGACGCTTTCTATGTGGGAATGACCAGCAACAAACTGTCCATTCACATGAATGGACACAGGCAGACAGTGTTTGTTGGTAATGAGGATCACCCTGTGGCTAAACATGCCTTGATGCACGGCCAGAACATCTTGGCACAGTGTTACACGGTCCGAGTTATCTGGATACTTCCCACCAACAAAAACCTATCCGAACTCCGGAGATGGGAACTCGCCCTTCAGTATATCCTCTCTTCTCGATATCTGCCAGGCCTCAACCTCCGCTAATTTCAAGTTGCCGCCGCTCATACCTCACCTGTCTTTCAACAACTTCTTTGCCTCGGTACTTCCGCCTCGACTGACATCTCTGCCCTTACTCTTTGCCTTTAAATATGTCTGCTTGTGTCTGTGTATGTGTGGATGGATATGTGTGTGTGTGTGTGTGTGTGTGTGTGTGTGTGTGTGTGTGTGTACACCTGTCCTTTTTTTCCCCTAAGGAAGTCTTTCTCCTCCCGGGATTGGAATGACTCCTTACCCTCTCCCTTAAAACCCACATCCTTTCATTTTTCCCTCTCCTTCCCTCTTTCCTGATGAAGCAACTGCCAGTTGCGAAAGCTCGTAATTCTGTGTGTGTGTTTGTGTGTTTTGTTCATGTGCCTGTCTGCCGGCGCTTTCCCGCTTGGTAAGTCTTGGAATCTTTGTTTTTAATATAATTAGATTATAAAATTAATTATGCACACACATATAAAATAACAGCTGGCAAATAACCTTGGATGGTTTTACTAAAACTATTAAATACCAGTACTTTTGTTAAATAGGCATAGTAACATACAGCACAAAAGTTAGGTGCATAATTAGACACACACATGGATAAAAGAAGTTTAGTTTTATATAGGAATGGTTTGATAATTAAGAATTTTTATTCAGAGAGGTAAGAAGCAGACCTACAGATTTGAGAAATAATCCAGGTATTCATTAATGCTGTAGAAGCTGTTGTTTATTAGTAGATTTTTTTTAGTTCTTTTCTAAATATATTAATGTGTGGAATTGTTTTGATGGTATCTGGCAATGCACTGTAAAGAATGTTTTGATTTTCTGTGCACATCCCTGCTCCTTGTTTGATAATTGTAGATCTCAGTATTCAAAGCTGAAACATGATGGTTTTTAATGAGGCAGATACTTTCAAATAGAAATATAGATGGTAAGGTCACGACTTTTAATTCCTTAATGATACCTATACATGATGCTCTGTAAGCAACATCACTTATTAATCTTACAGCTTTCTTTTGAAGCTTAAAACACTGATTTTAAAAAGAGGTAATTCCCCAGAATACTATACCATACCTCAGTAGACTATGCATGTAAGCTCAGTAAGCACGTAATAGTGTTTTGGTGTTACAGCAGTCTTTAAGCATTCTTGATATGTAACAGTACTTGTTTAATTCTTTGTTAAGCATTTGTGCATGTTTTTCCCATCTTAGATGCTCATCCAACCATAATCCTAAAAATTTTATGTGATCCTTTTGCTGAATTTAGCCATTTGATAATTTGAATTTTATATTAGTCCTATTTTTGGTCCCTATATGGTTAAAGTTCATCCACACAGTTTTCTTGTCATTGACAACTAGACAGTTACCTTTTACACATTTTGCTGCCACTTCGGCTGTTTTATCAATTTTTTGCTGCATCTCATAATCGTTCATTTCTTTTATAATGAAGCTGGTGTCATTAGTAAATAATATAGTGTCATCTGTTGAAAACTGTTGTGTTAGGTCATTAACAAAAACCAAGAACAACAATGATCCCAATATTGAGCCCTGGGGCACCCCATAATTAGCTCCTTTATATTGAGAATGGTACACATTTACATCCTGACAAATTTGCACTCTTTGTTTCCTATCAGTTAAATATGACTTGAACCACTCATAGGAAACACCGTGGACACCATAATTATATAGTTTAACAGAACAGCAAAGTCCTGCTAATCTGAACCCCGGTAATCTGCACGTTCGGTTAATCTAAACATGAAAAATGTTAGTCTGAGTATGGAAAACTGTTGGGAAACTGCTGCACATAAATACTATTTTAATTTACACATTGCAGTAAACATGTGAAAAATTGGCAAGAAAACATTAGGTTTAAACAATGCATAACAATGAAAGAAAAGCTGTCAAACATACTAAAATACAGTGGACATTTTATCCCTACTTTTTAGATGACAGGAACTTAGTGATTTTTTTTGGCACAATGAAGACAGTCTGTCATATGACACATAGTTGTGCCGTCATCTCATAAACATCAAATCAGCAGTTGTAGCAGTGGGCTGTTGCTCCAAATAATGTAGCGCGAGGTCAAGGGCCTCTGCTGCATCGCTGTGTGGCACCAGCTCTCCTTCATCGCTTTCAGGCTCATTGTCACTTCTGTCACAGCAGTCCACTTCTTCCTGGTCTCGAGTCACAGCAGCAACTAAATCAGCGTCAGTAAGGTTGTCCACACATTCCCCATCCACTGCTGTCCACTCATCTACATCTTCTTCACTAGTTTCCTCACATCCAGGAATTATCTGTATCATTTGCAGAAGATATTCCTCTTCATTTTCAACTACGCTGCCCTGTAATTCAAGAGATGTCCACCATTTTCTCCATGATTTTCTCAGAGTATTTTCTGAAATATTCTGCCATTCCTCAGAGGCCCAATAAACAATGTCCTCCACACTGGCCTTTTCATTTTGTCCACTAAAGGAATGTTATCATCTTGGATCAGCATTCTTAAAAATTGTTTTCTGTACATCAGTTTTAATGTTTGCTTTATGCTCTGGTACATCGGCTATAGAAGTGGTGTAACATTCGGCAGCAAAAACTTTGACACAATTTCTCCGTCACATAATTCCTCAGTGCTCGGGTGAGATGGTATGTTATCAATGAAAAGGATTGCACAGGGAGACAATTGATTTTCCTTAGAAAACCATCAAACAGAGGGAACAAACTGGCTGCGAAACCATTCTTTGAACAGCTTACCATCCATCCGTACTTTTTTCTGGTTGAAATAATACACGGACAGGGACAGCTTACCATCCATCCGTACTTTTTTCTGGTTGAAATAATACACGGACAGGGACTTCGTGCTGCTGTTTTTAAAAGTTCTGGGCCTAGCGGATTTGCCAATCAGCATTAAAGGCAGCTTGAGATTACCAGTAGCTTTGTTACATGCTAATTAAATCATATGATATTTGCACATTTAAAACCAGGAGCATGGTTTTATGCTTTTTATGCCAGGCTTTTTGTTGACAAAGCCCTAAAATTAAGGCCAGTCTTGTCAGCATTATAAATTTTTTGGGGAGAATACTTCCCTCTCTTATCATTTTTTCAAATTCACCCAAGTATTCCTTCACTGGATCATGACCAGAAGAAAGGTTCTCTCCAGTAATTGTTAGCTGATGGATTCCATGAAGTTTTTTGAACCTGTCCAACCAACCCGTACTTGCACTAAAAGACTCATCACCATTCATTAACTTGTTCAGGTAAATAGCCTTCTCCTGAACCAGTGCTCCACTCAAAGGAGTTCCCCTGTCTCTTTCCTGCATAAACCAAAGGAAAAGAGCTTCATCCAGTTTATCATACTGGGACTGTATGCCGAATTTCGAGTGTTTTTCCAGAAAACGTTGCACAGAACTGTTCAAGATTAACTCAGTTCTTCTTCCAATCACAAATGGTTGCTTTACCAACACCCAGTTCCGTTGCCATTTTAGATACATTCTCACCATGGTCTATCCGCTTCACTTTTCTTTGAGAGTTAATGTTGTATGTTTCTATTTACTCATGACGAAAATATGTAACCACTACACTTGAATGAATACAATACAACTGTTACATGTGCCAGGTACAGGTACCAGGTACAGTCATAATTAAATGTGCTAGTGTCATAGCAGAACTATTCTCACATATCATAAACATATCATTAACAGAAGGGGTGTCCGCACAAAAATTAAAAATTTCAAAAATAAAACCATTGTATAAAAAGGGTAATATATATGAAGTAGGAAACTATTGACCAATAGCTTTGTTGTCTGTATTTTGAAAATAGTAGAGACTGTCAGAAAATTATAATTACAAATTACCTTGAAAGATTCAGTCTATTGTCTGTAAACCAACATGGTTTTTGCAAGGGCAATTACCCAATTCATTGAAAACATTATAATAGGACTTGACAGATATAACAGTACAGTAGGAATAAACTTGGACTTATCGAAGGCATTTGATACTGTTGATCATGATATCTTGCTAGAGAAACTAGCATTAAAATGGTTTCAGTCATATCTCCACAACAGAAAACATATAGTAGAAATTACCTCAGCAAACAATAAAAACCAAAGCATTGCGTACAGATCAGAGATGCAGACTGTACCAATTGGAGTACCTCAGGGCGATATTCTAGGGCCTCCTAAAAACAAAGATTCTGTAACTTACCACACGAAAGCGTTGGTGCGTTGATAGAAACAATAACAAACACAAACACACACACGAATTTCAAGCTTTCGCAACCCACGGTTGCTTCATCAGGAAATAGGGAAGGAGAGGGAAAGATGAAAGTATGGGGATTTTAAGAAGAGGATAAGGAGTTATTCCAATCCCAGGAGTGGAAAGACTTACCTTGGGGAGAAAAAGGGACATGTATACACTCTCAGGTATACACTCTCTCTCTCACACACACACACATCCATCCGCACATAACAGACACAAGCAGACATATGTCTGCTTGTGTCTGTTGTGTGCGGATGGATGTGTGTGTGTGTGTGTGTGTGTGTATACCTGTCCCTTTTTCTCCACAAGGTAAGTCTTTCCGCTCCCAGAATTGGAATGACTCCTTACCCTCTTCCTTAAAACACACATCCTTTCGACTTTCCCTCTCCTTCCCTCTTTCCTGATGAAGCAACCGTTGGTTGTGAAAGCTTGAATTTTGTGTGTATGTTTGTGTGTCTATTGACCTGCCAGCGCTTTCGTATGGTAAGTTACAGAATCTTTGTTTTTAGGAGGCCCTAGATATATTTTCCCGCATGGCATGTTTCCCTCTGTTTTATATATATATATGAAGTGACTTACCAAACGAAGGCACTGGCATTAGAAAATGTCTGCTTGTGTCTGTGTATGTGCGGATGGATATGTGTGTGTGTGCAAGTGTATAGCTGTCCTTTTTTCCCCCTAAGGTAAGTCTTTCCGCTCCTGGAATTGGAATGACTCCTTACCCTCTCCCTTGAAACCCACATCCTTTTGTCTTTCCCTCTTTCCTGACAAAGCAACAATTGGTTGCAAAAGCTTGAATTTAGTGTGTATGTTTGTGTGTCTATCTACATGCCAGCGCTTTCGTTTGGTAAGACAGATCGTCTTTGTTTTTAGATATTCTTTTTTCCCCGCGTGGAATGTTTCCCTAATCCCAATCAGTGGTATGCATATAACTTTGTTTGCTGATGACACAAATATTGTTGTAACAAACATAAATAGGGTCTTGCCAACATCTGCAACCAGGGTTTTGGAATACATACAAAACTGGTTTGAACAGAACAGGCTAACCTTAAATATTTCAAAAACTAGTTATATGCAATACAGGAAAACAAAGTCTCATCATGATGTGAACCTCAAAATTCAAAATCAGCAAATTGAAAGGGTAGGTGCCACAAAATTCTTAGGTGTGCAAATTGCTGAAAACTTATACTCGAAAGCCCTCATTGTCTACCTCACTAACAAGTTAAGCTCTCCTTGTTTTGCATTATGCATAATTAGTACTGTGTGTAGTAGAGAGTGTAGCAGAACTGTATCCTTCGCTTACACCCATTCTGCTATCACCTATGGCCTAACCCTCTGGGGTCATAATAAGGCAAACATGAAAACCATCATCACCTTACAAAAACGAGGTGTTAGAATAATTTCAAACAGTAAAAGGCTAACACCTTCCAAACAGTTATTTCAACACCTAAATATTCGACCCTTACCATGACTCTGTGTTGTTAATATAAAAATACACATTGATAATTACAAAACCAACTCAGATCGTCATTCGTACAATACAAGAATGTGCAATAACATCCACATAAAAAGAGTAAACAAGGCTTTAACACAAAAACAAACCAACATTCAGGGCACTATTTTGTACAACAAACTTTTAATGTATTTCATGTAAAATGCTCTGAACAAAAGTGTTAAATCAATTATTTACTTGTAATGTATTTCATGTAAAAGATCCTTCTCATACTTTTATATTATTACAGTAATCAAAGTTGTATTGCCCAAAAATATTGTGATAGGTACAATGAACCATTGTATTATGTAAGAAACTGTACACACTTATCTTATTTTTGTTATACTATGTTCTTTGACGAAATCCATACAATGTACATTGTCACTGTATGAATAAATTACTAGTACTAATACTACTACTACTACTGCAACTACTGCAGTGATCGATAACTAACATAACCAAGAGCTTTGCGAGCCAACAAGCAGTGTACTGACCCCAGACACTACAAAGGTCTCAACAGTGCACAACAACAAGGGCTGGGAGTGAGAGTGAGACATTATTCCCATACTTGTTCCCATTTGCTACCTACTTATCTGCTTGGTATACTTCATTCTAATTCCAGCTAATCCAAACAAATTGGTAATCTGAACAAGGTCCAGTCCCAAATAGTTTGGATTAATGGGGCTTTACTACAGTAGATTATGATTTATACGATCAAACAGTTTGGAAAAGTCCAAAAACAAGCCACAGATCAGTTCCTTGTCCTCAATGGCTTTGTAAACAAGTTCAAGGAAGAGAGCTGTTTGTGTAGATTTGCTTTTTGTGAAACAATTCTATGCATTTACAATAATTTTATTTTTGTTTAAAAAATCTATCAATCTGTCATATATTATTCTTTAAATTATTTTCGAAAAACTGGATAATAATGATAGTGATTTGAAATTTTTAATGTCAACTTGTCATCACTTTTATAAACTGGTATTACTGTGACTGCTGAAGTTTACTGCGAAACATGCCAGTTTCAAAGGAGTCATTGATTATGTCCACAAGTTGAGAACAAGAACTTGTTGAATTTTATATTTACAGAAAGTTCTGTTGGTTTCTGTGGTGTCACCGTCAGACACCACACTTGCTAGGTGGTAGCCTTTAAATCGGCCGCGATCCGGTAGTATACGTCGGACCCGCGTGTCACCACTATCAATGATTGCAGACCGAGCGCCACCACACGACAGGTCTAGAGAGACTTCCTAGCACTCGCCCCAGTTGTACAGCCGACTTTGCTAGCGATGGTTCACTGACTTCTATGCTCTCATTTGCTGAGACGATAGTTAGCATAGCCTTCAGCTACGTCAATTGTTACGACCTAGCAAGGCGCCATGATCAGTTTCTATTGATATTGTTAATCATGTAATGTCAAGAGCGATGTTCGTCATTAAGAGATTAAAGTTAAGTATTCCACCAGCTACGTCCGTTTTTCTCAAGTCTAATTCCATTGCCATGTTCCAGATCTCACGCTAGCCTGCGTGAGCTAAAACGCGTGCATTTCGGCCTCCTTTAGTTATATGGGTTGGCTCTCCTGCCAACCACAACAGTTTCCATGTCCTAGTTTACATTTTTTTACATGAGATTAAAGACACTAATGGTGTCATCATTAACTAATCACTTTTATCTTGAGATTTTCTTAAGGTCAATTTAATTGCTTGATGATCAGAGAAACCTGTATCCAATACCTCAGATTTAAAGCCACATTTTGATTTGACAATGAATATTTGGTCAATAGTAGTTTCATTTTTGCTGCCGTATCTGGTGATATCTTCTACACATACGTTCATATTGTATGCATTTAGTAGATTAGCCAGTTTCTACCATTTTTTACAGTTGTCATTGAAATTAACATTGAAATCCTCTAGCAGAATTATGTACTTTGACTGATAATTTAGACATTTCAGAAGATTTTCCAAATTTTCAGAGAACCATCCAAATTTGCCACATGGTGACCTATATACAGGGTGTTACATAAAGGTACGGCCAAACTTTCAGGAAACATTCCTCACACACAAATAAAGAAAATGCTTAATTTCATTGTTAGGGCTCATTTTAGTTTCGTCAGTATGTACTGTACTTCCTCGATTCACCGCCAGTTGGCCCAGTTGAAGGAAGGTAATGTTGACTTCAGTGCTTGTGTTGACATGTGACTCATTGCTCTACAGTACTAACATCAAGCACATCAGTATGTAGCATCAACAAGTTAGTGTTAATCATGAACATGGTTCTGCAGTCAGTGCAATGTTTACAAATGCGGAGTTGGCAGATGCCCATTTGATGTATGGATTAGCATGGGGCAATAGCCGTGGCGCGGTACGTTTGTATCGAGACAGATTTCCAGAACGAAGGTGTCTCGACGTTCGAAGCAATTGATTGGCGTCTTAGGGAGCACGGAACATTCCAGCCTATGACTTGCGACTGGGGAAGACCTAGAATGACGAGGACACCGCAATGGACGAGGCAATTCTTCGTGCAGTTTACGATAACCCTAATGTCAGTGTCAGAGAAGTTGCTGCTGTACAAGGTAACGTTGACCACGTCACTGTATGGAGAGTGCTATGCGAGAAGCAGTTGTTTCCGTACCATGTACAGCATGTGCAGGCACTATCAGCAGCTGATTGGCCTCCACGGGCACACTTCTGTGAATGGTTCATCCAACAATGTGTCAATCCTCATTTCAGTGCAAATGTTCTCTCTACGGATGAGGCTTCATTCCAACGTTATCAAATTGTAAATTTTCACAATCAACATGTGTGGGCTGACAAGAATCTGCACGCAATTGTACAATCACGTCATCAACACATATTCCCTGTGAAAGTTTGGGCAGGCATTGTTGGTGATGTCTTGATTGGGCCCCATGTTCTTCCACCTACACTCAATGGAGAACATTATCATGGTTTCATACGGGATACTCTACCTGTGCTGCTAGAACATGTGCCTTTACAAGTACGACACAATATGTGGTTCATGCACGATGGAGCTCCTGCACATTTCAGTCGAAGTGTTCGTACGCTTTGGTGACTGATGGATTGGTAGTTGTGGACCAATTCCATGGCCTCCACACTCTCCTGACCTCAACCCTCTTGACTTTCATTTATGGGGGTCATTTGAAAGCTCTTGTTTACGCAACCCAGGTACCAAATGTAGAGACTCTTCATGCTCGTATTATGGATGGCTGTGATACAATACACCATTCTCCAGGACTGCATCAGCGCATCAGGGATTCCATGCGACGGAGGGTGGATGCATGTATCCTCACTAACGGAGGACATTTTGAACATTTCCTGTAACGAAGTGTTTGAAGTCACGCTGGTACATTCTGTTGCTGTGTGTTTCCATTTCATGGTTGATGTGGTTTGAAGAGAAGTAATAAAATGAGCTCTAACACGGAAAGTAAGCATTTCTGGACACATGTCCACACAACATATTTTCTTTCTTTGTGTGTGAGGAATGTTTCCTGAAAGTTTGGTCATACCTTTTTGTAACACCATGTATACATGCAGTTATAATTTTACTTTCTGTTAGTACACATAAACAGTATTCAAATTCTTTTTCAATACAGTAGACATTTTGAAACCTAATTTCCTTTGATTTAACACCTGTTCTTACATATATACATGTTCCTTCACTTTTCCTGTGAAGAGCCTCATCATTCCCTACCTGAATATATTAAATAAGTATGTTGTACACAATACAGAGTGTTTATTTAGAAAAAATTGATAATTCATTTGATGTACATATTTTAACTGTACAGTGTACTGCTCAACATGAATACTGTAGAGCAACTGAGAATGAAATCACAGTGCCAAGAAAACTTTTAATTTCTGGGAAAATTTTGTCTATAGCACTACAGAAACCATGGACCTTGTCAAGCTGGGGTGACTAACATGCTTCTATGATACAGATGGTCAAACCTTAGGTGCAACTACGTTAGAGTGATATCTGTGCAGAGACCATACTAACCTGGGGTTCCTGAAGAAGGGCAAGCAGACTTTTCTGTAGCTGCACGGGCCAGAGTCTGGGTGACTGACTGATTGGGCCTTGTAACATCAGCCAACTTGGCTTTGCTGTGCTGGTATTACAAATGGCTGAAGGATATGGGAAAGCACTTCCTGGGATAAATATTCTGGAGCTAAAATTGTTTCCATTCTGATTACTGGGTAGGGGCTCTTCAGGGGTGGCACTGTCATCAGGAACGTTCTACAGGTCAGAATGTTGAATGTTAGATCCTTTAATCAGGTAGTTTGGTTAGAGAATGCAAAAAGAGAAAGGAATTAGTTGAAGTTACATGTCATGGGAATAAATAAAAGTAGTGGAGTGCAGTGGCAGGAAGAACTAGACTTCTGGTGAGGATAGTACAGGGTTATCAACACAAAATCAAATAAGGGTAATTCAGGAGTGACCTAATAATGAATAAGAAAACAAGAATATCGATAAGCTGCTACAAACAGCACAGCAAAGACAACATCAATGTGAAGACAGAAACGAATCCAGCAGCTACCACAATAATATGAGATTATATGCCTACTAGCCCTGCAGACAATAAGGAAACTGAAAGCATGCATTACGATGGCATAACAGAAATTATTAAGATTGTTGAGCTTGATGAAAATTCAGTGGTGATGGGGGAAGTGAATTCAATAGTAGGAAAGGAATGAGATTGAAAAGATAGTAGGAATATCTGGACTGGAAATAGGAGTGAAAGGGGAAGGTGCCTAGTAGGATTTTGCACTGAGCACAATTTAATCATTGCTAATTCTTATTATAATAATCACCAAAGGAGACTGTATACATGGAAGAGACCTAGAGATTCAAATAAGTGACATAGGCCCTAATCGTAAGACGTATTTTAAACTGCAAAACATTTCAAGGGGCAAATGTGTATTCTAGCCACAATTTATTGTTTATGAGCTGCAGTTTAAAACTCAAGAAATTGCAGAAAGATAGTAAACTAGCTACACGAAACCCAGGTAATCTGAAAAAATCAGAAATTGTTTAGAATTTCAAGGGGAGTATTGACTGAAAATGCAAGGGGTAAGGAACGCAATAGAAGAAAAATAGGTAGCTCCGAGAGCTGAAATAGGGAACGCAAATAGACAAAAACACAAGGGCATGTAGAAATCCTTGGATAAAGCACAAGATGGTGAATGTAAGAGATGAAAGGAGAAAATATAAAAATGCACTGCATGACACATACAAAAAGGAATATAGATATCTGCAATATGAGAATGACAGAGTGTGCAAATGGCTAGACCAGAAATGCAGGGCTGTACAAGCACGCTTAGCTATGGGAAATACAGATATACCACATAGCAAAATTAAAGAGACTTTTGGAGAAAACATAAGTAGTTGTATGAATATTAAGAGCTCAGAAGGAAACCAGAGAAGGGAAGGCAGACAGGTCAAAAAATTCATTAATGGACTGTATATAAGGGTAACAAACTTGAAGACAATATTAAAGAAAGAGAAGATGTAGATGAAGATGAGATGAAAGATATGATATTTTGAGAAGAATTTGATGAGCACTGAAAGACCACAGTTGAAACAAGACCCCAGGAGTAGACAATGTTCCATCAGAACTATTGAAAGCCTTGGGAGACCCTGCCATGACAAAACTAGTATACTAGATGTATAAGACAGGCAAAATACCCTCAGGCTTCATGGAAATTTGGCTACCACGTTCCATGTCTTCAGGCAATGCCACATTGGGCAACTTGACTGTCGGTAATGAGGATGAAAAGATGAGGACAACACAACACCCAGTCAATGAGCAGAGAAAATCTCCAGCCTGGCCGGGAATCGACTCCAGGTCTGCTGCATGGTAGGCAAGCACATAACCACTCAGCTAAGCAGGAAGGCTCTTAACAGGTGTGAATGTTACTGAACCAACAGTACAATAAGTCACTGTTGCAAGATAGTGAGAAGAATTATTTATAGAAGAATGAAATAACTGGTAGAAGCTCACCTCATAGAAAATTTGAAGAACTGTCGGAACACATGAGTCCATCCTGACCCTATAGTTAAAGAAAGGCAAACCAACATTTGTGGAATTTGTAGACTTAGAGGAAGCTCTTACAATGTTGACTGTAATACAGTCTTTGGAATTTTGAAGGCAGTTGAGGTAAAATATGGAGAGTTAAAGTACAAATACAACTTGTACAGAAGGCAGACTGAACTTAAAAGAGTTAAAGGACATGAAAGGGCAACAGTGGTTGAGAAGGGAATGAGATATGTCTGCAGGCTATTCTTGATGTTATTCAACCTTTACAATGAGCAAGCAGTAAAAGAAACCAGCAAGAAATTTAGAAAAGGAATTGAATTACAGGGAGAAGAAATAAAAACAATGAGGTTCACCAATTACATTGTAATTCTGTCAGAGATGACAATGGATGTGGAAGATCAGTTGAATAGAATAGATAATGTTTTCAAACAAGGTTACCAGTGTAAGATATGCATCAGCTAACCTTAAACTAGTGCAATGGAACAGAATTGAAATGTATCACATGATGATGAGAGAACTAGATTAATGCAGACTGGCAATAGCAAGAAAAGCATTTTTAAAAAGAGAAAAATTGTTAACATCTGGTATAAATTAACATGTTAGGAACTTTTTTCTGAAGGTATTTGTCTGTAGTGAAGCCTTGTATTGAAGTTAAAGCTGAGAGATAAACAGTTTAGACAAGTAGTGAATAAAAGCTTTTGAAATATGATGGTAGCAAAGAATGCTGGAGACTAGATGAATAGTTCGGGTAACTAAATAAGAGAAACTGTATCAAATTTGGGGAACAAGAAATTTGGGGCACAACTTGATTGCCAGTTATAGAAGGGAACAGCTGGCAGGTGCATCCAGGAATCGTTGATAATGGAAGGAAGTTTTGTGCGTGAGAGGGGTGGGGGCAAGGGAGGGGGGGATTGTAGAGAAAAACCAAGGCTTGAGTTGGTATACAGTAAGAAAATTCAAATGGATTTAACTTGGAATACTTATGGAGAAATGAGAAAGGCTTGCACAGAATTGACTAGTCAGGAGAGCTACATCAAACCAGTCTTCAGGCTGAAGTCCTCAACAATAAATGTCTTAAGTTTACTTGGTTGCATTAACTGACTTCATGAAACAGCTCCAGTTATAAGGTCTATGGGATTCCGCTTCTTCCCATTTCCACCCAAGTAGCATCATATCGCAATTACAATACCATTCCATTTGAAAGAAGTCATTTGTTAGCACTGAACATGCACTATTTTGGTTCCAATATTTTGATTAAAAGTTTAGGCTGAATAAAGGGTTTGAACCTAGATCTCCTGATTTTAGTGAGTGCATATCGTTAGCAATTATGCCACCTGAGCATACTGGACCTACTAAAATTATAATTTGTTAAAAAGTTTTTAATACTGTAAAGCGGGGTGATTTTGAACAGCAAGGCGACTTTGAACAGCAATTTAGCATATTTTTAAAAGTAAATGCTGCCACCTAGTGTGTAAATATGGAACTAAGGTCAGAGTCATTAAATATCGCCAATAATTGATACTTTCAGATGATATGACAGTCAGTATGAAATAAGTTTGTGTACCAACGCCAGAAAATAAAATAATTTTCTGGAAATGTAAGTTCCTTCACAGCAACAAAAATATTTGTCTATTATTAGAAGCATTTTTGAGTTTAGAATTTAAAACAAGTTTTTATGGGCAAAGTTAACACTTCAATGAACACTTACAGACAGCATAAAATGTTATATTAATTCTTTGGCGATATAAAAAAATAAAATGTGAAGGCTTGTCTTTCAAGGTGTGACTTTGAACAGCACCTTCCATATTCTTTGACACACCAGCTCCATGGAAAATATGTTTCAGTGAAGTTTCCTTCAAAGAAAACTGTAAAATATTATGTTGGGCATGTTATCACTGAGATGAAATTACACTTCTGAGGAAATGGCATTCCAAGGTGGAATCAGATGAAGTTTTGTTGTGTGTGTGACCTAATGTTCCCAATGTGTCAGGTTTTGAGAAAGATGACTTTTGTAAGATTCTACTGGATTCTAAGGTAGATAGAGGGGGAAAGCTTCATTTGAGTTTAAATTTGATGTCTATGACATCTGCTAGAGAGGACACTCTTTCCTGACAACTTCCTATCCTGTAGAGTGTTTACAGATGAATTTCTTAAAAATGTGATAACTTTTTTCATTACTTTTATTAAAATTATACAGACTACTTTGAGAAGGTCTGTTTTTAAATAATTTTCTTATTACTTAAGCACCCATTTCCATTATTAGCAAAATTAAGCTGTAATTATACGAACAGTTTTAGGTGATTAAAGAAAACTCATTAAAAATACTCAAATTTTTCTAAATAAGTTACTTTCAAAATTACATTTATATACAAAACATCATGCTGTTTTATATGATAGGGGCGTCATTTAACAGTAATTGACATGGTTCCCACAGAATAGGCATTTGTTTCTATGTTCAAAGTGACCCCAACCCATGGGGTGAAATGGAATAGCAAAAAATTAAAAAAAAACTAGTCATGGGGGATAAAAATGTACAATATGTAAATTTTAAAATTTTCCCGGGAAACTGATTGTTCAAAGAAATTTTGGGCTTGAACAACGACTGGCTGCAAGCCCAAAATTTCTTTGAACATGTACAATGTGCTTTATCATCTTCAGCAACACCTCTTGCAACTTCCCAAAAAGTTTCATGTCAATATCTTGAGAAGTTACTGTTTAATTTACAAAAATGAATTCAAAATGTTCAAAATCACCCCACTTTATGGTAGTCTTGATCACAATAAAAAAATTGCCAGCACTTAATGTGAACACTTAACAACCTTTAAAAAACATACATTATTTAAAAATTTGTTAAAAACTAGCCTCAGATCTCTGAAAATAAACAGAATATTGTCTTTCAGTTAATGTGAACACTTAAAAACCTTTAAAAAACATGCATTCTTTAAAACTTATTAATTCTTTGGTAAACTGTGGGGACATCGAGACAAAGAGAATGCAGTGCTGTGGAGTGGGGTTACGGAGCCTCTGCACCCTGGGCACTAATTTGCACTGTGTGATGTTTGATGGTGGATGCCTCCTGTATTGCCTTTGAAGTTTAATAAATGTTTAAGACTTATTGCTTACTCACATGTTATTTACTTGTCACCTACTACGATGGGGACACACCTCTACATTGGTGACCCCGACGTTAGTGGACACTGCCTTATTTGTGAAGTACTGTCGTGTGCCGTGCAACTGGGCATTAACAATGGATGTGAAGTTTACTGTGTAGCTCTATGGCAAATAACTCACTGACACTGGCCACAGTGCATTGCACCCAATGCCTTTGTCAACAAACTGTGTGGAATGTGGAGCAACAAGTGAGCACAAATGTTGCCTCACTAAATACAGTGAATGTGATTCAACAACGGATACTACAGGAGTGTTTATTAGTGAAATACATGCTGACCTGCTTTAGGGACAGTTCCCGTTCAGTTTTCACGTGATCGGTCATGGTGCCAATAATGTTTCTGGCATCCGCTGCGCCACGATCACCAACACTCGACACAATTGCCTCGTACACGCAACCTTTGTGCAACATCGACACCAAGTTCCTACCTCCAACCAAATGGCGATCGACAGACACAGCAATTTCAGTAATATCATGTGTATCTGTGACTGCCTCTCCTTTCTTGTTCTTGAGTTTCATTATTTTAGAGCTTCCTTAGATATGTGGGCTTCAGAATTTTTATGTTTCTGCTGTTTTCAATCGTCCGCATTATCAGGTTATAGTGGAATTTCCTGTAATATTTTTTGTTTCTTTCTGGAAAGTTTTATTAAGAGCTGTATTTTCTGATCTACATATATTGTCTTACTTTATTCGATGAGCTGGATGGTACTAATTGAAAGTCGGCTGTTCTTGTTAGATTTCTGGAGTGGGAGCTTGTTTGCAGCAAAGTGGATGCTTGTTGTAATTTTCTCGGTGAGCTCATTTACTTAAAACGACTTCAGATCTTCTGTTGGACCAACTTTCTCAGGTAAAATTTACTGAAATGATCCTTTCTGTTTCCCTAAGTTATTTTCTCTTGGAAAAGCATGCTTCAGTAAGATTTTGATGGTTCATGGTTGGGGTCAAATGTGAAGGTCGTTCGAAACAGTTTATGATCGCTTCAGCTGTCGAATCTACTGGGTACAGACACATCTTTGCTGTCCTGTTTTTTTTTTTTTTGTTGTTGGTGCCTATGAAGTCTATTTCATTTTTGATTTAGCTATCAGGGCTCTTCCATGTCCACTTACGCTGGATGGGCTTTTTAAAGAAGTAATTCATACAACAGAGATTTTAAGAATTAAATATATTGTAGTGTACGTTGACCTCTTCAATTTTTCATACTAACCCAAAGTTATCAATTTCCCATGGGTCCCCATCTTTCTTTTGTCCTATTTTTGCTTTGAAATCTCCCATCTACATCTACATCTACATATACATGACTACTCTGCAATTCACATTTAAGTAATGCCTTTCCATTCAGTTCAGTACAACCATTCTCAGGATTCACAGGACAGTGCAGAGCTGCACCACACCTGAAGCTCCCAACAATCCTACCAGATCAACTGTCATTGTGGTTCTCAGAGGCTGTGTAGGTATTTGCTCCACTAGCCATGGTCAATAACTGAAAATTTGTGATTTTAATCTGCCTTCTCACAGAACATGCAGAACTAATAAGTTACTTTATCCTTTCCTCTCTACCACTCAGTATGTACGATGCAGCATAAACAGTGTTCCTGATCAACACGTGTGGCAAATCATTTATAATGAGTAGCTCACTAAGTGAACCCTTTCACAATTATGGTGACACCTACATTTGCTAGTGGACTCCGTGCTAGTGTTGAGACCAATCATTTGCACATAACTCCTGTAATAATGCCAAATCCAACACTTTGGACATATCTGATTGTTAGATTTCCATTTCATCCACAGCTTGCAATGGCTACTCATGGGGCAGAATTGCTAGATAGTATGTTGGCCATACCAGAGAGATTATATTAAGTGATTCAGTACAGGCAGAATGTCAATTCGACAACCCTTGCTTCCTCCACTTGGTCAGCTGTCACACACTCTGAACAATGGCAATGCTGCATGACCTCATGACGCTGACATCATGAACTCCCATCCAAACACTCCAACCGCTGACTGCAAACGGCACCAAGATTGCCACGAATGCTGTGCCAGCTCACTGTGTCCCTTCTTCCCTACTGCCATGAATGCTATGCCAGCTCACTGTGCCCCCTCTTGCCTGCTACACTGCTGGTGACATGTACAGGATGGCGATTCTCCATGCCATTGTCACCAGCCAAAACGAGAACCGTGTGAAATAGGCCTGCTCCAAAACTCCAAGCCATCTCTCTTCTACCACTATGACTTTGCACAAGGGACACCTATACATTCAAGACCACCCCACAAATCTCAGCTTCCTCATCAACACAGGGTCAGATGTGTGCAAAATGCCTTGCCTACTATGTGAACCACAGACTCAAATCCTAGGACTGCAACTACATCTGTGTACACAGCTCTTAAGATATAGTGGCGCTTGTTTTCCATGAGCTACACGTCATTTGGACCTTGTACATTGCTGTCGCCAAACTGGTGATGGGAGTAGATTTCTACTACAAGTTCAATCTGTCACCTAATATTTATCATGGTGTCTTATATCACCTTACCTCACAGCAGCTCATTCCAGGACTCTTCGCCCCGACTTCATCACGGGTCACGAATCACACTTTGCCCCTCGCTGTTGACCCACATCATGGCCTTTGCTAACTATTGCATGAGTACATTACCACAATACAAGCAATATACACAGTTCAAGCCCAACTGCAAAAGACTTGCGTTGACTCTGAATGATTATGCTCTGCCAACAATGACCCACACCGACACATACATGAAACACCCTTCAGACTCGCACATGCGTGTGACCAAATGCAACGTCTGTCACACAACAATGTGGCAGAGGTGTACGTGATCACACCCCCACCAGATGGACATGCCTCACTACCACAGCCAACAGACATCGCAACACACAATGTGGCTCACTGCCAAACAACCCCTTTGGAATGATCCCATTCCAATCACTTGTGTGACATGCCAAGGGTAGACTCTATCAGTGCGCATTTAGAAATGGTACTATGCTTCACATCGACACAGCCCCTGATCTGACCATATCATAGTGTCTCACACCTACTATAGTTTAGGCAGCCAAGATACTGATTGATGATATGTTGCAAGCAGACATTGTCCGTCCTTCAAACACTGCCTGGACATCACACATCAAACTGATACTTAAAAAAGATGGTTCTGTGAGACACTATGGGGACAACGGTCATTTAATTCTCACATGATTCACAACAGTTACTCCGTGTCAAAGATTCAAGATTTCACACATTCATTCGTGTGAGCCACAATCTTCAGTGTAATTGACTGTCAAAAAGCCTATTGTCAGATTTCCATGCACTCAGACAATCATAACATTTGGATTATCTGCGTTTTTGGTAATGCCATAAGGTCTAACAAACTTGATAGAGATGTGGTGACATTTCATTGACAGAGTATTATTCAAGATTGATTGCTGTTATACCTACCTGTATGATATTTTAATTCTTTCTGCCAGCATTTGTAGCCACGAATGGCATCTCGGACTCATTCTCATGGCCCTCTGTGATGCATGTGTCATCATCAGTGACAGTATGAAGTTACTTTCTTAGCCACACCCTCAGTGCTGACAAAATCACTGCCTCTCCCATAAATGTACCATGACCTTCACCAACTTCCTGTTATTCTAAACCTTTATCAATGCCATTTACTCTATGCAGTGGGAGTACAGGCACCTCTGACCAATGCCCTGGCAGGCCCTCACACACAGGAGAAATGAAAAACTATATGGACTGCAGAAGTGCAAAAGTTGTTTCACCACTTAAAGGAATCTCTGGTGGTGGAACTGTCATTAAAACACCCAATACCAGATGCTCAGATTACACCCACAACTGATACCAGTGACTCAGCTCTCGGTGTTACACTCCAGCAACAAGCGATGATTACTACATGGCCTCTCAGGTTCCCCTCTAAGAAATAAAAATCTCAAACAAAAATTGTCAGCATTGGACAGTGAGTTACTGGCAGAACATTAAGCTGTATGGCATTTTCACGAAGATACAGGTGGCGCCAGACATCATTTACGCTGACCATAAGCTGTTAGCAGAAGCCATACAACACCTATCAGAGTTAGCTAACCACAAAAAATACTGTCATCTGGATTTAATTGCTCAATAGTCAACTGATGTCTGGCATTTGCATGAGGCAGACTGTGTATGCCTGACTATCTTCCTTGAGTAAACACATTCTCCCTCAAATAGACCTTATGCAATCTCTAACAGAATCACAAGGCTACAATATCTCCGATCCACAGCTAACAGAGAAATATACTGGGTAGAAGCTGCTCCTCTAACATGTCAAATTGGACTCTATGGCTAAGGGTTTTATCACAGCTTGGCTATCAGATTTTGATTGTCCATTTCCTATCACCACAAACCAGGGATGTCAACTCAATTTGGCACTTTTCACAGTGCTTTGCACCTTCTGCAGCTTACAGCATGGTAAGCCCAAAGCAATGCCCTACAAGAGAGATGGCACTGCAAAATGAAGACAGCTCTTTGTGTCATTGGGGCAGATGGACCGAAGCTCTTCCATGGGTACACATTCTGCACAGCGTGTAAAGCCTTGGTTCCAGAGATACTCTATGATAAGATGTTAATGCTGGAAGCTGAATTTGTATTACTGACACCCACTCCTTCCCTCAATGTGCAACATGTCAAGAACCATATTAGCTATTCTCTTGTGCCTCCTTTGTCCTCACACATGGCCCACAAACTGTACATGCACAAGAGACTCATGAATTGAGCAAAGGTCAAAACTCCATGATAACATACTAACAGTATTACAGCCACCCTACAATGGCCCATCCCGAGAGGTCAAATGAGGAACTCACAACAATCTCAATCAACAGTGGGGACACTTATCACCAAAGATGACAGGAGCAGCCTGTGGAACTACATTAACTCAGACATCTCTTATATGAGTGAATCACATCCTGCATAACCAGAGCCAATGACAATCGACGTATGAGACTTTCATCCAGATGAAATTACAGTCAAGCTAGTCCACAATGACCTATGCATAGAAGAATAATGCACAGCTCTGCAAATTATGACCAAAGCAATCACCCAATCTCCGTTTTACCTCTCACCTGCTGAAGATGGTAGATTTAATAGCGGTGTTTTCACAACAACTAACTGATCAGTCTGCTTGTTAACACCAGGACCAGTTTGTCTACCTAAATATGTGTTCCAATCACATGATGATGACCAACAGTTCAATACAGCTGTCAGCGGTGGAAGAGCCAATACTAACCACTACCACCTCTCACTACAGTTAGTCACATTGTCTTCCTCCACAGTTTGTGCCTTGCTAGATGTACACCATCTCTTCTCTAGAAGAAGGACTGCTGATCAACACCTCCATGCCTCACAGACAATGGTTTTCCGCCACACTCTCCAGTGTCCTAGGTTCAAGTAGGTGGGGTTGAGGGGATCTGTGTTGACATGGAGACAAAGAGAATCACTGACTAGCACTGTGGAATGGGGTGTGGAACATCTGCACCCCAGATGCTAGTTCGCACCAAGTGATATTAGATGGTGGATGCCTCCTGTATTGTGTGAAACTTAATAAATGTTTATTTACACCTATTGGTGGATGTGTGTTGTTTACATGTCACTTACTACTGTACCTGTATCTTGAAAAGGTTTCAACATGGTGCAGAGGTTGGCAATTTGCTCTAAATGTTCAGAAATGTAAAACTGTGCACTTCACAAAACAAAAAAAATGTAGTATCCTATGACTATAATATCAATGAGTTACAGTTGTAATTGGCCAATTCTTACAAATACCTGGGTGTAACCCTTTGTAAAGATATGAAATGGAATGATCACAGAGGTTCAGTCATGAGTAAAGTAGGTGGTAGGCTTCGGTTTATTGGTAGAATACTGGGGAAGTGCAATTGGTCTACAGAAGAAACTGCTTACAAAACACTCGTGTGCCCCATCCGAGAATATTGCTCAAGTGTGTGGGACCCAAACCAATAGAACTTACATGGCATATTGATCGTATACAGAGAACGGCAGTATGAATGGTCACAGGTTTGTTTAATCCATGGGAGAGTGTCACAGAGATACTGAAGGAACTGAAATGGCAGACTCTTGAAGGCAGATGTAAATATCCTGAGAAAGTCTATTAAAAAAGTTTCAAGAACTGGTTTTAAATGATTACTCTAGGGCTATACAACAACCACCTATGTATCACTCACACAGGGGTCATGAGGAGAAGATCAGAATAATTGCTGCATGCACAGAGGTGCTCAAACAATCATTCTTCCCACACTACGTATGTGAATGGAACAGGAAGAAACCCTAATAACTGGTACAATGGGATGTACCCTCCGCCATGCACTTCACAATGGTCTGCAGAGTATAGATGTAAAAATGGAGATATACACTATATGAGAAAAAGAAAGTGGACACCTGGCTGAAAATGACTTACAAGTTCATGGCGCCGTTAATCGGTAATGCTGGAATTCAAATATGCTGTTGGTCCACCCTTAGTCTTGATAACAGCTTCCATTCTCACAGGCATATGTTCAATCGGGTGCTGGAAGGTTTCTTGTGGAATGGCAGCCCATTCTTCATGGAGCACTACACTGAGGAGAGGTATTGATGTCAGTCAGTGAAGGGTGACACAAAGTTGGAATTCCAAAACATACCAAAGGTGTTCTATACGATTCAGGTCAGGACTCTGTGCAGGCCAGTCCATTACAGGGATGTTATTGTCTTGTAACCACTCCGCCACAGGCCATGAATTATGAACAGGTGCTCAATCATGTTGAAAGATTCAACCCGCTACACTGAATTGCTCTTCAACAGTGGGAAGCAAGAAGGTGCTTAAAACATGAATGTAGGCCTGTGCTGTGATAGTGCCACACAAAACAACAAGGGGTGAAAACCCTCTCCATGGAAAAAACGACCACACCATAACACCACTGCCTCTGAATTTTACTGTTGGCACTACACATGCTGGTAGATGACATTCACCAGGCATTCGCCATACCCACATCCTGCCATTGGATCACCACATTGTGTACCAACGTTATGCCACTATTCAATCGTCTAATGTTTTTGCTCCTTACAGCAAGCAAGGTGTCGTTTGGCATTTACTGGCGTGATGTATGGCTTATTAGCAGCCGCTCAACCATGAAATCCAAGTTTTCTCACCTCCCACCTAACTGTCACAGCACTTACAGTGGGTCCTGATGCAGTTTAGAATTCCTGTGTGATGGTCTGGATCGATGTCTGCCTATTACACATTATGACCCTCTTCAACTGTCGGCCGTCTCTGTCAGTCAGCAGATGACGTTGGCCTGTACGCTTTTGCACTGTCCGTGTTCCTTCATGTTTCTACTTCACTATCACACAGGAAACAGTGGACCTAGGGAGTTTAGGAGTGTGGAAATGTCGCATACAGACATATGACAGAAATGACTACCAATCACCTGACCACATGCATGAGTTTTGTGGGGCGCCCCATACTGCTCTCTCACAATGTTTAATGACTACTGAGGTCACTGATATGGAGTACCTGGCAGTAGTTTGCATCTCAATGCACCTAATATGAAAAATGTATCTTTTTGGGGGTGTCCAAATACTTTTGATCACATAATGTACCTCTAGTAAATAATGTATGTGTTTTAAGTATTGTTACGTGTTCACATTAGATGAAAGGTGATTTTCTGTTTATTTTAATAGGTCGATGGATGGTTGTTAGTCAACTGAAACCAGTAATTAGCAAGTTCTAATTTTATTTCTTACTGTGTTCAAGACTACTGACAATAATTTTAACAACTAATAATACAGACTGATGAATCTCCTTCATCCAAGGATGTCAAGTCTTACAAAATATTATAATTGTTAGTTTTGTTTACACTCAGTTTCTTTAACTGATCTCTTTGACCTTCTTCAGTTACTTAGAATACCAGAAGGAACAGTCAATAGCCACCACAGTGAACTGCATTATTCCTACTGTACTAAGTGAAAAAGGAAGCACACAGATTCAGTCAAACATAATAAGGCTTCAAAGGGAGAGAGATATTCTCATCATGTTTTAAGTCCTAATAAATATAAAATTGTTCATTTCATACAACAAAACAATATGCTATGAGTCACAGTAGGAATCACTCAACTCATACAAATGTTTGGGTTTACAGGGATTTGTAGGGATACAGAATAGAATGATCATATAAACTCAGTTGTAGGTAAAGTGGGAGGCAGACTCACGCTCACTGGTAAGATACAGTCAGCTTACAAAACATGTGAGCTACTTATCTTAGAATACTGGTCAAGTATGTGGGGCCCATACCAAAGAGGATTAACAGGATATATTGAATGAATGTAAAAAAAGTCACTCATGATCAAAGGTTGACGCACAGAAGAGTGTCACGGAAGTGCTGAACGAAGAGAAGTGGCAGATGCTGTAAGACAGGTGACACAAACTTTCCATGCAAAAACAAACTAACAAAGTTTTGAGAACCAGAGTGGAGTGAAGAATCTCCAGTGCAGAGTTTTTATTCATTACAGAATTCTCATAGACTACCTCCAGAAGTGTATTGATAACAACTAGTTCTCTGTGATACAGTAAGTTTTTTGTATTACCTATTATGCTGAGTTATTGTGCATGATCCACATTGAAACTGACCAAACCCTTTATACAAAAAATTGCCATTTTAGAGTATTGCTTTCCACTCCCCTTCCCTTCACCTCACACCACCAGATAAATTTTGGCAGATAACTACAGTCATGCACCAAGACATTAAGCAATTCTTACATACGCGAAAGGAATGGTAGAAACAGTAAAATGTGGTACAGTGTGGAAGAACCCTCTGCCATGCACTTCACAGTGATCTGACGGGTATGGTTGTAGATGAAAGCATGCTATTCAAATTGAAAAAAGTGGTTCCTTAATGCTGAAGAAAGCATAGAGAATGTTTGGGGCAAACCTATGTGACATTACAATTTCAGTGGGTCTGATGCAGTCCATTCATGGTCTATTAACTGGTAAAACTGATGGCTTGTGAAGAGCTAAAGATCCAATTTAGAATCCCATATCCATAAAAAATTAAATGGCTATACTGTAACAATACCGCAAATTTCTCACAATTTTCTGTCACATTTTGTGTATCAGTAGTACCACCGTCACAAAAAGTCCAGAAATGTTTTTCAGCTTGCCCTTTATCAATAAGAAGTCTCTCCATCACAAACTTGGAAGATAAACTTGTATCACTATCCACTTGTACTGAGTAAGATCAGCTCTGTTTCAGGTTTTTACCATCACTTCAATTACTGGCAAGCAGGTGCTGATTTGTGCAAGCTGTCATGAAAATTTCACTTTGCAGTGGAGAGCGCACTGATATGAAACTTCATGGCAGATTAAAACTGTGTGCTGGACCGAGACTCGAACTTGAGACCTTTGCCTTTTGCGGGAAAGTGCATACACATACAGCGAAACAGTGGTTGAGAAATCCTGAGCGACACTGTGCTTAGAACTGTACCAAAGCAATCCTCAGTCCCTAACTTAAGTGACAAGTGTGTGTGGCCCATATCAAAGAGGATTAACTGGATATATTGAACGAATGCAATGGTCAAGTCCTAAGAAATATAAAATTGTTCATTTCATACAACAAAACAATATGCAATGAGTCACAGTAGGAATTACTCAACTCATACAAGTGTTGAACAAAGAGAAGTGGCAGATGCTATAAGACAGGTAACACCCCATCCATGCTAACCAAAGAACTACATCATTTTCTACACGTATTCCACAGATTTTATACTGTTGTTAGTTAGTTTAATGAAAAGAAAGCATTATTGAAAAATATCACATAAATGAACTATGTTCATGAAAAATTATTCTTCATTTATATAAATGACATAAAAAATCCAAATATTTCTACCAAAATAATGTTGTTCACAGATGACATGAGCATAATTATAAGTAATGATAAAAAATCATTAGGCACCACAACTGACACAGTCGTGATATATGTACAACAATGGTTTAATGCTAATGAGTTAACACTTAATCTAAGTAAAACAAATTATATATAATATGCCAAATCTACCCAAGATATGGACCTCCAATTTAACTAATTGATAAGGAGGTGGTGTGCGAATCACAAAGACTTCTGGGCATGCACGTTGATCAAAATTAAACTAGAAAGACCATCTCAAGTATTTATCCCACAGGCTAAATTCGGCATGTTTTGCATTGAGGATATTATCTAGAGTATGCAGCACAGACTGTAGTAGACTAGTGTATTTTGCTTACTTTCAGTCCATCATGTCTTACGGCATAGTGTTCTGGGGTAAAACTAAATCAAGCTTAATAAATATTTTCAAATTTCAGAAAAGTGCTATATGAATCACAACACATAATTCTCCAAGAACTAGGTTGTAGGGCCCTTTTCAAACAACTACTATTACTCACAATACCATCACTGTATGTATTTATAAAGGCATTCTGTGTAGAAGACCACATATGAAAAATCTATGTACAAATGAGGACTGCCACAATTATAATACAAGAAGTCATAAGAATTTGTATGTAGAAAGGGCAAGGACAACACAAACCAAAAAACATGTGTATTTTGGAATAAAACTTTACAATGCTCTGCCACTGTACATGAAGGAAATAATAGATGAAGTAAAATTTAAGACTGAGCTTAAAAATTGCTTTTAAGCAAAACTTTCTATGACATAGATGAGTACTTTGATTGTGTGTAAATTTATTGCCAAAAATTTTAATTTATATGTCCAAATTTGTACTTATAAAAATGCCTTGAAAGTGATATTCCATTATTATGTTGACATACTTGTACTTGTATTATAACTTTGCTGTAACAATTCTTACATCATGTAAATGATTTACGAGAAGATAATAAAATGAAATGAAATGAAGCTGTCCACGGCTTGTGTTGTGGGTCAAGTAGTGTGGCGGATTGAGAGTGTATCAGAGAGATGCATCGGTTAACTGTGTTTATAGACAAGCTGGCTAAAATGCCACACATCTGCACTACTGTAGAATCTGCATATATGATGTATGCTTATAGATTCGGCAATGGTAGAGCTCTTCCCGCTGTCAGATTATACCATCTGAACTTTCCAACACATTGAATTCCTTATCATTGAGTGTTTGCAGTACAATGTGTGAAACAGGTATTCTTCCAAGATCCCATTTTTTTTAACATGTAGTTCAACAGTCTGTGCATGAACAACACATTGTTGTAATGATGCAGTGCTGTTCTACCAACCAGCGCAGAGCAACTTTTTGCACATTCCAATGTTTCATGAATATTTGTATAACGACTATTACATGCAGAAAACTTGTAGCCATTTCATATATGGTGTAGCCCCCCCACCCTCCCTCCCAAAAAGAAGAAGAAGAAGAAGAAGAAGAAGGTGGTTCAAATGGCTCTGAGCACTATGGGACTTAACATCTAAGGTCATCAGTCTCCTGGAACTTAGAACTACTTAAACTTAACTAACCTAATGACATCATACACAACCATGCCCAAGGCAGGATTCGAACCTGTGACTGTAGCGGTCGTGCGGTTCCAGACTGAAGCGCCTAGAACTGCTCGGCCACTGCGGCCAGCCGTATCCACAATCTTTATATTGGTGAGAATGCCACACAACTTGAATTTTGGCAATGGTTAAATGACAACAGTCATTTGCTTCTGTCAATAACATTAACTGATGAAGGCACTTTTACAGGGGATGGAATCGACAACACAAGTGATAATCGCAGATAGTCGTAGGAAAATTCACATGCTACAGTGGAAACCAATCTTCAGACTCGTTTTTCAATCAATGTTTGGTGCGGCACAATCGGTAATGTGTTGCCAGGTCCAGCCATTTCAGGAGAGGGAATGACGGAACAGAATTACTTGCGTTTTTTGGAAAATTCAGGCGTTGAACGCCTTGCGGATGTTATTTTGGGCACACAGATTGCATTGTGACGGAGCACCTCTGTATTTCACCACGCGTGGGAGGTAACATCTTAACTGCAGTTACCCAATCGCTGGATTGGTAGTGGTAATACAATGAACTGGCCACCAATATCGCCAGTTCTTACTCCTTTAGATTTTTGTTTATGGAGTTAGACAGAGTCTGAGGTGCATAAACAAATGATGAATATACCAGATGAATTTCTTGGTCGCATCATGGACAACCAACAGGTGTCATCCGAAAAATGCACAAATCATTGAAGTTGACAGAGGGGTATTTGAACAATTATTGTGAACTGCACAATAGCTGTAATGTGACAAAGACGATAATGCTTAGAGGTTAGTGTGTTAAAAATACTGGTACATATTTGTCATCTGATACTCTGTAAAATGCTTGTAATGTTTACTGTTATACACGTATACACCTAACAAGGAATGAATACTGATAATAAAATGAATTACATGCGTTCTAGCTTAAAAACCATTTCGAATACGGCATTTGTCCATATGAAGTTTTCTCCTTCAGATCATCGTTCCTGTCATATCCCTCAATACTGACTATTCCTCCTGAGACACACTGTACAAAAACTGAAAGTAAAATAAAATCTTATTGATCATGGCAGCCACTGTACATTGCTTGAAAGAAAACACTGGCCGTTGTTGAAGGCTGCAAAAATCTTCATTTATTCGCTATGCGCCAAGTACGACTTTGAAGTCATTATCAAGCGCATAGTGTCTCTATGCAACAAGCCATAGGGTACGTGGCACATAAATTAATGTCAATCCACACGCCGAACAACGTACCATCTTTGACATGATCTGTATCATTAACGAACAGAAAGATTGTAAGATATGTGGAAAAACTAAGTACAGTACATCCTGTGGGTGAATTTGACGTCCATTCACTGATGAACCATATTTTATCATATACGTACATCACCTTATACGCTCGTTACACCCATAACTTTATCCACAACGCACAATACAGTTTGGGAATGGACGTGACACCCACACACTGAAGAACCACATTTTATCAAATGCGAACCTCAACTTACACACGCGTAACATCCATAGCTTATGTTCCCTATATCTTTCTGCAAATATTTTCCCCACTTTGTTTCAGCAGAATTTATCTTTTTAGTAATGGCACGCATGTCTGCAACAGTCAGTTGTTTCGTATTTCGTTATCAGAATATTGTACAAAAAATGTCTCTTTGCCTTACCTTCTGCGAGCTTTCGATTGGAATACTTTTGAAAGAAAATGGCTTTGACACACTCAATTAAACTTCATCAGGAATCTGCAGCTGACTTGATTACGTCGCTCTAGGTAATGCTGCTAAAAATGTTGCCTCGCAACAGGCGTCCTTTGTACAAGCCTGCACATTGTCGGTAGACACGATCAAACATATGGACGTGTATTATGCTCGCACAAGCTTGCGTTATCGAACACGCCACAAGTAGCTGCAGCAGTGGAAATGCCTGTACAAAATTACACTACAGAAAAGCAAAACACTGTACATGAGTCTGGTGTTGTGACACGCGCAGTTATCCTGCTGGAAGGTGCCATGGAAGTCAGGGAAGATATCAAGCATGAAGGGATGCAAATAGTCTGCAAAAATGTTCAGGTAATCCACTACTGCCATGGTACATCCGATTACTACCACATGTCCCCCCCCCCCCCCCCCCTTTGAGCCCAGATGAACGTTCTTTCAAAAATATGCGTTCTCAGGACCTAGAAAGACGAAGATATTGACAGACTATCGAGATCTTGTCCATCTCACTTGGGAAGCACAGTGAACACTGCGTATTGCATATCATGATTTCCAAAAAGCGTATGATAGAATAGTATTTAACTACCTTGAAAGAGTCATTGCTAAAGTGGGATTTGATAAAGGGTTAATCGAAATTGTCGATGTATTTGTACGAATCGTGTGCACCAGAATCAAGATTGATGATAATCTTTTGAAACACACACTGTTGCAGCCTAGGGCCATCCACTAGGGTTGTTCTTTGTCTGCTTCTCTCTACGCAATAATGTCGTGTCTTAGGCTAGAGGGAAGATAGGGGTTATAAGTCAATCTACAATTACCGAGTGATTAGGATCAATTACAGAAAGACAAAGTGCCAGTAATGGCTGGCTGATTGCTTGGATCAGCGCCAATCACCGTCACAGGGAACTTATGAGAGGCGCAGATTTTGGGACTCGACGGGATGATTGCAGCAGGAGATTGAAGGAATTCAGGGATCCGAAATGAAAATGCTATTGATGGCTGAGAGTCTCCACGTGGGGAAGTTCGACCGCCGAATTGCAAGTCTTTTCTGTTGACACCACATTGGGAAACTTCCACGTCGATGATAATGAAATGATGATGAGGACAACACAATACACAGTACCTTCGTGGAGAAAATCTCTGACCCAGCCGGGATTCGAAGCTGGGCAGCAGTCAGATACACTGACCGCTCAGCTAAGGGGGCAAACAGGAATCCGGACAACATTATTAATTTGCACTCAGACTAGCTTCTACACTGAAAGGTAATTATAAACATTAGAAAAATCAAAAGATGCAACTGGTGGCGCAACAGAGGTCAATGATAGACTCTGTGGGATGAGAACTGACAAAAATAGCAGCCCTGCTAAGTACTAACTTTCAGAGTAGCACTCTAAGAGAGAGGCACGAACTTGTCAGAGCCCACCGAAGGTTGGCAACGAGTGACAGGGATTTGGCGCCCCAGCGCTCTGACTGAGAACTCTTGTCTGTACACAAAAATTTGGGTCTGTAAAGGGTTGTGGCGGCGCACTATTTCTCCCTTCTTATAGTTGGCTCAGTAATCCACTGGTAGTTTACAGGTTTCGGTCAATCTGATGCGGGACTCTGCACCTCCTTGATGTCCCTGCCCAACTGCAGTGAGATTCCTTCCCTTCTCCTACTCTGTAGGTAGGTACTTACATTAACGAATTCCAAGTTTGGTAGCAACAGCGTTCTGCTGAACTCTAATCACCACTGCCTTTACTGTTATGGCTAGCAACAACAATGTTTTACTTCGCTTCGCCCCGCCCTGAGACCTCTCGTGAGTAGAGATTGCTGTTGCAGCAGGTGCACCCATTTCCCAACTCACTCTAACTTGTGGAAACCCACTGACGTTGCGGTTCTCAGAGACAAGTGGCAAGCTTGCTGCCTCTGCTAAGATGTGACTGTTTGTTACCGTCTTATATTGTGATGCCTTACCACAACGTCTACATGGTGGCTGGAGTTACCAGCTCTCTGTAGTGGAACTTCTACTCTGGTGCAGCTGAGATCTGCTCCCTGCATTGTGTCTCTGATTTCTTATCTTGCCGTGCCCTTGCTGGCTTCCAACAGCCTGGAACTTAACAATATACATGTCAATACATCATCAAAATATGACAATAGCAATGCAACCTCTTCTCCAAAGATTACAGACCACATTGACTGGATGTTGTATCTACGGGCTCAAGATTGCAGTAAATGTGTACGCAGATGATTAATTTAATTTTAAATACTGAGTAAGATTAGATCAGCGCGGTTGACACACTAAACGAATATTAAAGATCCATCAGAGCCAGAATCAACTTGGATAAATCGATTTTTAATATCAAAGATTCATTGAAGCCAAAATCAACTTGGATGAATCAGTTCGTATTGTGTGTGTGTGAATTCCTAAGGGACCAACTGCTGAGGTCATCAGTCCCTAGACTTACAGGCTACTTAAACTAACTTTTCCTAAGAACAACACACACACCAATGCCCGAGGGAGGAGTCGAACCTCCGGTCGGTGGGGCCGCGCAATCCGTGATATGGCGTCCTAAACCACGCGGACACTCCGCGTGGCAATTCGTATTGTACTTGAATCCAAATCTCAATGTCGGCAGCACCAATTGTTGCATGCAGTTCACAAAGAACATCATTTGTTCGTGACGAGCATGGCGCACCAACTCAATTGGCAGGAGAAAGTCAACCAACAAAAACCTCCTTAAGGAGTCATTACATGATTGGCTTATTATATCAATGATTATGTATTATCCAAACTCAATCATGTAACTGCAGTCCTATCTATACCTAAAAGATGCGAGACAATTACTTTCCGTGACAGCGTTGTATGTCTGGATGTTCGGTATGTTCAAATTGCCTCTTCTGACCACAGCTGCCCCACGTACCAGCGGGGGATTGGCGTTGAGATATCCTCATCAGCATTGAGTGACAGTATTCCTAAAACATGAAGCAAGATATTCAGAGAAGGCGCAGGAAGTATCAGAGGCAGGAACCTCCAAATTTTTCAACCCTCAGTATTAAGGCCACAGATCTATAACGACCTTGAACGCAAAATTTACAGATAGGTGTACATTTACTACACAGAAACAAGTTACCTAGGAGCGAAAAGATTGAAACAGTCCTCAGCAAGAGTCTAAAAACAATCAGTCCAATGCGCTCCTTAGCATTCTTTTACAATGAAATATTACTGGTTACTAGTCTGGAGAAATGTCTGGGCAAAGATTTTATTCACAAATATAAGAGCTATGTGGCTAGATATGGTCACCGAAACCTACCCGAGTCTTCCTAAGAAATATAAAATCAAACCACTCGCTTCAATCCCATGCGTAGTGCACAGTGTTGATGCAAAACATGGAACACATATAGCAATGCAAGAAAACGATTAGTATTTGGAACTGGATAAGACCACTAAAACCGCCGTAAATGAGATAAACGTCGACCAAGTTTTGCTTCCAGGTTGAAGCATTTTCCCCGACGCCAAAAACAATGCTTTTGTCTGGCTTGTTGGACACTTGACTTTTTTCCCGCCAAACTGAAGGGCACTGATATGCATGAATTTATCGGCAATTTGTCAGTTCAACACTGAAGACCTAAATTTCATGTAGGAACCAGATACGGACCTTCAGTGAACAGTATCTTCGTGTGATTCGTGAGACAGGTTAAGAAAGGAATACGGCAATGAAGAATACACATTAGTAACATCGCCTGATGAAATAAGACTTTTAAGAAAATCATTTGAAGTCATAAAGACAAAGAATGAAAGTATAGACTGTTTGACACCATGTTGAGAATGCAACGGAGACTTTGTTTGGAGTAATTTTTCGTTCTTTTTTCATTTTTAAATATTTTATTCGTGTTGTAATAAGTGTAAGAGAAGGAAATGATACGTTTCACGCACGTATAAACTTTTGTAACACATTGTAATTTTTATTTCGTTTCGTTAATAATAAAATAAGATGAAAAATTCCCAGTAGAATCGTAACCGATGTTACTGAGTCAACGTGGGAACATGTAGGGCTTCTCTGCTGTTCGACCACGTGTTCTGCACGGTGCGCTGTGAAACGCTCGTGCTTACACCAGAACTGACAGGGTCCGTCATGCGTGCCGCATATCGGCCGGCGGTATCCTGCTTTGAAGAGCGGGCTAGCCTCCGACCGTCACGTTTTGTGACTTTGCGCGGGCGTTCAACATCTTGTCGCCTACCCTTGGTTTCGCTGTACTTCAACCACTTTCCACAAATGCTCACGACAGCAGCACGAGAATAGCCGACCAGTTTCGCCATTTCCGAAATGCTCATTCCCAGGCTCTCGGCTATAGTAATTTCTCCATTTGCTGCACATAGTTATTATTTTTATTTTGTACTCAGCATAACATTCTTCATCCTCAGCAAAGGCAGGAGTTTCCTATTGTTATTGATAAATACGAAAATTGTTTATGAACAATAGAAACATATTTCATGAAAGTTCGACAAAGTATTGAAGCGATGTTTGATATACTTTTGTTTTGCATTTTTTATTTGATCTTTTTGTTGAGGAAATTGAGTTTTCTGGGGCTATTTTTTCTTTACTGTTATTACAGAACCACCCCCCCTCCTCTTTTTCACGTTATAAACCATTTTCAAACAAAATGTGAATTAAACATTGGCAGTTTCAATTTTGCTATAAATACTGTTCATTTTTAAGTAACAGACAGAAGAGGATAACTATGTACAACAAAAACGTTTCGTAGGTTACCTGGCCATTTACATATCCTCATTCAGTTTCTAGACGGTTCACCACTTCCGGTTTTAAAGGGAATCTGGCAGGACGCTGATAGCGTATGTAAAGAAAGCGATCGTTATGAGGTAGTGCCTGATAGAAACGCAACATACGTGACGTATAGGTAACGTGGATGCGACCTCAACTGATCAAAGCTACCAGGAAAAGTACTGTATTCTACGCTTACTTATGAGAGTGTGTGTGCAGTCTGTGGCTGGTGGGCATTGTTGGAATAGTCGCCATTGTAGTGTTGGACAGCTGGATGTTAACAGCGCCCAGCGTTGGGCAGTTGGAGGTGAGCCGCCAGCAGTGATGGATGTGGGGAGAGAGATGGCAGAATTTTGAGAGCGGACGCTCTGGATGTGTGTCCATCAGAAAGAGTAAATTTGTAATATTGGATATCATGAAGTGATATATATATATATATATATATATATATATATATATATATATATATATATATATATATATATATATGATGACTTTTGAACATTATTAAGGTAAATACATTGTTTGTTCTCTATCAAAATCTTTAATTTGCTAACTATGCCTATGAATAGTTAGTGCCTTCAGTAGTTTGCATCTTTTATTCGGCTGGCAGTATTGGCGCTCGCTGTATTGCAGTAGTTTGAGTAACGAAGATTTTTGTGATGTAAGTGATTAATGAAAGGTATAGGTTATTGTTAGACAGGGCCATTGTTTTGTAGGGATTTTTGAAAGTCAGATTGCGTTGCGCTAAAAATATTGTGTGTCAGTTTAGTGTTAATCAGATTAGGTAAAGAGCGAAATGTCTGAGTACGTTAAATTCTGATCGGCTGTTTGAAAATCAAATAATGTAAGAGGTTTATCAGCACAGTCATTCATAAATTTTTCTAAGGAAACGTTTCAAGTATGCGGTAGCCTATGGTAGTTTTACAATTTTAGTTCCGACTATTGAAAGCAACATTGCCAGCCTGATGATGTGATACAGCACGAATTTTAAAAGGTTGTTACACAAATTCAACTTTCGACTGGTGACGAAGACAAGGATCTCGACACTGTAGTTTTCTGCTAGATGAAGGTTAGCTGACGTGGGAATAGGTTGTGTTGATGCAACTTGTGAGATCATACTATAGAGCAGTGCCGCACAAACACGGAAAACCGCACGTGTGCAAAGCGAGTGCCTGCACAGTGCATCGGTTCAACTCGGCATACTTCGCCTCGACTCTGCTTGCTAGGTGAGGCCGACGCTGTGCGCTGCCAGACGGCTTAGTCAACATTAGAATACGTAAGCGCAAGACAATTACCGGAATAATGGTAGCATCTGCTCCAAAAAAAGGCAAAATTGCCGAAAGTCAACTGAAACCGGAATGGAAACTCTCCTACTGTTTTTGTGCGTTGTGACGATAAAGCCAAATGTCTAATCTGCGGTATACTAATTACGTGTGTCAGAAAATCGTCTATTGAAAAGCACTACAGCAAATTGCATTCAGAAAAGTATAGTGATATAACAGGGGATGCCAGAGAGGAAGAATTACGGAAGTTGTAAACTCTTGCAGTAGAGAATTCTGTATCTACAAACGAGGTTTGTTGCAAGTACTTTAGCATGTATATTTTGGTTAAAGGTCATGCGAAACGAAATAACATTTGTTTAGATTCCTTAGTTTTCGTTTTCGCATAAATTATTTCTAACACATCTTTTTTCTCTACTTTAGGGTGAAGAAGATGAGGGGTGTTGCGAAAGGACTCTCAGAGCTAGTTACAAAGTTGCTCCACGTTTAGCAAGAGCTGGAGGCCATTTATGGACGGGCCATTAAAAAAAAAACAACATTATGTTGGACGTAGTAGAGACGATGAATCCTACATTACCTACCGCGTACAGCAGAATTCCACTTTCCAGAATGACAATACATTGGAGAATCAACGACATTGCTGAGAATTTGCATGAACAACTGGCAGCCACAATTGAAAACTTCCCAGCACTTGATGATTCCACGGATATTAACGACACGGCTCAGTTAGCAATATTTTTGCGTGGCGTGGAAGACGACCTACATGTAACGGAAGAGCTCCTGGATATGATTTCGCTGAAGGACACTGTTACAGGGGCGGATAGTTTAGCAGCTGTTGAAATGGGAGCTGAAGGAATAGAACTCCCTTGGGAAAAGCTGTTTGCCGTAACCACAATGTGCGGTAAAACAAAAGGGTTTATTGGTCTACTGCGGAAAAAACTTAACATGCCGAATTTACCTTCCGTTCATTGTTTTGCACACCAAGAGGCTCTTTGTGCGAAAGTCATCGGTCTTCAAGATGTGATGAAGGTAGTGGTGCGTATCGTGAACTACATTCGTTCTCATGGACTCACTCATCGTCAATTCAAAGAATTTTTGATTTCCTTTGAAGAGGAATATCCAGATATTCCCTACCACGCTGAGGTGCGCTGGCTGAGCAAAGGGAAAGTGATTTCCCGAATTTTTCAACTACGCCACACTGTGGCTCAGTTTTTGAAGAGCAAAGGACGTCCGGAGCCACTTTTTCATGACCCTGAATGGGTAGCTGATTTAGGATTTTTAGCAGACATTATGGCTCTCCTAAATGGTTTAAGTCTGGAACTCAAAAAAGAAAACAATCTCGTGAACAGTGAACAATGTGATCAGCAAAATAAACGCTTTCCAGTATAAACTGAAGCTCCTCAAAAACAACCTTTCAGAGAAAAATACGCAACAGTTTCCTGAACTAGGTAAGCGAGATATAAATTGTACCTTTATTAAAACAGCCTGATTTTTATAACCGCTCTAATCAAAACGGTACTATGTTTTTGTTTGACAGCATCTGTGCAGGAAGGAGCGCGCTTTGAAAAATACGTCGGGCTGCTACAATCCCTTGAAAATGCGTTTAACAACCCGATTCCAGGTAATGTGCCGGTATATGACATACAACTAGGAGATTGTGTTACATATGCAAGTGTAACATTACATTAAAACCAATAGTACACATTACGTGTTTATTAAAATCTATCGCATTTTAGTACTTCGAAACAACGGCTTACATTACTTTCATTTATTAACATTGGCTTTGCTATTGTTTCAGGAAATTACCTACCTGCAACCAGTTCTCGATGATTTTGTGAAACCTTTTTCGATGGATATTGAAAGTGCGCCTTCAGATTTACATTTCGAACTAATTGATTTGCAAAGCGATGTTCACCGAAAGGATGTGTTTTACAATACAAAAGGTTTGCTCCATCTCTACCAGAATTTGCCGAACGAAGAATTTCCCAAGTTACACAGAGAAGCAGCGAAGATTATTTCTATGTTTGGTTCCACTT
This sequence comes from Schistocerca gregaria, assembly GCF_023897955.1. Lineage (NCBI taxonomy): Eukaryota > Metazoa > Arthropoda > Insecta > Orthoptera > Acrididae > Schistocerca > Schistocerca gregaria. The sequence goes on along the minus strand of NC_064927.1, from coordinate 96,442,858 downwards.
GGGTATGTGAAAAGTTTTTTCTGTTTTGTCTTGTACAAAAACTAGATTGCGTGCGAGTACTTCTAATTGTAATTTAAAACATTCTCTCAGAACTGCTGTCAGCCAATCTCTTGTTCCAGATCTTAGTAGCATAATTGAAAATAAAATAAAGAGCACATAGGAAGATACATTTGTGTTGAAACCAAATTTAAAATTGTTACAATTACAGTTATTATGTAAATCTCTTTTGTACCGGTACACCAAACTAAGCTCTCCACCTAGTGTACATTAGTATTTGGCAATGACGAAGACAACAGGGTAAAAGCTTTGAAACAGGTCGAGACAGGCCGTCTTCTGCACTCTACACTGTGCGATGCACCGGTGCATGCATGTTCTGCGGCCCTGCTTTAGAGACTCGTAACACACGACAGCATTTACGGCTGTGTACAGCACTCAGTAAGGAGCATTGTGCGTAAATAACAAGTCGGCTCTTACGACTTCAAGACATGCAATGTGGCAGCTACGTTTGTACTTACTCAGAGTCCAAAAATGTTCACGTGCAGCCCCGAAAGCCTTGGCGGAGACGCGATTACTCGTCGACAAACACGGAGAGGTAATAATGTCTTGTCACACCAGAGACAGACCACTCTTGCGTTTTGTTAGTGTGGGCGCGAGAAAGTATTACACTTTTTCCAAAGACTCGTTTCATAATTTTGATCAGAAAAAGACTTTTAGTCCAGGGTTGGAAAGGAAGCAGAATATTTCGAACCGTGGCTAAGAAACGTAGTTATCTAAATTCTATTCGCATCGGAGTTTAGTGATAGACTTGCTCAGAATGATTACCATACAGCACTGCGGCTAATAGTGTAACAATAGCCTGCACTCTCCGAGTAGCTGCTCAGCAGGCGTCGGAAACTGTTTAGAAGGCGGGGGTTCTGGCTGCATGCAAAGAACATCAGCAGCAAGACACGGTCAACAGCTTCACTACGAGTCAGCAATGTTACTAACAACTACATCAGTAAAGTGGAATTACTAAAGACGGCTCTCTGAAAGTCTCTTGCCACAGAAAATGTTTCAAGATCTGAATCAAGAACAGCTGTCAACATGAGTAAATTGGAAGTAGGCTCGGTACAGCTAAGCAACTGAAATCACTTAGCAAAGAAAAGTCTTCTAATGCAGATTGAAGACCAGTTAGGTTCCTTTAGGGTATGCTGATGAAATAGTTCCGTTACTAGCACTCTTATGTAGTAGCCCGCCTGGTGAAGCGTGCCTTAAGACTGGTAAGTTAGACAGCTCACACCAAGAAAGAAGATCGAAGCAGTCACCTGAATTATAAACCTACATCACTGACATCAATTTCTAGTAGGCTTTTGGAAGATACGCTGTGTTCAAACATTATGAAATACCGTGAAGAAAACGGTCGGTTGACATATAAACAGGACGTATTCAGAACGTATCATTCTTGTGAAACAGAACTAGCTGTTTATTCACGCAAAGTAATGAGTGCTTGTGATAGGTATCTCATATTTCTCATATATTTCTAGATTTACAAATTTCTTTTGACGCCGTTCTTCACAGATGGCTGCTAATCAAGGTGCTTGACCATGAAATATCCGCTCAGCTGTGCGACTGGATTCTGTATGGTGACAGTTCAAATAAATTGAGGTGAAATCGTGTAGAGAACCGAAATTAGACATGGGATTCTCCAAGGGTGCATTATCGGACCTCAGTTGTGCTTAATCTATATAAATAATCTATGAGACATTCTGAACAGCCCTCTTAGATTGTGATGATGCTGTCTCTTACCATGCAGTAAAGTTGTCAAAAAATCAAAAAGCATTAGAAACTTACTTAGACAAGATATCGTATGAAAAGTGGCAGTTGACGCTCAACATTTGAAAGTGTGTAGTTCCCCCCCCCCCCCCCCATATAATTTCGGTTAGTCGATAAATCACGCAGATTTGAAGGCTGTCGATTCATCCAAATACTTGGGGAATATTATCACGAACAACTTAAATTTGAACCTTCATGTAGAAATTGTTGTGGGGAAGGCGAACCAAAGACGTTGTTTTATTGACTGAACTCTTAGAAGATCCAACAGATGTACTAAAGAGACTGCCTATGGTATGCTTCTCGTTCTGTATTGAAGTATTGCTATGCGGTATGGGGTCCTTACCAGTTGGGGTTGACGGTGGACATCGACAAAGTTCAAAGAACGGCTTACTGCTTTCTATTTCCTCAAAACAGGTGAGAGCATGTCATACATATGATAAGCCAGTCATGATGGCAGCCATTAAAACAAAGACGTCTTTCGTTTAGGCGAAATCTGTTCACGAAGTTACAGTCACCAACTTTCTCATCCGAATGCCAAAATATTTATTTAACTCCCAGCTACAAAATGGCGCTAGAAATGTCCACCATTTGTTTCGCACATAATTTATGAGTCGTACCAGATATCCCATTCAGCATCTCAACAGCAGTAGCAACAGAACTTGGAGAGACAAATGAGTCACGAAATGTCGCCTAATTCATGATACCGTCGCTAGGAGACTACTGTTTACAACAAGACCGATAATGAACGACCGACAACGCAGCAGCAATAGACAGCTGCGTTATCTCCTGACGAAATGAAAAGTCATGTTACGACTCAGAGACGGTATCAACAACAGTTTAACACACGCTGGGCGTCTTGCAAGAGAACCATCCAAACCATATACAGGTTGTATGACCAATTTGTACGGGAAGGATCAAGAATGGAAGCAAAGTGACCTCAGTCGAAACTCGTTTGCTCGCTGGAGAATATTGAAGTGGTTGCTGTTGTTGGGTTGTTTTCTGGGGGAGGAGACCAAACAGCGTGGTCATCGGCCTCATCGGATTAGGGGAGGATGGGGAAGGAAATGGGCCGTGCATTTTCAAAGGAACTACCCCAGCATTTGCCTGAAAACCTAAACCAGGATGGCCGGAATCGGGGTTTGAGCCGTCGTCCTTCCGAATGCGAGCCCAGTGTGCTAACCACTGCGCTGCGCCACCTCGCTCCATCATTGAAGTGGTGCAAGCTGCTTTATAGAGATGTGGGCGTAGTATAGGGGACAAACTCTCAACAATGTTTGGTTTCCAGACGATATGCAATTTCATTTGGACGATGTGTTTAACAAACAAAATTCACGCTTTTTGGTTACTAAAAATCAGCAGCTGCTTCATGAACGACACTATCATCTTCCGAGGATTACAGTGTATGACGCAGGTCCCTGTCACCGCCTTACTGGAGCGTTTTTCTCTGAAGAAATTGTGAACAGTGCGTGTTATTTGAGAATGCTCTCCAATAACTCTTGTTACTGCGTTGTACTTTAACACGCAGTGGTTCATGGAAGAAGGAGCAAGGAAACATACTGCAAACACCGTGGTGGATTTCTTACACGATTGTTTCGACATACAGGTGATTTCAATCTGATTCCCAGGTCGTTTGTCAGTGTAGGACGCAGTTTCCTGTCACCGCCTTACTGGAGCGTTTTTCTCTGAAGAAATTGTGAACAGTGCGTGTTATTTGAGAATGCTCTCCAATAACTCTTGTTACTGCGTTGTCCTTTAACAAACAGTGGTTCATGGAAGAAGGAGCAAGGAAACATACCGCAAACACCGTGGTGGATTTCTTACACGATTGTTTCGACATGCAGGTGATTTCAATCTGATTCCCAGGTCGTTTGAATGATGGGTAACCCAGACCATAACCTACGTGACTTCTTTCTTTGGGGGTTCCTAGGGGCAACAATTTAATCGAAACATCCACAGAACTTAGAACTACTTAAACCTAACTAACATAAGGACATCACACACACCCATGCCTGAGGCAGGATTCGAACCTGCGACCATAGCGGTCGCGCGGTTCCAGACTGAAGCGCCTATAACCGCTCGGCCACACCGTCCAGCAACTATATGTTCCTTCGAGTTTGTCTTGACAGTAAAGCGTTTATTCAAAAACAAAATGGTGACACATTTCGAGGGGTCACCCTGTACACAGGAAAGAATGACCACTGAGAAAAAATAAAAGAAATTTGAGCTTGCACAGAAAGACTCAGATGTCCATTTTTCCTATGTGCTGTTAGATAGAGTAATGATGGAGAAATAGCCGAAGTAGTTCTATGAACCCTCTACCAAACACTTGAAGTGTGAATTACAGATTAACCACGTAGAAATAAAGGAAAGAAAATGAAATTTTATGGTTCCAGAGGACTTTTCAGGTCTCCAACATTTATATATATATGTTGTGGTCTTCAGTCCAGAGACTAGTTTGATGCAGCTACCTATGATACTCTATCCTGTACAAGCTTCTTCATCTCCCAGTACCTACTGCAACCTACATCCTTCTGAATCTGTTTAGTTTATTCATTTCTTGGGTACCCTCTACGATTTTTATCCTCCACGCTGCCCTCCAATACTAAATTGGTGATCCCTTGATGCCTCAGAATATGCCTTACCAACCGATCCCTTCTTCTAGTCAAGTTGCGCCACAAATTTCTCTTCTCTCCAATTCTATTCAATACCTCCTCATTAGTTATGTAGTCTACCCATCTAATCTTCAGCATTCCTTCTATTCTCTTCTTGTCCAAACTATTTATCTTCCATGTTTCACTTCCATACATGGCTACACTCCATACAAATACTTTCAGAAACGACTTCCTGATACTTAAATCTACACTCTTCTTCAGAAACGCTTTCCTCGCCATTTCCAGTCTACATTTTATATCCTCTCTATTTCGACCATCATCAGTTGTTTTGCTTCCCAAATAGCAAAACTCCTTTACTACTTTAAGCGTCTCATTTCCTAATGTAATTGCCGCAGCATCACCCTATTTTATTCGACTACATTCCATTACCCTCGTTTTGCTTTTGTTCATGTTCATCTTATATCCTCCTTTCAAGACACTGTCCATTCCGTTCAGCTGCTCTTCCAGGTCCTTTGCTGTCTCTGACAGAATTACAATGTCATCGGTGAAACTGATAGTTCGGTAATTTTCACATCTGTGAACACCCGCTTTCTTTGGGATTGGAATTATTATATTCTTCTTGAAGTCTGAGGGTATTTCGCCTGTGTCACACATCTTGTTCACTACATGGTAGAGTTTTGTTAGGCCTGGCTCTCCCAAGGCTGTCAATAGTTCTAATGGAATGTTGTGTACTCCTGGGGCCTTGTGTCGACTTAAGTCTTTTAGTGCTCTTCTGTCAAATGAATTTGGTCAGCTATGGACCACATACAACTCAAGACTTATGGTGTTTCTTTTTCTTCCTTTCTTCCCAGTACTTCTTCATTTTATTTCCAACTTCTCGTCTCTGCTCCTCTGTCCACACTCTCTTGGGTCTAGGTTTTGGCTCTTCTTCTTCATAGTTTTCTCTCAATAGCCTGAAGTGATTCTTGTCACGTATAATTTGTTCTGTAACAACTATTTTGTTCCATCTTTCTTTAGTACTTCTATCCATCCTACAGTTTTTCAGCTTACTAATGTAATTAAAATTTTTCTTTGTATTCTGTGTTTCTTCCATTCTTTTTAAATGCCCATAAAATATTAGCCGACTCTTCCTCAATGTGTCTGTGATCTTTTCTACATTTTTGTATAAATATTCATTGCCCTTTTAATCCAATTAGTTTCATTGTTTTTCTCACGACATTGAATAAGAAAGGCGAATTAAGAGAAGTAGAAATAAAAGAGTGAGAAAAATACGAAGAAAAATTCTATGTTAGGCACTCTGATCCATGTGTTGCTTGTGTCCTAATAATTGAATTATAATGTCTAATCTTCGCTAGTATGGATATTGATTTCTTATTGTGGTAGTTTTGTGTTGATTTATATGCAAATTCTAACTCTTTTTATTCTTTCATTATTTGTTGTGTTATCCAGTCCATTGGCTTGGCTCCACTCCCCAAGCTATTTGAATTTATCAACTCTTTTAATTTTTCCATAGTCTGTTTTCATAAACTTTTCTGTATTATGTTTGTGTTCTACGTTATCTGTTTTTTCATGGGATATGAAAGTCTTTTCAGCAATTTCGTGTAACAGATCAAGCATAACTGTTGCGTCTGTTAGGTTTTCAGTTATCAATGCCATATATATATATAGTGACGAATTAAAATTTGTAACAAGGCTGGTATTCGAACCCAGAAGTCGGGTGCACTAACCATTGCGCCAACCTGGCACAGTGGCTTTACAAAACTGCACCGACTACTCTAACTCGCCCTCTCCTCCATCCAAATTCTCAATCACGCCTCAGCCCACTTGATTTTCCCCTTAAACTTGAACAGCACCGCAGAGGCTCTCCACCTGTGTTGGACTAACACATCAACATCAAACGAAACATAGTATCCTGCCTGAAACCAAGGCAAAGGTGCTAGAGTCGAATGAAACTATATGGTTTCAGAGACATTTTCAAGTCCCAAACATTTACGATGTGGATGTGGTGGATAACGTTCTAGATAAAAGCTGTAGGTGACAAAGTTGGTCACGCATTGCTACTAATGGCCGTGATCTTGAACATGATTTTAAAGGTGATTTGTTAGTAAAAGTTGTTTTTTTAATGCGAACCCTAATATTTGATTCAAGATTTGAAAGAGCGGCAAATGTACGTATAAAATGTACGTATAAAATGATACCTTATTCAACCTCATGGCTAGATCAGTGAAGGTGAATATGTTTTTAGTTCTAGTAGGTATTATCCTAGAATAGAAGAGGGATACAGCAAAATAAAATATTAAATACAAATTGGAAGGGTGGAAGGGGCATCCGGAGGAATGAGAGGCGAAATGAATCATTCACCGAGTTGGAAATCACTGATCTGTTTTATTTATGTTTGTTCTGTCTTGCAAATGCCACAGTAGCAATTATATGTTGTGATGTATTTATCTTTGGAAATAAACAAGTTAATGAAAACTTAAATTTCCGTTTGAAGTTTCCAAATCCGACGTCACAAATAGAGGTTTCCAAGAAACAAAACTCAGCTTTCGAATGACCTTCGATAAGTACCACTAAAATCATGGTTATAGGTAATGATACGTGACCCCTTATGCCCCTTCCATTCTGCATCTAACATAGTATTTTGCTGCAGCCCTCGTCTATGCTGTGTTAATCCTCACTACAACTAAAAACATATTTGCTTATTTGATCTTGATTGAATCTTGCCAAGGCCTTGCACTATGTTTCATTTTCTACGTGAAGTTTGCCGCTGTTTTCAAATCTTGAATCAAATATTAGGCTTCCCATTTAAAAAAATCACTTTAACCTCCAAATCACTTCAAAATCGAGTTCAAGGTCACGGCCATCAATAGCAATGTGTGACCAACTTTGCCACCGACAACTTTTATCTAAAACATTTTGCTGTATCTCCCTTCTCTATCCCGAGTTTTTTTCCCCATTATGGATTAAAATCGTCCACACTGTATACATGCAGACGGAAGAGACGAATGAAAATGGACTTGGTAGCAATCTTCATTCGATGCTTCAGTCTGCATATATACAATATAGACGTAAGTGATTAAGGTACCTAGGATGTGCCAACTCCTGCTATTATAGGATTTATTCAAGTAAATGCCTTTTGGGAAGAGATGGGAGCATGCCATACCCTCCTTTCGCTGCTCTTTTAGCAGACGAAGTAGGGGCAGAGCCTACCCACAGCTTGCAGAGAGACGCGTTCCAGCGGCTTTGGTTCCATGTAGGTAACCGCCGAAGATGCGGGAACTCAACGAAATGATCATTCCTAACTGAACACCGTATGTAGTATTCAGTCTCTGAATGGCCGTCTGGCGTACGCGTCAGGGATTTTCCACATTTTAATAGTAGACACTGTGGCGATAGAGACTGGCACATTACAGTCTGTATGAAAAACGGATATGTGCTAAAAATGGAGGTCTCGTTGTTCACATCGATTTTGAGTAACACCCACTGAGAGAACGCCATAGAGGCTTCAAAATCATATTAAAATAACTATTTAATAGTGAAAAGGGTCGCTATTAAAGTAGCTATTTAATAGTGAAAGACACAGTTTTGGTAGTTAGTTATATGGCTACCGACACTTAGTTCACTAGCCTATTACTATCGTCAAGTCTAAGACACTGAGAAGGATTATCAAATTCCAGTTCACTGTATGGATCTGTTCAAGTTCCTACGGCGAACTGAGAGAAAAAAGATTAGAGAAATATTTCTTTGATTGCAGTTTGTTTCTTGGACACGCCCTCGGTATCTCGCAGAATTGAAAATATTAACAAGGCGGTCGCCGTAGCCTTCTGTATGCTCCACACCGCTGCAGCCACTATTTCTTGTGATGTTGGAACTTCAAAAGAATTCGACGGAGCATTTCACACAGAAAGTAATAATCACTGCTTTGACCAAAGAGAAAATTTATATTTTGATGTAAGGACTTTAAAGGAGAAAATTCTTCCATACATAAAGCCGAGCCCCAAGTTGGCTAGAAGCCACGATAATTCCTCACGGATTCCAACAGTCTGAATGCTGTCTACCAGTAACGGTAATTGTTTCGCTAGGTTTCGTCGAAGAAAAGTATTTCTTATGCACACAATACCGTTTCAAAGTTAACTACGCACTTTACACCTACAAAAAGCCGTAGTCCAATCCAGGACAAAAGTAAAATTATAAGTAGTTCTTGTCGTTACAAAACATGAATCTGAGATAACCCAGTATCCCCAAGTAACGCAGCATCCACAAGAGTTTATACACGTTGCTCGAAAGACGCCGTAATCACATTTCAATAAATCGTCTCTGAAGTAGTGGCGGTTGGTGAGCATACATTCTGAGTGCTCAAAATTTTTAGATTTAGGTAAATTTGAGTGCGTGAAATTAATAGCATCTGCTGTATTGCAATTATGCTTATTAAAAAGTTTATACAACTACAATCACTGCCAATAATAATAACAGTAACAATAACAATAATAAAAATAATAGTGACGTGCATAACTTAGCTGACAAAAGAAAGAGTTGTTTTGTGTAATTTTGTTGTTTTGTACATAATTAAGTAATTACGAAATAATGTGTAAGCTCTTGCAGCTCTCCGTTTCGCCGGATCGGGCTCGAACTCGGGACCTTTGCCTTTCGAGGGCAAGTGCTCTGCTGACTTTTTTTTTAAGCTCTCGTTTTGTTCGATATTGTTCACTGGATTTGTTCGGTGTGGACGTCCCATGACCCTCGTTCGGATTCATCGATGATCCATTCACTCAGTTTTTTCAATGCAGAGGGCAGCTATACCTCCGACCGAACACGCTGAGCCACCGTGCCGGCACCGACTGACAAGTGAGCCACGCAAGCACGAGTCACGAGCCGTCCTCACAGCTTTACTTTTCTGTTAGAGTTTAATATAGGTTCAACATGGTGCATGTTAAACCCACACAGTAAACAACCAACTCCAAGAACACATAACTGTCATTTGTGAAAATGATTAAATTCAAGCAGTAATGTCTACCAACATTGTCACTTCACTAGAGTACAAATGAGGGGCTGAGATCCGTAAGGGCCTGAAACACACTGCCGTCGATCTCACATTTAAGTCAATATCAGAGAAACCAGTGATACAGCTTCTCGTGAATGTTCATACAGGGTGGTCCATTGATTGAGACCGGGCCAAATATCTCACGAAATAAGCGTCAAACGAAAAAACTACAAAGAACGAAACTTGTCCAGCTTGAAGGGGGAAACCAGATGGCGCTACGGTTGGCCCGCTAGATGGCGGTATATCAACTGCGTTTTTTAAAATAGGAACCCCCATTTTTATTACGTATTCGTGTAGTAGGTAAAGAAATATGAATGTTTTAGTTGGACCACTTTTTTCGCTTTGTGATGGATGGCGCTGCAATAGTCACAAACATATGGATCACAATTTTAGACGAACAGTTGGTAAAAGGTAGGTTTTTTAAATTAAAATGCAGAACGTAGGTACGTTTGAACATTTTATTTCGGTTGTTCCAATGTGATACATGTACCTTTGTGAACATGTAATTTCTGAGAACGCATGCTGTTCCAGTGTGATTACCTGTAAATACCACATTAATGCAATAAATGCTCAAAATGATGTCCGTCAACCTGAATGCATTTGGCAATACGTGTAACGACATTCCTCTCAACAGCGAGTAGTTCGCCTTCCGTAACGTTCCCACATGCATTGACAATGCGCTGACGCGTGTTGTCAGGCGCTGTCGGTGGATCACAATAGCAAACATCCTTCAATGTTCCCCACAGAAAGAAATTCGGGGACGTCAGATCCAATCCACCTGTCATGAAATATGCTACGCGAGCTATGTGCCGGACATCCATCATGTTGGAAGTACATCACCATTCTGTCATGCAGTGAAACATCTTGTAGTAACATCGGTAGAACATTACGTAGGAGATCAGCATACATTGCACCACTTAGATTGTCAGCGATAAAATGGGAGCCAATTATCCTTCCTCCCATAATGTCGTACCATATATTTACCCGCCAAGGTCGCTGATGTTCCACTTGTCGCAGCCAGCGTGGATTTTCCGTTGCCCAATAGTGCATATTATGCCGGTTTACGTTACCGCTGTTGGTGAATGACGCTTCGTCGCTAAATAGAACGCGTGCAAAAAATCTGTTATCCTTCCGTAATTTCCCTTGTGCCCAGTGGCAGAACTGTACACGACGTTCAAAGTCGTCTCCATGCAATTCATGGTGCACAGAAATATGGTTGATGTAGCATTCTCAACACCGACGTTTTTACTGACGTTTCACATGTGGCTGAACATTTCCTGTTTCCTTAAATAACGCAACTATCTCCGACGAACGGTCCGGACACTTGGATGATGTCGTCCAGGATACCGAGCAGCAGACATAGCACACGCCCGTTGGGCATTTTGATCACAATAACGATAAACCAACACGATTCCGACCTTTTCCGCAATTGGTAAACGTCCATTTTAACACGGGTAATGTATCACGAAGCAAATACCGTCCACACTGGCGGAATGTTGCATGATACCACTTACTTATACGTTAGTGATTATTACAGCGCCATCTATCACAAAGCGAAAAAAGTGGTCCAACTAAAACATTCATATTTCTTTACGTACTACACGAATATGTAATAAAAATTGAGGTTCCTATTAAAAAAAAAACGCAGTTGATATCCGTTTGACCTATTGCAGCCCCATCTAGCGGGCCAACCATAGCGCCATCTGGTTTCCGCCTTCAAGCTAGACGAGTTTCGTTCTTTGCAGTTTTTCCTTTTGGTGCTTATTTCGTAAGATATTTGGCCCGGTTACTATCAATGGACCATCCTGTATATGCGTTGTGTGCCTACAGCATAGATAAACCCGACTCACGATAAGATCAGCAGATGTCATAAGCATGAATAAATACTACAATCTCACAGTGATGTGCGTGAGGGCCTTACGATGCTCAGCGCCTCAGATGGATAAAATTCATAACTTAATATACTAAAACTCATTCAGAAACCCACAAAATATTTTTACTGTCAAAACAACTTTAACATATACTGACGTCCAATATAATTTTAGTATATGGTGAAATAATTAGCATATCTGAAGAGTGTGCGATCCTGTATCAGGATTTATGCCGAGCGAATGGCTATGAAGTCTGTCGCAGTGTTCTACCACCTTGTGGCAGTTCCGTAAACTTCCAATTGAGTGGTAAGGGCTAACTGTGCACAACGGAAGACAATTACGTCATGTGAGTTGCGCATGCGCAAAAGCTCCTTAAAACGTGCACAACTGAAGGTGTTCTCGCGACCCTGCTGCGAAGTTTCACGGAGTCTAGAGGGGCAGCAGAGCGGTAGATTTAAGTGCCGTATCTTTCCTACTGCAGCATCTACGAGGGTAATACCAAAAGGAAGGTCTCCCATTTTTATAAGTACATAGACCTGTTTATTTCTACAATGGTTTACATCAGTTTACAGCTTGAGTATTTAGCTATTTTTCGACATAATCACCATTTCTGTCGATGCACTTTTGTAGATGCTGTGGCAGTTTTTGTTTGTCCATGTCATACCAGCTTGCTGCCATGCTGTTCAGAAAACCATGGACATCTTCTTTCACCTCGTCGTCGATGCTGAATCGCTGGGACTACAATTAACGCTGACAGATACTGTGAGACTGAAAAAATTCAAATGGGCAATTCAGAACCGGAGAAGAGGAAGCAAGGGCGTGCACATTCTCCACGACAACGCTCGCTCACACATCGCTTGGCAAATCTTTGGTCTCCTGCAACAGTTTCAGTGGAACGTAATCACCCACCCACCCTATAGTCCTGACTTGGCGCCCAGTGACTATTACCTGCTCCCTAGGTTAAAAGAACATTCGGCCGGAAAGCGATTCAGCTCCGACGACGAGGTGAAAGAAGATGTTCATAACTTTCTGAACAGCAAGGCGGCGAGCTGGTATGACATAGGCAAACAAAAACTGCCACAGAGTCTACAAATATGCAGAAATGGTGATTATGTCGAAAAATAGGTAAATGTTCAAGCTGTAAACAGATGTAAACCATTGTTGAAATAAACAGGTCTATGTACTTATAAAAAAATTGGAGACTTTACTTTGGGGATTGCCCTCGTATGTTACGTTCAACAGCATTAAAAAAAAATAATAATAACCAATAAACCCACAAAGTGTCGAAAGTTAGGGTGTTCATCTTTTGTTGTGCTCTTACACAGCAGCCGCAACTGCTTTAAAGTCTGCGACCTATATTAATAGTACTTCATGTCAATACGTTTTAACTTATGGCGAATTAATACATGCACATCGGTCATTATCAGTGGAGGCTATTGTCTAAGAGCACAAGAGCACGTGGACACCTTAACGTTTGACACCTTGCGGATTTATTAGTTATTTTTCTTTGAATGCTGTTGAACATTATGTAGATGCGGTAATCTGAAACACACGCCACTTAATCTACCGCGCTGTGCTGAGTTACTCCTCTGGACCGGCGATACTTCGCATCAGCGTCGGGAGCACATCTTCAGGAGCTTTTACGTATGCGCAACCGGCGTGACGTAATTGCCTTATGAGCATACATGCGGATTTGACAAACAACGTGCATGGCTCTCGGCGTGCACACTCACCATTCAGTTACAAATTTGCGTCAGTGCCACCTGGTGGCAGCACGTTGGAGCAGAGCTCTTTCCCCGTTCGCTCGGCGTGAATCCTGGTGGACCGTAGCACATTCCTCAGATATGCCAATAGTAAAATTAGATCAGAAATTAGTGTACTTTATAGTTATACTGATAGAAAAAGTTATTTTACGGGTTTCTGGATGAGATACAGTAAATTAAGTCATGGATTTCATCATACAGTAATCCATTTGGGGCACTGAGAATCTTAAAGCACATAATCGTCGATCGTGAAACTGTAGCATTTATTCGTGCTTCTACGTCTGTCGATTGTATGGTGAGTCAGGTATGCATGTATGAACGTTCACGAAAAGCTGTCTCATTGATTTCTCTGATATACACTTCAATGAGTGGTCGATGAGGGTGTCTTTTGGCCCTTATGGCTCTCAGCGCATCATTTGTATACTAGTCAGGTGACATTGTACTACAGTAGAATCTCGATAGTTCGAGTTTCCATTAATCCGAGCCTCATTTTTTTTAGAAAAATGTTGCAACGATCTATTTTTTTACTGACATGATAAATAATGAAAACATCATTGCAAAAGGTAGATAGGGAGGGTACAGCTCAGTGACAAAGCAGACAACAATGCAATCAACACCTGCGATTAGCTCGCTGCCCTGTTGCAAGAACTTCTATTGTCAGTATGGCACGAAATACCCTGACTGCTGCCGGCTGCTACCGATCAAAACTGGGGAGTTCATACGATACTGTAGTTCCCAGTACCTGTACTGTACAGTGTTGTGTGTAGTTTTGTTTGTTGACTGTGTGTTCCGTTGTACACCTTACAAAGATGAGTGCTGTAACAAAAAAGAGGAAATTTATGCCTTTGCATCTAAAATTAGAAGCACTAAGACGACTTGACAAAGGAGAAATAATAAAAAAAAACTTGTTCTCGAATATGGTGTCGGTAAAGTTACTGTTGGTGACTGGCAAAGAAACCGACTTAAATTGGAACAGTTTTCTTCACAGAAATGCTCACACAAATCTCTCAGTGGAAGAAGTATAAATAAATCAGACTTTGAAAAAACAAGTGAGGCATTGTTCATGGGGTTTACCCAACACAGACAGAAGAGTGCTCCGATTTCTGGTCCAATCTTGCAATAAAAAACTATGTTTTTCAGAAACCAGCCGCAGGAAGGAGATGACAATTTCGCCGCTAGTGTGGGCTGGCTCGACAAGTGGAAGAAGAGGTATGGAGTGCAACTAGACGTAAGTGGAGAAAAACTCTCTGGTGACGCTCTGGCCGTTTCAAAATTTATCGTCGAGTTTAAAAAAATCATAACTGACGAAAATTTGTCTAATGAACAAATATATAACTGTGACAAAACTCGGCTAAATTTTAAAATGTTACCAGCGAGAACACTTGCTTCTTGTGAAGAAAAAAGTGCTCCTGGGCACAAAGAAAGCAAAGAGCGGCTCACAGTTATGGCAGCTTCAAATGGAACTGGAAACCACAAACTAAAACTAGTTGTGATTAGGAAGTCTGCCAAGCCAAGAGCATTCAAGAATGTATCCATCTCAGCTCTTCCGGTTGTCTATACACATCAGAATAATGCGTGGATGAATCAGGAAATCTTCAAGAACTGGTTTTTTAACTCATTTGTACCTGACTCCAAGATATTTTTTATGAAGGTAAGGGGACTGCCATGCAAAGCAATTTTGCTCTTGGATAATGCGTTCTCACATCCAAGTGCAGGAGAACTGCAGTGCGACGGTATCCGCGCCTTGTTTTTCCCACCAAACGTTGCCTGTATCATTCAGCCAATGGATCAGTGCGTTCTGAAATGTCTAAAAAAAAAAGTATCGACGGCGATTGCGACAGTCAATCCTGCATTCCGAAGACAACGAAAGCATTGTAGGAGCTTTAAAGAAAGTGACTTTCAAGGACGTCGTTTATTGGATTAGCGAATCTTGGAGCGAGATAAAGTCAGACATAATTTCTAAGTCATGGAGAAAAATTCTACAGGAAAGTATGCCAGACATAGAAGCTGAAGATTTAGCAGATGAAGATGATCAACCATTGTGTAATTTAATCAGAAGATTGCCAGGGAGTGAAGAGGCAGAAGAGGTGGAAGTAGGCGAGTGGTTAAATTGGGACGAAATGACAGACTCTTCTATAATCGACACGGTTAATATTCCATCGCAGTGTGAGAGTGACGAGGATGACGAGGCAGAGGCTGCACCGATGATGAGTCACACCGATGGCTACGCTGCTCTCGAGGCCGCCATATGCTACGTGGAACAACAGCCTGAGGCGACACCAAGTGAAAGACCCTTCAACATCGCAGCGCGTCAGCAATCGTTGGTTAATATATTAAAAAACTAGAAACCCGCCTCGATTGTGTAAACTCATAGTTTATGGCGGGTCATGGCCCATCGAACATAGGCCGGTGTGAGGTGTTGCATACACCATTAAGTTACGCAGTCGTTTTGACTTTATACATATGTACTGTTTGTGTTTTCCTTTTCTTCGTTTATAAATATATAGCTATGGTATTCTTTTAATCATTGCCAAAGGTCTTCTTAGGCACTTGTGGGTTTTATTGTTCTGAAGAAGATGTAGTTATCTACACCGAAACCTAAGCTAAAACTAGGTGCTTTTTTCGCAATCGAGGCGGGTTTCTAGTTTTTTAATATAGACACCAACTGACATACTGCTCCTGAGACGGTGGCGTAACATTGCCACGAGGTAACGTGCAACTTCGCCAAACAAAAGACACTTCACTATTACTTGTCTAAATAAATAATTATTGTCATTCTGCCGATGCAGATGCATGTGTAAATACTTTTATTTTAATAAAGTTCATATTTTGGCCTGTATTATTTACAATATCATAATATTTCTTTTTCCCATTTAAATTTCGGTAGTCCGAGTTTTCTATAGTTCCAGGTAAGAATGTCTGATTTTCAGACCGGAAGTTATTTCATTAACTAATGCATGTATTAGGGATCTTACACATTTGTCAGACAAAAGAAGAAAGCTCGAAAACTCCCACTTGTACAAAAACGCTAAACGGAGAGTAGTGAAACCTTAAATATCATTTAATTCTTGCCATAAACTGTACTTAATTATGTACGAAACAACAAAATTCCACAAAAACTGTTCTTTCTTTTTTCAGACACTTTATGCATATTATTATTGTTGTTGTTGTGGTCTTCATTCCTGAGACTGGTTTGATGCAGCTCTCCATACTACTCTATCCTGTGCAAGCTTCTTCATCTCACAGTACCTAGTGCAACCTACATCCTTCTGAATCTGTTTAGTGTATTCATCTCTTGGTCTCCCTCTAAGATTTTTACCCTCCACACTACCCTCCAATACTAAATTGGTGATCCCTTGATGCCTCAAAACATGTCCTACCAACCGATACCTTCTTCTATTCAAGTTGCGCCGCAAACTTCTCCCCAATTCTATTCAATATCTCTCCATTACTTATGTAGTCTACCCATCTAATCTTCAGCATTCTTCTGTAGCACCACATTTCGAGAGCTTCTATTCTCTTCTTGTCTAAACTGTTTATCGTCCATGTTTCACTTCCATACATGGCTACGCTCCATGCAAATACGTTCAGAAACGACTTCCTCACACTTAAATCTATACTCGATGTTAACAAATTTCTCTTCTTCAGAAACGCCTTCCTTGCCATTGCCAGTCTACATTTTATATCCTCTCTACTTCGACCATCATCAGTTATTTTGCTCCCCAAATAGCAAAACTCCTTTACTACTTTAAGTGTCTCATTTCCCAATCTACTTCCCTCAGCATCACCCAACTTAATACGACTACATTCCATTATCGTCAATTTGATTTTGTTGATGTTCATGTTATACTCTCCTTTCATGACACTGTCCATTGCGTTCAACTGCTCTTCCAAGTCCTTTGCTGTCTCTGACAGAATTACAATGTCATCGGCAAACCTCAAAGTTTTTATTTTTTCCCCATGGATTTTAATACCAAGTCCGAATTTTTCTTTTGTTTCCTTCACTGCGTGCTCAATATACAGATTGAATAACATCGGGGAGAGGCTACAACCCCGTCTCACTCCCTTCCCAACCACTGCTTTCCTTTTGTGCTCCTCGACTCTTATAACTGCCATCTGGTGTCTGCACAAATTGTAAATAGCCTTTCGCTCCCTGAATTTTACCCCTTCCACCTTCAGAATTTGAAAGAGAGTATTCCAGTCGACATTGTCAAAAGCTTTCTCTAAGTCTACAAATGCTAAAAACGTAAGTTTGCCTTTCCTTAATCTTTCTTCTAAGGTAAGTCGTAAGGTCAGTATGGCCTCAGGTGTTCCAACATTTCTTCGGAATCCAAACTGATCTTCCCCAAGGTCGGCTTCTACCAGTTTTTCCATTCGTCTGTAAAGAATTCGTGTTTGTATTTTGCAGCTGTGACTTATTAAACTGATAGTTCGGTAATTTTCACATCTGTCAACACCTGCTTTCTTTGGGATTGGAATAATTATATTCTTCTTGAAGTGTGAGGGTATTTCGCCTGTCTCATACATATTGCTCACCAGATGGTAGAGTTTTGTCAGGACTGGGTCTCCCAAGGCCGTCAGTAGTTCTAATGGAATGTTGTCTACTCCCGGGGCTTTGTATCGACTCAGGTCTTTCAGTGCTCTGTAAAACTCTTCAAGCAGTATCGTATCTCCCATTTCATCTTCATCTACATCCTCTTCCATTTCTATAATATTGTCCTCAAGTACATCGCCCTTGTATAGACCTTCTATATACTCCTTCCATCTTTCTGCTTTCCCTTCTTTGCTTAGAACTAGGTTTCCATCTGAGCTGTTGATATTCATAGAAGTGGTTCTCTACTCTCCAAAGGTCTCTTTAATTTTCCTGTAGGCAGTATCTATCTTTCCCCTTGTAAGATAAGCCTCTACATCCTTACATTTGTCCTCTAGCCATCCCTGCTTAGCCGTTTTACACTTCCTGTCGATCTCATTTTTTAGACGTTTGTATTCCTTTTTACCTGTTTCATTTACTGCATTTTCATATTTTCTATTTTCATCAATTAAATTTAATATTTCTTCAATTACCCAAGGATTTCTACTAGCCCTCGTAGTTTTACCGACTTGATCCTCTGCTGCCTTCACTACTTCATCCCTCAGAGCTACCCATTCTTCTTCTACTGTATTCCTTTCCCCCATTCCTATCAATTGTTCCCTTATGCTCTCCCTGAAACTCTGTAGAACTTCTGGTTTAGTCAATTTATCCACGTCCCATCTCCTTAAATTCCCGCTTTTTTGCAGTTTCTTCAGTTTTAATCTACAGTTCATAACCAATAGATTGTGGTCAGAGTCCACATCTGCCCTGGAAATGTCTTACAATTTAAAACCTGGCTCCTAAATCTCCCTTCATATCATTTTAAAATCTATCTGAAACCTGTCAGTATCTCCAGGGTTCTTCCATGTATACAACCTTCTTTCATGATTCTTAAACCAAGTGTTAGCTATGATTAAGTTGTGCTCTGTGCAAAATTCTACTAGGCCGCTTCCTCTTTTATTTCTTAGCCCCAATCCATATTCACCTACTACGTTTCCTTCTCTCTCTTTTCCCACCGCCGAATTCCAGTCACCCATGACTATTAAACTTTCGTCTCCCTTCGCTATCTGAATATTTTCTTTTAGTTCATCATCTAAACATTCATGGTGGTGTCTGTTTGTCTTATATCGTGTCTCCATACCACTTTCGAGCAACGACGCTCTGAGTGTGTTTTTTAGGGAATTGACTAGTTTGAACCTGGGACCTGTTGCAGGTAAGGAGACTCCAGACCACACATGACTTGTAGAATTCAGAAGAGTTCAGTGAGACTAGCGATGATATAACCAAATACTAAATGATCTCAGCGTGAACTCCACTGCACTCCCTGTAAAAGAATCTTAATACTAACTAAATTTAGTGGGAAGGGTTCAAGGCTTTCCTATTTTTAGTTATCTGGTAAAATAACGTCGAAAAAGCAGTTAAGTTTACCATTGGAAATTTTATTCCACTCACAAAACATCGTTTATAAATTGCACTATTCATAAAAGGAAATGTTTTAATACAGGATACTAAAACCCAATTGCATTCAACAAAAATGTGAACGAATATTCCCTGAATGGGTTTCCAAGTTCTACAATCGATCGAAGGATGACCTATGCCATATCACATCTATAATCTAGGTTTAATTTAAGTTTCACAAAAGAGAAAACTATCAAAATGGTCTACAGTGACCCTCAGTTATCTTAATTTACTTATCTAACTTGTCGTAAATTAAAGTGGCTTATGTGGCTTCTCAATAACTAGATAAAAGAAAAATCATCGCGTTTCAGATCTGTTCTTCAAGTGGCAAATGTGAAAACCATGAGCTTTAATTTACGATTGGTGTATTACGCAAAGAAAAGGGGTGTAACAGATGAGACTTCTGCAGTTCGGAGTGTAGCCTCATGTGTTCAAAAATGCGGCATCGCATGCGTTCATTACCTTGTCGGTGTTTAGGCAGCGTCAGAGCAGCGGCGGGCAGCACAGCTCCGCTCACCTCGCTATCTCGGAAGCAACTCTCCTAACTTCTCCTTACTACAATTTACCGAAGTTGGTTAAAAAACTATCTGGCTGTGTTTTCATCTGACCAATCAGGGTCTCAATGTTAACCTTAAGCTCCACCTAGAAAGATTCTGTCTATCCAATGAGAAACGTTATACTTTTCGTGGTGGGGCAATTTTTTTAATGTTTGCAACGTAACAGAGACGCTAAAAAGTCTCACGCTAAAACCTGCAGCTGGTGTGGTCCTTTTAGCGTTATCGTAAGATCTATACTGTTCTTCTGGAGGGCTCTATCTCTTAACATGGGCTGGGGGGTGGTCCTTGACGTACCTGAGACGCGAAAAAGTCTCACGCTAAAACTTGCGGGTGGTAGTCTTAGAGGAAGGCTGGCGACATGGGTGTCCAGTCTGTCCCTTATCGTAGGGCCTTCTAGCTTAACACGGTTCTGCTCTCGTTTCTCCCCTCGGAACTGCGTCTGCCTCACGGTGGGAAGGTACGACATGCATTTAGGCTTTCTTGTGTTAGTCTGTGGTATTCCATTTGCTCACTCGTTACACGTATTACTTAGGTTAATTTAATGTCACGATTTATTCGGAACTATGTGACATACTACTGGATTTGCTTATCATGTCAGGGTTTTCATGGAAGGTGTTGGATTTGCCTGACACCTCACATAGCACCACCCTTCGAACTTAATTTTTGCACTGAATTTAGGCAATGATTGAATCATTGTGTAAGTCAGTAAAAATGTTTCTAATTTATCTAAATTTTGTTGCGTACGGTTCAGCCACTTTATTCTGTTCTATGCTAGTTTGTATTACTAATTTATATTTTTATATTCTTCCACATTATAATTAAAAATGACAAGAGAAGAATATTTTTATGCTATTATTAATTTTTAATTATTTTCTTTCTTTATTTAAGTGTGTAGTTTGTTTTTAAGAAGTTTGTTATCGATAGTGAGGAGTCTTTTACATAGATTTTCTTAGAAATATTGTATTTATAAATGTAGTAATTAAGTAAAGTCTATTCCTAACACATTTTCTAAATATCATGTACAAGTAAAATGTTTTTGTTTCTAGACACTCATTTCAATATTGTTACACTAACAAATAAGAATTATTTCCAAGAATTGCTTTGACAAAGAAATATACATACACAAGTATTGAGATATTATCCTAACAAACAAATGTTAAAAAAAATTGCTTTGACAGAGAAATATACAAACATATGTATTGAGGTATTATCCTAATAAATGGTACAAATGTTGAAGAAAGGGAGAACATCCAACAAGATATTTTTTTATTCTTTGTTTTTATAAGGAGAAAATAAGTAAAATATAGTTATTGTTTTATTTTTATGAGGAGAAAATAAGTGGTATATAGTTTCTTTATATACTGTCCATTTCAGAACTAATGACTTGTTTTTATCGATAGTCTATTTTTTACTTAAGTCCATAGTCAATGACTGTTATTTTGTAGTTTATTAGCTGTCTGGTGCGCTTAACTTATTTAGTTTTTCACACGTTTCTTTTGCACAATTCCTACATCACATAATTTGATTTCACACGTTCACACAATCCTATGAATGTTTAAGCATGTGGTTGGCGAATGGTTTTGCACGAAGGTGATGGACTTGAGCGAGATGGTTGTGGGCAAGTATTTGATGTACAGCTTCGTTCGTCGTTCCTTGTCGGCTTTGCAAGTGTGTGTTGCTGTTGTGTAGGTCCCATAATGGAATGGAGCTGTGAGTGCAGAATCTCGTGGTTTACTGGCTTTGTATGCGTGAAAGTCATCGTTATGTGTCGCTGAATGCGGTCGTTTTTCGTTGTAATACTTCGCAGACGACTAGTTTACAATAGGATAGGGATTTGGGAAGGTATGTCGTCTATTCTTCACCCATCTTCTTTCTTGGTCTCAATCTTGCGAATCTTCAACTTCTGTTCTTCCTGCTTTTTCTCTGCTTCTTACTTGCTTCTTGGTTCTTTTCTGGGCAGGTTATGGAAATATTTATTAATAACTAGTCGCTTTGAAGTTCTCCTCCTGGTAACAGTTTGATAAATTGTTTGGGCGCGTCATTTTTACTTTGTGGAAGCTCTTCTTCAGTTTCGTGCATCAGCGTGCTGTTTAATAGCAGTAGTGTGACTTTTACACATATTTTTTGCCAGCGGTGGCTTGCCCAAGCGGTCTTCTCGTTGGGCCGTTTTTTGCTCACTCCGCTGAGTGGGGGGAGCCCTGGGGTTTACGAACGGTGAAAGTGGGGTGTCTTCTTGTCTGTCCATACTGATGTTCGGCGTTCTGTCACGTCTCTGCAGGGGTCGGTCACTGTGGGGCTCGGTGTTCCATCCCAGCAGGTTTCCTCCTGGCGGGCAAATTTATTGCACTTTCTATACAAGGGCCTTCTGTTAGTTTCGCTGTCGTTTCCCTTCTCTCGACGCTCCTGCTATGTACGAATCGTGTCTTGCTAATTACGTCCTTTTTTTTCTTGATGCATCTCGCGTTGCAACTTATGGGTCGTTGCATCTCTTCCTTGCTGGAGTTTTTACAATGGTTCTTACAAAAAGTTTTTACTTATAATCATCTAACATATGTCTTGTAGGTACATTGATCTGCGCCTTCCTAAAAAGCTTTACAAATTTCGGCGCTCTTTCCATGTTACATTTCTAAGATATTTGGAGTCTTAATGTCTACTCAAGAATCCTGAAATTCGTTTTTTATTTTTGTGTAGTGTCGTGGTGTATAGCATTTTAGTATTTCATGCAGTTAGACTATCTGCGCTTTATCCCTTCACCTTAATCTATGGTACTATTAGTGTTATTATTGAAACTACTTTCTTTTTTCCACCTTTCTCTCTCTTCATTCTTCTTTCTCCTGACGATCCTATCTGCAACATAATCTTGAAATATTGTGCTGATTATTTACCAGTAATAAAATTAATCTTCAAACTTGTACTGAAAGTGTTTAATACTGCCAGTCTTAGATAAAAATACCTCTGCTTTATCTCGTAAAATACCCTCTAATTCTCTTTTACTGTGTTCCGAAATACCTTGAACTTCTTGCAATTTTTCGTCGTTTTCTTTGTGGACTTCTAACATGAGTTGAGGCGATTCCCCCTTTTGTGCATACCATTCTAATTCTTCGTCCTCTTTATCTCGCGTCATTCTTAATTGTTCGTTTATAACTGGTATCTCTTCTAATTTTAGCTTTTGCTCAAAGATAAGTGTGACATTCCCGAATGTTACACTACTTTTGCCCAAATCTATTTTCGCTCGTCTCTCATTTAAAAAATCTGCACATATAATCAAATCTACAGTTAGTTTAGGTATAATCACGAAGTTGGCTTCGATCTTTTGACCTTGGCACGAAAGAGTTAACCTCGTTTGTCTCATAACTTCCGCAGCATTGTTTCTAATAGGACCTCTTACATTAATCTTACGTGTTTTCAGAACTGGCAATTCCTCATTGGCATTACACTGCATGAATAAATTTTCTGACATCGCAGTAAGTTCACTTCCGCTATCAATTACAATATTGACTGGGATATGCTTTACCATGGCCTTCACAATTGTTTGAATTTGAAAGGGTTGGTTCTGTTCTTCTTCTTCTTGCATCAACGAATCCTCCACTGAGTCATACATGCGTCTTTTTAGGAATTTCCCTTGTGAATTCGATCTTTCTGTAGGATAATCTTCGACTGCTACTTCTCTGTCTTTTATTTCCTCTTCTCTGTTTCTTCCTTCATTTACGCTTTCTTCTACATCCTCTAATTTTTCCTCATCCTCGTCTGTCTTCTCCTTCTTCGTCGCTACTTCCACATAATCGCATCTTAATGCACTAATTATCGCTTCATAACTTCAGTCATTACATACGTTGGGTTGCGTGCCCACTTGTAACTTATTTTCAACTTCTGTCGACTGCGCATTATCCTCATTGAATTCGCTTTCCCTGGTTTCCATCTCAAATAGCTCTGCAATACTCATTACTTCATCCTTTACTCCTACATTCGTTGTGCATGCCTCTGGTAATTCATCTTCCTCGTCAATATTCTCCAATTAATTTCGTCCCAACACGATATTGTTATTTTCTTGTCTTTGTTTTCATCTGGTCCCTGCGGATTTGTTTCTTCCTTCTTCTCTTCTCGTTATAAGATTTTTACTTCTCTGTTCAAGGTGCTGCAATTGTCCTGGGTCGGTGCGCCATCCTCTTTGGCATGGGCGCTTAGCTGTCAAATCGAACGTTTATTGGGGTTTGGTGGTCTTACCTCCACGTCTTCTATGTGTATTCGCTTTTCTTGTTCAGCTTGTTGATAGTGGTTTCTTTGTTGATAATTTGTCGGTCTATTGGTTCTCCAGTACCCGTTCCGGTTGTCGTTATTCCCTCTGTAATAGTTGTTGCCGTTCCTGGGTGAATTATAGTTATTGCCATATTCTCTTCTAAATCCATAACCGGTTCTTTGTTGAAATCTATTGTCGTTTCTTGGTGCGAAGTTATCACGTGGTTCGTAATTATTGTTTCTTCGTACTGTGTCTTGTGGATTCCACTGCTTTTTGCTTTCGTTCTCAGGTGCGCTTCGTCTTTTTCTTGCGTCATTTTCCGAAAATATGAACTCCAGTTCCCTTAGAATACCTTTAAATGCTTCGACGTCATTGCCTCCGCGACCTACTAATGATTGCTGGTATTTCAATGGTAGCTTCACCTCGTATAATTTAATCAACTCTCCGCCACTATATGGTACATCTAAGCATTGATTTTTGTTTGCCATTACTTCGAAAAATTTCACGGGACTCTTCTCTCCTGAATTTTCAAAATATAAGTTCTGTAATAATTCGTACTTCACTCTGTTCTGTGCTCCGATAGACCAATATCGTGAGAGAAACTTCTCTCTGAAATCTTCGTACGATCGGCATGTCGCTGCAACATTCTGCATGGTTTCTGCGACTGTTCCTGACATGTGTGCACATATAAAATCTAATTAGTGTGCTAGCGTCCAGTGTTCTGGTAATCCTACTCGGAATTGATCAATAAAAGTTCGTGGATGTAATGAGTTTCCTTCTCGAAATTGGTGAAATTTTCTCACTGTGAGGAAATGATTGTTGTCGTACTTCGTCATAATTCCATATGAAATTCGCGATTCTTCACCACTTTTGTTTCTGATCATTTCTCCCGTCGTTCTTTCCGGTTGTGGTAGATCCATTGGATATTGTCCACTGTAACTTTCGCCTACCCTTGCGTAGTATCGTTGGAGTGGTACGCAATAATTTTCTTCCATCGGTTGTGAACATGTAGGTGAATGCATTGCACTGTCTTCTTCGCGACCTGGCTTTCCATTGTCACGTATGTTATTCTCCGCCTGTGATTAGAATCGCAAATGCGTAATATCTTCGTTAATTGCTTGTTTTTCCAGTGCTGTTACAGATACGGACGTGGTTGCAGACTCAGTGCCTGTTCGATCCTGTTCATTACGCTCTTCAATGGTTTGCAACAACTCTGTTCGCATTTTCTGAAATTGTCGTTTCGTTTGCGCTTCTATTTTGACTATGCGGTTATCATATCTTTTCAGCGCTGCTTTTGTGATACGTTTATGTAACACACTGTTTTTAACAATTTCACGCGCTGTACCTGCTGCTTGTCTAGTAATTTCGTTTATCTGTTTCTCTACTTTCTTGACTTCTCCGTGGGTGTTGTTACGCAATGTTTTGATCTCGTCCTGAATGTCATTACGCAATGCTTGTACGTCCACTTGTACCTTGTCAATGTCTGTTCTCAATTGGATGTAACCTGTTATTAAGTTTCCTATTACTTCTCGAGATTCTTTTGCCTCGTCTTCAATATGACTTACGGGTAACTGAAATTTTTTTTATTTTGTTCCTTAATCGCACGCATTTGTTTCGTGGTTTCTGCATTTTGTTTCGTCATTTCTGCATTCTGAATTTTAATTTGGTTCGCAATTTCTTTATTTTGCCTTGTCATGGTTTCCGTAATTAATTGTAATAATTCTGCCAGATTGGTGGGTCCTACTACGTTTTCTTCCGACGTCCTACGTTCTGTGTTTTCGCCCAAGTGTTGGTTCGTAACCGATTGCATTGAACTGTGCTGTGACACGTTTCTGCTCGCATCCCTTGTACTCTATGGTGAGGGAGCTCTGATTACTTGTACTATGGATTCTACGTATTCAAGACGCAAGTTAGAATCCTTATCGACTGTCTCTCTACTTTCCTGCTCCTCTGTCGTATGCTGACCTTGGTTTCCTGTGCCTTGGCGTACATTATCCTCGTTATGGTGCGTTATATGTCCTATTTCTCGCCATACTGCATCGTCTGTTGTACTGTCCTCTATTCTCTGTCCATTTTCATACTGGGTCTCTACCTCAATTCGGTCAAGGTCTCGATCTGCCATTGCTAATCTTTCCGAATCCCTTATTTTCTGTTTTAAAAGCAATTCACGCGCCCTACTTCGCTTCAACATGCGCTCATACGATCTCACGTGTTTCATAAACTTTTTGTTCACACGACTTGACAAACCATTCACTTACTTGTTGGGTCAGAACCAACTTGTCAACGATGTATCCGCCACCTGTGCGCTTGCATTAAAGAAAAAACTTAATTCTAACAATTTTTAAAATTCATAACTTAATTATGCTGTTGTCTCTGCTAGAATGTTATTGAATACTTTCTTGAATACTTTTACTATCTATCGCTGCTTATCGACTATGTATAACTATCGGGATTTTTTTTACAAAACTTTTTCAACAAGACATTTTTCTGACCTAGTGTGCATGTGGTCGACCTTCAATCTTGGTATTTTACCATCCTGGCAGGGTCGCCATTTTCTAAATGTTCATGGTGGTGTCTGTTTGTCTTATATCGTGTCTCCATACCACTTTCGAGCAACGACGCTCTGAGTGTGTTTTTTAGGGAATTGACTAGTTTGAACCTGGGACCTGTTGCTGGTAAGGAGACGCCAAACCACACATGTCATGTAGAATTCAGAAGAGTTCAGTGAGACTAGCGATGATATAACCAAATACTAAATCACCTCAGCGTCAGCTTCACTGCACTCCCTGTAAAAGAATCTTAATACTAACTAAATTTAGTGGGAAGGGTTCAAGGCTTTCCTATTTTTAGTTATCTGGTAAAATAACGTCGAAAAAGCAGTTAAGTTTACCATTGGAAATTTTATTCTACTCACAAAACGTCGTTTATAAATTGCACTATTGATAAAAGGAAATGTTTTAATACAGGATGCTAAAAACCAACTGCGTTCAACAAAAATGTGAACGAATATTCCCTGAATGGGTTTCCAAGTTCTACAATCGATTGAAGGATGACCTATGCCATATCACATCTATAATCTAGGTTTAATTTAAGTTTCACAAAAGAGAAAACTATCAAAATGGTCTACAGTGACCCTCAGTTATCTTTAATTACTTATCTAACTTGTCGTAAATTACAGTGGCTGATGTGGCTTCTCAGTAACTATATAAAAGAAAAATCATCGCGTTTCAGATCTGTTCTTCAAGTGGCAAATGTGAACACCATGAGCTTTAATTTACTATCGACACTAGTATTCGCAAAAAAGGTGTGTAACAGATGAGACTTCTGCAGTTCTGAGTGTAGCCTTATGCGCTCAAAAATGCAGCATCGCATGCGTTCATTACCTTGTCGGTGTTTAGGCAGCGTCAGGGCAGCGGCGGGCAGCACAGCTCCGCTCACCTCGCCATCTCGGAAGCAACTCTCCTAACTTCTCCTCACTACAATTTACCGAAGTTGGTTAAAAAAAAAAACTCTCTGGCTGTGTTTTCATCTGACCAATCAGGGTCTCAATGTTAACCTTAAGCTCCGCCTACAAAGATTCTGTCTATCCAATGAGAAACGTTATACTTTTCGTGGTGGGGTAATTTTTTTAATGTTTGCAACGTAACAGAGACGCTAAAAAGTCTCACGCTAAAACCTGCAGCTGGTGTGGTCCTTTTAGCGTTATCGTAAGATCTATACTGTTCTTCTGGAGGGCTCTATCTCTTAAAATGGGCTGGGGGGTGGTCCTTGACGTACCTAAGACGCGAAAAAGTCTCATGCTAAAACTTGTGGGTGGTAGTGGCCCTTTTTGTGTCATCGTAAGATCTATACTGTTTTTCTGGAGGGCTCTAGCTTTTAACATGGGCTGGGGGGTGGTCCTTGACGTAACAGGGACGCGAAAAATTCTCACGCTAAAATGTGCGGGTGGTAGTCTTAGAGGAAGGCTGGCGACGTGAGTGTCCAGTCCGTCCCTTATCGTAGGGCCTTCTAGCTTAACACGCTTCTGCTCTCGGCTTCTGTCCTCGTTTCTCCCCTCGGAACTGCGTCTGCCTCACGGTGGGAAGGTACGACATGCATTTAGGCATTCTTGAATTAGTCTGTGGTATTCCATTTGCTCACTCGTTACACGTATTACTTAGGTTAATTTAATGTACGATTTATTCCGAGCTATGTGACATACTATTGGATTTGCTTATCATGTCAGTGTTTTCGTGGAAGGTGTTGAATTTGCCTGACACCTTAGAATCGTACATTTCTTCAATTTCTTCGTCATGTGCAGAGCTAGTTGGCATGTAAACTTTACTACTGTAGTAGGCGTGGGCTTCGTGTCTATCTTTGTCATAATAATGCGTTCACTACGCTGTTTGTAATAGCTTACCCGCACTCCTATTTTTTATTCATTATTAAACCAACTCCTGCCTTACACCTATTTGATTTTGTATTTAGAACCCTGTATTCACCTGACCAAAAGTGTTGTTCCTCCTTCCAGCGAACTTCACTAATTCCTACTATATCTAACTTCAACCTATCCATTTCCCTATTTACATTCTCTATCCTACCTGCTCGATTAACGGATCTGACATTCCACGCTCCGATCCGAAAACGCCAGTTTTCTTTCTCCTGATAACGACATCCTCTTGAGTAGTCCCCACCCGGAGATCTGAATGGGGGACTATTTTACCTCCGGAATATTTTACACAAGTGGACGACATCATCATTTAACCATACAGTAAAGCTGCATGACCTCGGGAAAAATTACGGCTGTAGTTTCCCCTTGCTTTCACCCTTTCGCAGTATCAGCACAGCAACGCCGATTTGATGAGTCTTACAAGGCCATATCAGTCAATAATCCAGACTGTCACCCTTCAACTACTGAAAAGGCTGCTGCCCCTTATCAGGAACTACACGTTTGTCTGGACTCTCAACAGATACCCCTCCGTTGTGGTTGCACCTACGGTACGGCTATCTGTATCGCTGAAGCACGCAAGCCACCCCAACAGCGGCAAGGTCCACGGTTGTTGGGGGGTGGGGGGGATATTATTATTATTATTATTGACAGCGGTTGAGATTATGTAAGTATGTTGACAAGCACAACTGTTATGCAGTAAGTGCTATTAGTTTCACACTCTCACATTTATCTGAATTTGTGAACACTCAGAATGAATGCTTACGAGCCACCACCCCGGTCGCTGCTCTCGTAAGAAAGGTGTGAGGCAAGCACATGGCAGGCGCCCAGCCGTGCGTTACTGAGAGGTTTACATCGATCGGCGGCCGGCAACACGTCAGTGGAAGAACTCTGGCGGGCCGCCTCGTCCACAGTGATCGCCTTCACGAGGACACCGCGGTGTTCCACAGTTAGAAACTTGACGCCTCTTGCCTTCGGCATGCGTGGATTGTGTCGTCTCAAGTTTGCTAACCGAGCAGTCACACAGCGAGTCCCAGGAGGAATGACACGACGGAAACGCTCATTTGGAGGAAACAAACTTCGTACGGACATACGCTCTATTCCGAATGTTTTCCGACATAGGACACACTTAAATGTACGTTTGTTTCTGGGGTCGTGGAGCGCATGTATGTGACTTACCCTCAGCTTTTAAGCTTTTGTTTATGGGGTTACATAAAGTCTGAGATGTACAAACGAAAGGTGAGTACGCGAGATGAAGTGCCTGGCCGCGTAATGGACGCTGCTGCCCTCAGTACGGAACGTGCAGAGGTACTCAGACAAGCAACACTACATGTTCTCCCCAAAAATGCACAGACGAAGTTGACACTGTTTTAGCGTTTACTGTGAAGTGAACAACAACTGTAACATGAAGTGCACGAAATTTTTTAGAGAAGAATATGTTCAAAATACGTCGTTTTCAATTGATACTTTGTAAAACGCATGCTGCAATGTTCACTAAATGTTGCATGTGCGCACACATGTAAACCTGACAGTGTACTGAATAACGCAGAAAATAAATAAGTATGTAAATTAAATGAATTCCCGTTCGGAAACCATTCGGAACGGGGTACAGGGTTCAAGTGATCGTTCCTGTCATGTTGTTGAACATTGGCCATTCCTCCTGGGACACACAGTATACAAGATGAACCAGAACTCCACCGGCAAACTTTAGGACGTTGTTCTGGGATATATTTGGAATATTTTGTGATAAGGAACCCGTGGTTTCTGTTGGGTCGCTACAGAATGGTTGGATTTCGTTTGAGTTCTTGCCTCCATATATATTTGTAATGTGCAAAAAACTCTGTACAACAGTACAAATGTACACAATATTCTCTGTATGTCTTGTTTGAAAACAAATTCAGTCGCGGTACTTACAAGAGAGACTTAAACAATCATCCAGTATCTTTACTGACATCTTTCTCCAAAATATTCGAAAAAGTCATGTACTCTAGAGCATCCGCACACTTAAAGCGGAAAAATTTACTTAGCATAACACAGTTTGGATTCCACAAAAGACGAGAGTGCTATTTATACGTTCAGTCATCAAATGGTACACCATTTAAATAAAAATGTATCGCCCGTTGGCACTTTTTGTGAGCCTTGCAAAGCCTTTGATTATGTAGATCATGTTACTCTCTTAGAAAAATTAATTGCTGGTTTGAATCATACTTATCAAACAAAGTGCAAAATATTATAGTGAATAATTCAGACAATTTGTGAAAGGTAGAAAATTTTAAAGATTGGAGGGAAAGAGTCAGACAGGCGGTCCCACTGGGTACAATTTTGGGTCCACTCATGTTCTTAGGCACTGATGAGCCAAAACATCACCACCTGTTTAATAGGTTGTTTGTCTGTCTGGAACTACATACGTCAGGGACCTGTCAGTATGTTGGTAGGTATGTGGAGGTATGTCTACGCACAAGTCATGTAATTCGCATAAATAACGGCCGGCTGATTTGCGCATGTGGTGATGGCGCCAGATAGCGAACCAGATAGGTTCCTTAGTAATTACATCAGGCGAATTTGGTCACCGATGCATCAACGTGAGTTCACTATAATGCATCTCAGATCACTGTAGCATTGTTCTGTCTCCGAGACGCAGACAATTACGCTGCTGAAAGATGACATCACCGTCGGGGAACATATCAAGCATGATTCTGAAAGATGACATCACCGTCGGGGAACATATCAAGCATGAAGGCATGTAGGTGCCGGCCAGTGATGCCGAGTGGTTCTAGGCGCTACAGTCTGGAACCGTGCGACCGCTACGGTCGCAGGTTCGAATCCTGCCTCGCGCATGGATGTGTGTCATGTCCTTAGGTTAGTTAGGTTTAAGCAGTTCTAAGTTCTAGGAGACGGATGACCTCAGAAGTTAAGTCCCGTAGTACTCAGAGCCATTTGAACCAAGGCATGTAGGTGGTTCGCAGCTGTCAGCGTGTCTTCGATTGCTACCACAGGTCACAGGCAAGCGCAGGAGAATGTCACCCATAGCATAATACTGCTCTCACCGGCCTGCATCTGTTGCGCGCTGCACGTTTTGAGCCAGTGTTCACCTCTATGACGACGTTTATGGAGACGACCATCGACCTAGTGTAGTAAAAATGCGATTCACCATTGATCGACAGTCAAATGCCGATGGTCCGGTGTCAGTAGGTAACGATGTCGTTGGGTCAACAAGTGAACACGTAGGAATGATCTGCCGCAGAGATCCATATTCAACAATGTACGATGAACGGTGTGTTCCGAAAAAGTTCTTCGTGCACCAACATTATGCAGTTTCGGCAGAGATGCAACAGATCACCATCTATTCTACTTTACAGAGCAGACAACCCGCCAAACCGCACGTTCTATGAAGAGTCGTGGACGACCAGCTATTTAGCGCCTAGTAGTAGTTTCACTGTCATGTCTTTCCGTAGATGCTCACGACAGGAGCACATGTGAACATTGAACCAACTTCACAGTTTTCGAGATATTCTGCGTTACAATAATCTGTTCTAATCAAGATGCTTATCTCAATGGATTTCCCCATTTGCAGTCCATAACTTCGCTGGGGTGAGCTCCCGTCGGTGTCTGCTCCGATTACATACATTTGTTGTCGCGTCACGTGCCCGCACGTCAGCAGGAGCCATCCAATGTCGCGGTGGGCAGTGCCCATAATGTTCCGTCGAAATGGGGGTCATTAGAGATGGAGCACAAACTCGGATTGCGTCAAGGATGGGCAAGGAAATCGGCCGTGCCTTTTTCAACGGAAGATTCCTGCCATTTGCCTGGAGCGATTTAGAGAAATCGAGGAAAACCTAAATCTGGATGGCCTGACTTGGATCTGAACCGTCGTCCTCCTAAATGCGAATCCAGTGTGCTAACCGCCGTGTCACAGCGCTCGGTCACGTGACTCGAGGCGTTTAGTTCAGGGATATCACAACACATTTAATTACTTGCTGAGCACATTATATTACGAATAAAAAGAAGCAACTAGAAACGTGCATGGACTGGAACTAACCTCCACACACCCTGCCCACTGCCTCGCAGTTATTCCTTCGTACAGTATTCTCCAGGGAAAAAGTAATATAAGTCTTCATAATGAATGCCTTATAGATATAGATAAGAAAAAGTATCTTGTTGATAAGAAATTGCAGAAAGGTAGGAGATTGGGGTGATGGTACCTGTATAAATTGAAGGACCCAAAGGTTGTTTAGAAAAAAAAATTCGGCAGTGCGTGACTGAAACAGGGGAAAGGAGTGCAATGGAAGAATATTGGGTAGCCCTGAAAGATGAAATAGCGAAAACAGCAGGGGATTAAATGGATAAACGGACAAGGTCTAGTAAAAACCCTCAGATAACTCACAAGATACTGAATTTAATTGATAAAAGGAGAAAATATAAAAACTATCAAATGTATCAGACTAAAGGGAATACTGACGTCTAAAGAAACAGAGATTGATAGAAAACCCAGAATGGCTAAAAAGTAATGGCTAGAGGACAAATGCAAGGCTGTAGAAGCTTGCATAAGTTAGATGTCGCCTATAGGGAAGTTAAAGAGACCTTTGGGCAAAAGAGGAGCAGCTGTATGAGTAACAAGGGATTCAGATACAAACCAGTCATATGCAAAGAAAGGAAAGCTGAAAGGTGGAAGGAATATCTAGAAAGGCTATACAAGGGAGATACACTTGAAGGCAAATCACAATAAAACAAGAGAAGGTAAATGGCGTTGATGCGGGAGACATGATACTGCGATAAAAGTTTGATAGAGCACTGGAAGATCTAATTGGAAACAAGGGCGCTAGCGTAGACGACCCTCCTTCAGAATTACTGGTGGCCATGGGAGAGCCAGCTATGACAAACCTATTCCACCAGACATGCGGCTTGTATGGGACTGGCGAAATACCCTCGGAATTCAAGAAGGCAGGTGTTAACAGGTGTGCATATTACCGAAAATCAGCTTAACAAGTGATGGCTGCGAAATACTAACACGAATTCTTTACAGAAGAATCGAGAAAATGGTAGAAGTCGCCGTTGGGGAAGATCAGTTTGGCTTCTGTAGAAACATAGGAGCATGGGAAGAATACTGAGCCTACGGCTTTTCTTAGACGATAGGTTGAAGAAATGCAAACTCCTCACATTTATGGGATTGTTTTGACAATGGATTATACTCTTTGAAATTCTCAAGCCGGCAGGATTAACATTCTGAAGGTGGCAGAATTAACATACAATGAGTGAAGAGTAGCTTACAGCATACACTGAGTTGGCAAAAGTCGTGGGATACTTCCTGGTACTGTGTAGGACCTCCTTTTACGTGGCGTAGTGCAGCAAGTCGACGAGGCGTGGACTCAACAAGTTGCTGAAGATCCCCTGCAGAATTATTTAACCATACTGCCTGTGCAGCCGTCCATTACTGCGAATAGTGTTCTTGGTGCAGGATTTTGTGCACGAACTGATTTCTCGATTACGTCCCAGGAATGTTCACTGGGATTCACGTCGAGCGATCTGGATGACCAAATTATTCCCCGAACCGTCCAGAATGTTCTCCAGACCGATCGTGTGGCCTGGTGACATTGTGCATCGTCATCCATGAAAACTCTGTCGTTGTTTGGAAACATGAAGTCAATGAGTGGCTGTAAACGGTCTCCAAGTAGCACAGCATAACCATTTCCAGTCAATGATTGGTCTTGTTCGGGCCAGCCCATTCCACGTAAACACAACCCACACCGTTATAGAGCCACCAACAGACGGCACAGTTCCTTGTTGAGAACTTGGGTACACGGTTTCGTGGAGTCTGCGCCGCCCTCGAGGCACTTCCCATCAGCTCTTACGAACTAAAACCGAGACTCGTCTGACCAGGTCGCGGTTTTCCAGTCGTGTGGGTTCCAATCGACACGATCAGGAACCCAGGAGAGGCGCTACAGGCAGTGTCGTGCTGATACCAAAGGCACTCGCGTCGGTCGTCTGCTGGCACAGTCTATTAAAGCCAAATTTCGACGCACTGTCCTAACGGACACGTTCATCGTGCATCCCACAGTGATTTCGGTGGTTATTTCACTCAGTGCTGCTTGTCTGTCAGCGCTGACTACTCTATGCAAACGCCGATGCTCTCGTTCGTTAAGCAAATGCCATCGGCCACAGCGTTGTCCGTGGTGAGAGGAAATGCTTGAAATTTGGTATTCTTGGCACACTCCTGACGCTGTAGATTTCAGAATACTCAATACCCTAACTATTTCCGAAATGAAATGACCCACGTGCCTAGCTCCAACCACCATTGCGCGTTCACAGTCTGTTAATTCCCGCCGTGCTGCCATACTCACGACGGAAACCTTATCACATGAATCAGCGGAGTAGAAATGACAGCTCCACCAATGCACTGCCGTTTTATACATTGTGTATGCGATACTACCACCATCTGTATAAGTGTATATCGCTATCCCATGACTTTTGTGAGCTCAGTGTGTACTAAAACAGAATAGGAGATAGGAGAATCGAAGGAAGTGAAAGAGAAGAATGTGCAAAATGTGTGTGAAATCTTATGGGACTTAACTGCCAAGGTCATCAGTCCCTAAGCTTACACGCTACTTAACCTAAATTATCCTAAGGACAAACACACACACCCGTGCCCCAGGGAGGACTCGAGCCTCCGCCGGGACCAGCCGCACAATCCATGACTGAAATGAAAGAGAAACAGTAATTGAGAAGAGAGTAACATAGGGCGATAACTTACCCCTGATGTTGATCAGTCTGCACATTGAGCAAGCAGTAAAGGAAACCAAAGAGAAATTTGGATAGGGAATTAAAATTCAGGGAGATAAAGAAAAAAAAGCCTTTGTCGTTGGCCGATGTCTATGTAATTTTCTTAGAGACGGCAAAGGACTTGGAAGACCATTTCAGACATTGAAAGCATATAGAAATGAGGTAATAAGACAATAAGAGTAATGTAATTTAGCCGAATTAGATCAGGAATTGAGATACTAAAAGTAGTAGATGAATTTGGTATTTGGGCACCAAAAAAATCATGATGCCGTAGCAGGGGGGATACGAAGTGCAGGCTGCCAATAGGAAGGATAGTATTTCTGAAAAAAGCGGAATTTAGTAACATTCAATATAAATGTAACTATATGTAAATTGATATGGGATCACCGCTATTAGTTGCAGCCACTCTGCCTTCCGGGACGCAGCGCCAAAGCAGCTGCGTGGACTGTCCCCGCACGCCTCACGGCCGATCCACACTGCTGTCGAGCGCTGCCCACCCGCAGTACAACTCCATTGTGCTCCTGTTCGCCAGTCCCACTGAAGCTGACACCAAGTACATGTGGTGTTTCACAGCAGCTGCTTTTGCGTGGTGTCTGTTCTTTCGAAGGAACAGACACTGTATATTGAAATAATACCGTTCTAGGCACTTAAGTCCGGAACCACGCGGCTGCTACGGTCACAGGTTCGAATCCTGCCTCTGGCGTGGATGTGTGTGATGTCCTTAGGTTGGTTAGGTTTAAGTAGTTCTAAGTTCTAGCTGACTGATGACCAATAGATTGTTAAGTCCCATAGTGCTCAGAGCCATTTGTACCATTTCTTTTGAAATGATAAATATAACTGTTAGGAATGGGTAGCTCTGAGTTTCAAAAAATGGTTCAAATGGCTCTGAGCCCTATGGGACTAAACATATGTGGTCATCAGTCTCCTAGAACTTAGAACTACTTAAACCTAACTAACCTAAGGACATCACACACATCCATGCCCGAGGCAGGATTCGAACCTGCGACCGTAGCGGTCACGCGGTTCCAGACTGAAGCGCCTAGAACCGCAAGGCTACACCGGCCGGCACGCTCTGAGGTATGAAGTAGTGAAGGCAGGAGAGGATCAAGTAGGTAAAAGGACGAGAGCTAGTAGAAATCCTTGGGTAACAGAAGAAATATTGAATTTAATTGATGAAAAGAGGAAATATAAAAATGCAGCAAATCAAGCACGCAAAAAGGAATACAAACGTCTCAAAAATGAGATCGACAGGAAGGGCAAAATGGCTAAGCAGGGATGGATAGAGGACAAATGTAAGGATACAGAGGCTTATCTCACTAGGGGTAAGATAGATACTGCCTACAGGAAAATTAAAGAGACCTTTGGAGAGAATTGAACCACTTGTATGAATATCAAGATCTCAGATGAAAACTCAGTTCTAAGCAAAGAAGGGAGAGCACAAAGGTGGAAGGAGGATATAGAGGGTCTATGCAAGGGCGATGTACTTAAGGATAATATTATGGAAATGGATGAGGATGTAGATGAAGGTGAAATGGGAGATACGATACTGCGTGAAGAGTTTGACAGAGCACTGAAAGACCTGTGTCGAAACAAGGCCCGGGAGTAGACACCATTCCATTGGAACTACTGACGGCCTTGGGAGTGCCAGTCATGACAAAACTCTACCAGCTGGTGAGCAAGATGTATGAGACAAGAGAAATATCTTCAGACTTCAAGAAGAATATAATTATTCCAATCCCAAAGAAAGCAGGTGTTGACAGATGTGAAAATTACCGAACTATCAGTTTAATAAGTCACAGGTGCAAAATACAAACACGAATTCTTTACAGACGAATGGAAAAACTGGCAGAAGCCGACCTCGGGGAAGATCAGTTAGAATTCCGTAGAAATATTGGAACACGTGAGGCAATACTGACCTTACGACTTATCTTAGAAGCAAGATTAAGGAAAGGAAAACCTACGTTTCTAGCATTTGTAGACTTAGAGAAAGCTTTTGAAAGTGTTGACTGGAATACTCTCTTTCAAATTTTAAAGGTGACAGGGTAAAATAGAGCGAGAGGCTATTTACAATTTGTACAGAAATCAGATGGCAGTTATAAGAGTCGAGAGGCATGAAAGGGAAGCAGTGGTTGGGAAGGAAGTGAGACAGGGTTGTAGCCTCTCGCCGATATTATTCAGTCTGTATATTGAACAAGCAATAAAGGAAACAAAAGAAAAATTCGGAGTAGGTATTAAAATCCACGGAGAAGAAATAAAAACTTTCAGGTTTGCTGATGACACTGTAATTCTGTCAGAGACATCAAAGGCCTTGGAAGAGCAGTGGAACGGAATGGACTGTGTCTTGAATAGAGGATATAAGACGGACATCAACAAAAGCAAAACGAGAATAATGGAATGTAGTCGAATTAAGTCGGGTGATGCTGAAGGAATTAGATTAGGAAATGAGACACTTAAAGAAGTAAAGCAGTTTTGCTACTTGGGGAACAAAATAACTGATGATGGTCGAAGTAGAGAACACATAAAATGTAGACTGGCAATGACAAGGAAAGCGTTTCTGAAGAAGAGGAATTTGTTAACATCGAGTATAGATTTAAGTGTCAGGAAGTCGTTTCTGAAAGTATTTGTATGGAGTGTAGCCATGTATGGAAGTGAAACACGGACGATAAATAGTTTGGACAAGAAGAGAACAGAAGCTTTCGAAATGTGGTGCTACAGAAGAATGCTGAAGATTAGATGGGTAGATCACACAACTAATGAGGAGGGATTGAATAGAATTGGGGAGAAGAGGAGTTTGTGGTACAACTTGACAGGAAGGAGGTTCAAATGGCTCTCAGCACTATGGGACTCAACTTCTGAGGTCATTAGTCCCCTAGAACTTAGAACTAGTTAAACCTAACTAACCTAAGGACATCACACACATCCATGCCAGAGGCAGGATTCGAACCTGCGACCGTAGCGGTCTCGCGATTCCAGACTGCAGCGCCTAGAACGTTACGGCCACTTCGGCCGGCGACAAGAAGAAGGGACTGGTTGGTAGGACATGTTCTGAGGCATCAGGGGATCACAAATTTAGCATTGGAGGGCGGCGTGGAGGGTAAAAATCGTAGAGGGAGACCAAGAGATGAATACACTAAGCAGATTCAGAAGGATGTATGATGTAGTAAGTACTGGGAGATGAAGAAGTTTGCACAGGATAGGGTAGCATGGAGAGCTGCATCAAACCAATCTCAGGACTGAAGACCACAACAACAACAACAAGGAATCTTTTCTGAAGGCATTCGTCTGGAACATAATCTTGAATGGAACTAAAAGTGTATGTTTAGCAGTTCGTACAAAACTAGAATAGAAGCATTTCGGATGTGGTGCTACAGAAGAATGCTGAAGATTCGATGAGTAGATGGAGTAACTAACAAGGAGTTACTGATTCTAATTGTGGAAAATAAATATATGGCCGGCCGTTACGGCCGAGCGGTTATAGGCGCTTCAGTCTGGAACGGCGCGACCGCTACGGTCGCAGGTTCGAATCCTGCCTCGGGCATGGATGTGTGTGATGTCCTTAGGTTAGTTAGGTTTAAGTACTTCTAAGGAAAGCGTTTAAGAATCATGAAAGAAGGTTGTATACGTGGAAGAACCCTGGAGATACTAAAAGGTATCAGATAGATTATATAATGGTAAGACAGAGATTTAGGAACCAGGTTTTAAGTTGTAAGACATTTCCAGGGGCAGATGTGGACTCTGACCACAATCTATTGGTTATGACCTGTAGATTAAAACTGAAGAAGCTGCAAAAATGTGGGAAATTAAGGAGATGGGACCTGGATAAACTGAAAGAACCAGAGGTTGTACAGAGTTTCAGGGAGAGCATAAGGGAACAATTGACAGGAATAGGGGAAAGAAATACAGTAGAAGAAGAATGGGTAGCTCTGAGGGATGTAGTAGTGAAGGCAGCAGAGGATAAAGTAGGTACAAAGAAGAAGGCTGCTAGAAATCCTTGGGTAACAGAAGAAATATTGAATTTAATTGATGAAAGGAGAAAATATAAAAATGCAGTAAATGAAGCAGGCAAAAAGGAATACAAACGTCTCAAAAATGAGATCGACAGGAAGTGCAAAAAGGCTAAACAGGGATGGCTACAGGACAAATGTAAGGATGTAGAAGCTTATCTCACTAGGGGTAAGATAGATACTGCCTACAGGAAAATTAAAGAGACCTTTGGAGAGAAGAGAACCACGTGTATGAATATCAAGAGCTCAGATGGCAGTCCAGTTCTAAGCAAAGAAGGGAAGGCAGAAAGGTGGAAGGAGTATATAGAAGGTTTATACAAGGGCGATGTACTTGAGGACAATATTATGGAAATGGAAGAGGATGTAGATGAAGACGAAATGGGAGATACGATACTGCGTGAAGAGTTTGACAGAGCACTGAAAGACCTGAGTCGAAACAAGGCCACGGGAGTAGACAACATTGCATTAGAACTACTGACAGCCTTGGGAGAGCCAGTCCTGACAAAACTCTACCAGCTGGTGAGCAAGATGTATGAGACAGGCGAAATACCCTCAGACTTCAAGAAGAATATAATAATTCCAATCCCAAAGAAAGCAGGTGCTGACAGATGTGAAAATTACCGAACTATCAGTTTAATAAGCCATGGCTGCAAAATACTAACGCGAATTCTTTACAGACGAATGGAAAAACTGGTAGATGCAGACCTCGGGGAGGATCAGTTTGGATTCCGTCGAAATGTTGGAACACGTGAGGCAATACTGACCTTACGACTTATCTTAGAAGAAAGATTAAGAAAAGGCAAACCTACGTTTCCAGCATTTGTAGACTTAGAGAAAGCTTTTGACAATGTTGACTGGAATACTCTCTTTCAAATTCTGAAGGTGGCAGGGGTAAAATACAGGGAGCGTAAGGCTATTTACAATTTGTACAGAAAACAGATGGCAGTAATAAGAGTTGAGGTGCACAAAAGGGAAGGTTAGGAAACAAAAGAAAAATTCGGAGTAGGTATTAAAATCCATGGAGACGAAGTAAAAACTTTGAGGTTCGCCGATGACATTGTAATTC
Source organism: Schistocerca gregaria (assembly GCF_023897955.1). Lineage (NCBI taxonomy): Eukaryota > Metazoa > Arthropoda > Insecta > Orthoptera > Acrididae > Schistocerca > Schistocerca gregaria. Next base: position 96,402,664 of record NC_064927.1, on the reverse strand, counting down.
TGTCAGAGACGGCAAAGGACTTGGAAGAGCAGTTGAACGGAATGGACAGTGTCTTGAAAGGAGGATATAAGATGAACATTAACAAAAGCAAAACGAGGATAATGGAATGTAGTCAAATTAAATCGGGTGATGCTGAGGGAATTAGATTAGGAAATGAGACACTTAAAGTAGTAAAGGAGTTTTGCTATTTAGGAAGTAAAATAACTGATGATGGTCGAAGTAGAGAGGATATAAAATGTAGACTGGCAATGGCAAGGAAAGCGTTTCTGAAGAAGCGAAATTTATTAACATCGAGTATAGATTTAAGTGTCAGGAAATCATTTCTGAAAATATTTGTTTGGAGTGTAGCCATGTATGGAAGTGAAACATGGACGATAACTAGTTTGGACAAGAAGAGAATAGAAGCTTTCGAAATGTGGTGCTACAGAAGAATACTGAAGATAAGGTGGATAGATCACGTAACTAATGAGGAGGTATTGAATAGGATTGGGGAGAAGAGAAGTTTGTGGCACAATTTGACTAGAAGAAGGGATCGGTTAGTAGGACATGTTCTGAGGCATCAAGGGATCATCATTTTAGTATAGGAGGGCAGCGTGGAGGGTAAAAATCGTAGAGGGAGACAGAGAGATGAGTACACTAAGCAGATTCAGAAGGATGTAGGTTGCAGTAGGTACTGGGAGATAAAGCAGCTTGCACAGGATAGAGTAGCATGGAGAGCTGCATCAAACCAGTCTCAGGACTGAAGACAACAACAACAACAACAACAACTTCTAAGTTCTAGGGGATTGATGACCTCAGATGTTGAGTCCCATAGTGCTCAGAGCCATTTGAACCAATAAATATAAGACACAACTTGACTAGTAGAAGCGATTGGGTATAGTACACATTCTGAGGCACAAAGACATCGTCAGTTTGGTAATGAAGGGAAGTGCGTGGGGGTTAAAAAATTTTAGAGGGCGGCAAAAAACATGCATACGAGCAACATGTTCAAATGGATGTAGATCGCTGTAGTTATCCAGAGGTTAAAGGCCCTACTCAGGATAGATTAGTGTTGAAAGCTGCATGAATCCAGGCTTCAGGCTGCAGACCGAAGAAACTGGTCCTGTCAATGCATTTATGGTACTCATATAAACTAGAGTGTCATGGCGTTAACGGTATTCATCTTGCATGTAAAAATCCCGAGGGTCGCATTAACAGACTGATCTCATACGTGAAACTACCTCGTAAGGTGGGGGGGGGGGGGGGGGGAGGGGAGGAGGTTCCCATAGGGATGGGTATTGGGCCAATTCTTGTCTTAACCTACATAAATAATCTTCCCGTCATTTTAAAGGGCGGTTCGGAACGCGTTTACTGATGGCACAAGCAAACTAATCAAGAGTCCAAACTCACCGAACTTAAAGTTGCCACAAACATCGTAGATGATATCTGAACAGGCCTACCAGTGGCTTAAGGTACCAGTTTCAGTCGTAAACTCACAGACACTCGTATTATGCGATTTGGAACAAGGAAAAATAGTTGCTAATGTGAAAAGTAGATATTGAGGTGGGCATGGAACGCCCTGTGTAAAACTCCGTGAGATCCTCTTGGATAACAAGCTACAATCGAGTTAAAATACGTATATTACTTAGCGACTATCCCCGAACCCGAAACTCGGTACCAATTGGAGATTGCCCGTCTGACAACTTCCAGCGTAACAAATATTTTCCAAACATCTTGTAATTATTGGGTGAATTAAAAAAAAACACTGTCATAACAGACTCAGTAAGTGGAACAGTATTGCGTTAAACGTAGTAAGTCAAGCATTTAAGTTAGAAACTTTGTGTGTGTCCTAAGACAGGGTAACTCAGTACGCTCAAATCAGCCGGACTATATTTATCTGGATTTGAGAATGACAGCGCTTAGCGACTTCCAACAAACTTTACACGCAACCCTCCCGAAACGTTTTCTCGCAGATACCCCATTACAAAAGAATGAAAGAAAAAAGCTCATCGCTCATTATATTTTCGCTGTTCATGGAGTAGAACCTCAGCTTCAGACATTACAATGTCTATTACCTCCTTGCTGCTAGCTCAATTCCCAACACATTTTGCAGACATTATCCAAAATTATATCAAAGCACGACAAATAGTTCAGGAGATATTACGTCATAAATGTTTCCAAACGTTCCTTTACAAAGGAAAAACCAGGAATATTGCCCCAATTTACTCCTTTTAGCATTGAAAAGATAAGGGGGAAAGGTAAATAAGTATCAATAGTGTTGAGAAACAGCTGAAATCGTTAAAATTCAACAAAGCTCCAAGGCCGATGGCTACTGTGTTTACGGCTGACTTAAACGCTCTGTTAACTATATCACAGATCCCTCGTATAAAAAACCGTGTTTAGTAGTTGGAAGAAAGCAGAGGTTCATCCGTTTGCTAGTAGGGGTAGTTGAAGTGATCCAAAGAACTACCGTCCAATATCCTTGACATCGCTTTGTTGTTGAGTCCTAGAAGATATCCTGAGCTGAAACATAATGAGATACATGCCAACCGGCATGGATTCCGAGAACATCGATCATGCGAAACCCAACTCACATTTTTCTCATACGAAGTAATGAAAGCTTTGGATCAAGGAAGTCAGATAGATGCAGTATTTCTTGATTTCTGAAAAGCATTTGACTCACTATCATATCTTCGCTTATCAACAAAAGTACAATCATGTGGAGTAGCAAGCGAAAATAGCGACTAGATTAATGATTTGTTGGTAGGGAGGATGCAGCAAGTTATCTCGGATGGAGAGATCAGGTGTAGAAATAACTTCGGGAGTGCCGCAGAAAATTCTGTTGTGACCCTTGCGTTGTATTCTAAAACTTTTACGGAAAATGTTAATAGAAACCTCAGACTTTTTACAGATGATGCAGCTATCTGTGATGAAGTGCTGCCTGATGAAAGCTGCATAAATATGCAGTCAGATGTTGACAAGATTTCAAAACGGTGCTGAGTTTGGCAACTTGCTTCAAATATTCAGGAATGGAATGCTGTGCACTTCAAAAAACGGGAAAACATGGTATCCTATGACTATGACTCTCAGCTGGAATCGATTAACTCGTATAAACACCTGGCTGTAACACTTACTAGGCATTTGACATGCAACGATCGTATAGGCGCTGTCGTGGGTGAAGTAGGTTCAAATGGTTCTGAGCACTATGGGACTTAACATCTGAGGTCATCCGTCCCCTAGACTTACAGTAGAACTACTTAAACCTAACTAACCTAAGGACATCACACACATTCTTGCCTCAGGTAGCATTCGAACCTGCGACCGTAGCAGCAGTGCGGTTCCGGACTGAAGCGCCTAGATCCGCTCGGCTACAGCGGCCGGCTAGTGAAGAAATAGCTTTTGCTTAAAATAGGGGTAGAAACTACACTGACTATGCTCAATCAATGTTTCGTCAGACTTTAAACATAATTCAGACCTTCCAAGTCAGTCGGTCGGTGAAACGCGAAAGCGTCACGGAGATGCTCAGCCAATTGCAGTGGCAGACGCTGCAAGAGAGGCGTTCTGCATCACGATGTGGACCGTTGCTAGAGTTCCAACAGCGTGCATTCCTACAAGAGTGAACCAATACATTGCTTCCTTCCACATATATCTCGTGGAAGACCACGAAGACAGAATTGGAGAGGTCCGAGCCCACTCGGTGGCTCACCAGCAATCGTTCTTCGCGCGAACCACACGCGGCTGGAACAAGGATATTACCGTTTTCCGTCTTCAACAAGGACAGCCGCCTCGGTAGTTGCGCGGTCAGTGCTGCGGGTTGCTAAGCGAAGGGGCCAGTGTTCGATTACGGGCCGGCCGAAAGATCTTCTGCTTTCGGATACTGGGTACTGTCTCGTTTTTACGCCCTTATCGTCATATTTAACATCTTATTCCCACTGACACCAGTTCACACGCGTGGCTCTTTCTTGGGCAATAGCACTAAGACTTTCAAAAGAATGCATCAAGGAAACGGAAATTTGTGCTAAGTTCTATGGGACCGAACTGCTGAGGTCATCGGTCCATATGCTTACACACTGCTCAATCTGACTTAAACTAACTCACGCTAAGGAAAACACACACAATCACGCTCGAGGAAAGGCTATTTGCCCATTCTTCATTTCATTCAAATGCGGACTCATGAAACGTCAAAGATTGTTTCGTAATACCGATGTCGCTTTTACTGTGTACCTGTCACCTTCGATCACAAACAGCAATGGTGAAAGGTCATTTTCAAAACTGAAGTTGATGAAACCTTAACGTTCCCAGACTTTTTGACTTCGTTTGAAAGTAATAATTTAATATAACCATCAATTTATCGCCAAAGGATAGCCTTTTGAAATCTTTTGGAAGAAACAGAGGTCTACTGCCATAAGAAACAGTACCCCACAAAAATTCTGAATGAACGAAACAAATTTACATGAAACAGGTATTTTTCACTTTATCCTGCACGTGTTGATATTCTGACTCTGTCCATCTCTTTTCGTAAGACCTGCTGCTTTTTTCGTGTTTCGAGATGCTGCTATTATTTAACTTCGTCACATACTATGTATGTCGCAGACATCTATTTGAGAGTTAGCATTTATAATTTTAACTAACATTTTACCCATGTTTATGCTCTAGCTCATTTTAATTACATTTTAACTCATAATATTTTGGTTCACGCAGGAAACTGAACATCGTGTTTGCTTTGTAACGCGCCATTGTAAACACGCCGCCTCAGCTGATTGCACTGCAACAAAATGTGCTGAAGATGCCCCTACATCACAGGCTATGAGTGTTTCTCATAATTTTATCATGTTTTTATACTATGCGACAGTGCCACTCGTGGCTATAAATTTTATTTGCCTCTTTTATTAAGTGCAAGGAGACAGGTATGTCGTTTTTTAGATGCTTTTCAGGTAATGTGAATCAACACTACTATTTACAGTGTTAATAACTTATCATAATCATCTTCAAAACTTACAAAGCCTTGATCCGATCCATCCTTTGCTGTACAAAAGTTGCGTGCATATCGCCCCGCACCCTGCCCCCTAAGTTCTCCACATCATTGAACGCCATGCATTGCCTTCCGCATCCGGTTACCTTGCCGCACAATGATCCATTACCAACTCATCAAATTCTCATTCCCAGTGAAACCTCCGAACAACCTACAAAACTCGACTCCAATGATCCTATAGTTTCCCTTCCACTTTCCACCCCTAGTACGTATCCCACCAATCAGACACCTACATATCTTCCACATGCTGTCCCAGATAGACACCAGCCATTACCCCCTCCCAAATCAGGAACTCTTTCCCGACATTTAGCCATCCTACCAACTCTAAATCCACCCCACCCGTCCCATTCCATCAGGGCTCTCTTTGCCTCATTTCTCCACGTTTCTCTGGCCCCTTCTCTTCCACCCTGCTTCCCCTAGCCCTTTCTCACATCAGATTTTAGCCTTACCGATACCCATTTATTCTCCTCTCGTATCCCAACAGCCACACCTACCCATCGATACTATGCACCAGTCCTCCATTCTTATACCACTATCCGTCTACCCTCCTGAACGACCAACCTTCCTCCCTTCAATAACAGACTGCCAATACTGGGGGAGACTGTCCAAGTTTTTGTGCCAGTGAAGTGCTTCTTTTTAACAACAATGGGAATCATCACTCAAGACAGTTCCACTCCAGTCAATGAGATTCTAGGCAGAAGATGTGTGTTCAGATGCTTCAGACAGCAGTTGGATGCCAGCCGGACTGTCCCTGTTGTACGGCCTGACGACCAGGAGTGATGGACTGGAGGAGCATTTCTATTCGTAGCAGAGTCCCTTTGGTTTTAATCCGCGGCACCCTTACAGCACAGCGATGCGTCGGCTGTATTCTAGGGTCCGTTGTGTTGCCCTTCGTGACGAGCCACCCTGGGCTTACATTTCAGTAAGGTAATGCCCGCCTGCATGCAGCGAGAGTTTCTACTGCTTATTTTCGTGTTTGCCAAGTCCTACCACGGCCAGCAAGATCTCTGGATCTGTCCCCAGCTGAGAACTTTGGAAGGCTTATGGGCTAGACCCTCCAATGAGCTAGGAATTTTGACGTTCTAACGGGCCAAATGGATTAACTTTGGCACAGTATTCCTTAGGAGGACATACATATACAACTCTATCAAGCCGGATAACTGTTTGCATAAGGGACAGAGATGGACCAACGGATTTTCGGCTTGCTCAACTTGGGAAGCTCTCTCTTGAATAAATCATGCAGCTTTTCTGAAATTGCTATCACTTGCTTGTCTGTACATATACATCTCGTCTACCGATTTCCGTCCCATTCGGATAATTCGTTCGTGATGCGGGAATCGTTACATTCATAATTAATATCTCACCTTTGGTTAAGTGCTTTTCATCTCATTTAGTGTTCTTGTCAACTTGCTGTAGGGGGGATAGAATGTACCGCTAGCAACCCTCCCTCCTGCCCTGCCCGCGCCCTCCTCCCAAATGGAGTGAGGGGTGACGAAATAACAACAAAGGAAAAAAACTCATGATACTTACACATAAATATGTACACTGTCTTTTTAGATCTATCTGAGTATTGCGATAGAAACAAGTCATTGAAATAAACGAATATTTGCGATCAGATATTGTCAAACATTGGATCGCTCTTATCACCAAGATAACCATCTCATCCCTCATCAGTTTAGCTGCTATTGTACTGAGTACACCTACTCAGCACGTAATCATGGATGTGCAAATAACGTAGACTAAAGAGCCTACGTCAGGCTGTACAGAAGTAGTTTCCAACGTTTCTGAGGCCACTAACCCTGAGTGTCAATCAGACATTAGCTGCTACACCACGAAAGAGGAGTATTCTTTGAACATTTTTATTTTTAAAGTGATGATATATAAATGATATTTAGTTTTTGTAGGTGCTTTATTAAGTCCACAACTAATGAGTTGGTTCTGCTTATTTCTAAGATTTTTTTTATATAAAATGTCAACAACCTGAAAATACCAAGGGCTGACAAAAGATCAAATTTTAGATTTAAGAGAGGACAGCATAGCTGGACAGGACAGACATAGCAATTCCATCATACAACAAGGGAAACTCAAAATTTTGACAGACGAAATGGCTCGCAAAGGGATTCTAATAAGTGGAATTCAAGAAACGAGAAACATTGATCAGGAGCCAATAGAAGTACAAGGACACAGAATTTATATGGGAATACCAGGGAAAAGAGTAATGTACCAATGCCTACAATTCGGAATGGGATTTGTTATCAGTCTCAAAATAATTCAGTATCTAATAGAATTTAAATCTGAACATATCGGACTATCAACACGATCCATAAAAGATGCAAATAAAATATATACAATAATAAATGCTCATGCCACAAATAATGGTAAAAATAAAACGAAAGAACACAGAGAAGATGTGCATCAATTTTGGGAGCTTTTAGTTCAGACGACGTCAAACATAAATAAAAACCACACCAAACTTTTAATTGTGGATTTTAATGCCCAGTTAGGAAGAGGAAAGAGATGTAGACATGTAATAGACAAATGGCCCGCACAAAGAAGAACAAACCCTGACATGATTTCAAAATCAAAATACCTCAAGAAAGACCAAACAAGCTTAAAACTTGGAAACATCCAGAATGGAAATTAAAAAGTGGCTACTGAATTATGTCTGCATGGATATAAATTACCACAAAGAAATTTACAATGTAAAAGCTACGACAGGGAAAGATACTCGATCAGATCGTTACATAACAAAAATAAAAATTAAATTCATCCCACTGACAAAGAAAAATCCCGCCCCCCCCAAAAAAAGAGAAGGTACGATCCTCATAAACTGATAAGTAACAAGCAATATGAAGAACAAACAAAAAATATAAAAATAACAGACGATCTACAGGATATAACACCCCAGTTGAGACAAATATCTGAACAACTAGTTCTAATAAGCGCAAGAAAAAACTACCAGTGGTGGAACAATGAATGTGATAAAACAGTACTAGATAGACACCAAGCTTGGCAAATGTATCAGAGTCATAAAACGGAAGAATCACACTTCTCACAGAACAAGGCAGGATAACCCAAATAAACGACAATATCAAACAGATATACTTCCAATAATAGAAACAAACAGTGAGTAAACACACTCAAGAGATTATACAAAGTATTTAGCGGACAACTACAAAGATATGACCCTCCAACATTAATTTTAAAGAATAAAAGCAATAAGATGGTCCACAGCAATAGAATAAACACCAATTTTTTTTGCAGAAACATTTAACAAATTACTAAATTGCAAAGATCCCTCAGTACTAATTCAAATAAACACAGATATTCCTATTAAAACACTAGCAGAAACTATAAAGCCTCCCACAATCCATGAAATCTACAAAGCTCTGGAAGATCTCAAAAACTACAAAACAATTAAAGAAGATCAACATTTCTGGAACTGAGGATATATGCAGCATAACCAGTGAAAGCAAAAGTACACCAAGCATAGTGAAAATATGGAATAAAGAAGAACTACCAGAACATTGAATTACAGCTATAATGCTTCCATTACAGAAAAAAGGCGACAAATCAGATCCTGAGAATTATAGAAGAATTCCCCTTTTGGGTATCACATGTACAGTCATGTCAAGAAATTTATACAACCGTTGTAAAGACAAACTTGCCTGGGAATTAGAAGAATACCAAGCAGGATTTAAACCCTGGAGAAGCTCCCCTGAACATCGCTTGGAAATTGATGTTGGATTACTGAAGAAGATTACAAAAAGAACAAGCCATAACCTTTGTGGATTTCAAAAAAAACTTATAATTGTATCCACAGATCTTCAGTGATTGAAATGCTAAAGAATTTCAGTCTCTACCCTAATTTAATAAAAATTATAAACTCTGAAAAACATAAAATCTAAAGTAAAGTTTAGAGGTGTTAAGATAGGGAAATGGATTATCACAATTACTTTTCAGTTGTGCTCTGGATTATGTGAGGAGGGAATGGTAGAAGCAAAATCATAAAAACATAAGAATTGGAACCAAGAACAGTAAATAAACTCAAATTGCTAGGGATTCGCAGATGACTTAGCATAACCAGCTACAAACATTCAGGAACCCAGAAATCAAACAACAAGCCTAAAAAATATAACACAAAAAGAGAACTCCAGATATAATTAGAAAATACTAAGATAATGGCAGCAATTCCACTAATAATCAAGCACATAACAGTAAATAAAAGTCAAGAAGAACACAGAGACAATTAAAATATCTAATAGAAATTATAGCATACAACTAGGACGAGAAACCTGCATGGTGAAAAGGAATGAACAAAATGATAAAAGCTTAAAAATTATCATCTTATACATACAATGAAAATGTCTGTGAATTAAAAATAAATTAAAACATTTTAGGGCTGTGGTTCAACTAGACATGACATACAGAAGACAAACTCTTTTCAAAGTCACTAAGAAAAGCATAATCGAAAAACTTTAAAATATAGAGTAGGATAGCCACAAGATGCATAAGTAATAAGAAACGTCAAAAAGAGGGACAATGACAGGTAATGCCAAATGAAATGGTGTGCTGTGAACTGAAGCCCATTACAGATATTATACAGAATAAAAGGGTCGCTCATTCTTTGTCACATTATGAGGACACCAGCCATCAAACTACCAAGCAAACTTATACAGAAACTTTGTAACATAAAGAAGCAAGTAGGATGGTTAGAGGAAATCAAGGAAAACAAAACAGAAAATTTAATCAAACTGAAAAACGTTTTTACAGATGAGGAACAACGAAAAAGAAGCAGAATAAATGAAAAGATACTGGGCAACTCGGAGAGAAAACCTATTGAAGAAGATGAAGTCGTCCAATGAGGCCGCAAAAGCAGAAGAAGAAGAAGAAGAAGGAGAAGAAGAGCGATGAAGCAGTTCTCAATACATCACGAGTACTACCTACAGTTCCGTCTCAGAAACGAAAGCTAACTATTTACATTGAGGGCAGTGGACATGTTTTCTGTGCATCACTCTTTTTTCTAGCAACACGTGCTTCACCCACAGCCTGCACCCCTGTTTAAAATCAACCACGTTAAAATGTATGCACTGTACTTTATTGTTTGTGAATTACCTGATTGCTGGACTCAGTGATTCTGAAATGGCAGAAATGCTTCGTGTGTGACCACTTCCGTTAATAATAATAATAATAATAATAATAATAATACACTGTGCAGGCCCTGCAGCTGTGTAGTAGCCATGAAGTAGTTATTTTTGTGTTGTGCTGTCACTTCATTTATTGTCGCGAACTGAATAATGATGCAGTTTCTGGGCTATTGCAGCAACTACCTACAACTCAGAGAAGACATTTTCATTAGACATTAAATCATATGTGATATATATGCCTCAGTTTCACTAGCATAGGTCCATTGTACAAAGTATGTGTCCGTTGGGTGGACTATGAGAGGAAGATGATGTTCATATAATCGTTTCTCAAGCTGAAACCTCCATCATATTGTGTCTTGCGTTAATGCTAGCATTTGAAAACAATGGAATTATTGGTGACGTATGTAATCAGTATCATAATCTTGCGAAATAGTGATAATAATAATGGTATTTTGAAAATAATTTATTTTCATGACTGAAACGCGATTAAACCCTTTTCTCTTTAGCACTTTACCACTTTAATTTCATACATCACGGGGTAATGTGGTCTCGCGTGGCTACCAATGGTACAGAGGCTAGACTTACCTCGAAGTGTGTTGACATCCAACTTACAAACAGCGGCGTTTGTGTTATACTTCCAGTAATGTTTCTCGCAATATTTGGTACTATTTGAAACCTATTCGTAATTTCCAAATAAAAACCTGACATATGGTAAGTAAGCACACTTAGTTTACAAAAAAAGATAGCTGCAAAACGTGAAGGGGACGTGAGCCGGAAGATGTGTGGACAGCAGGTTAGATTCGTCTCTGCTTAATACTTTGAAAAGAAAAGAAAATCGCTTGTCATTAAAACGTTGGCCAATGAACAAAAACTACTGTAATTAAGAGTATAAAGTTACGCGTCTGGTCAAAGTCCATTTCAGTTTACAGTTCGTTTGCAACAGAAAAAGTATTAATGCCGGCGAATGACGAACCTAATAAACGTGAAAATTAAAATCAAATGTAATCCAGGCCATTTTATTTGCAAATCGATTGCAGACCTACCGCGAACTTCTGCACGTGTATTCGACTTGCTTGTCTGCAGTTTCAATTTTTTTGGATTTGCTTCACTGCCTGGAGATCTCAGTAAAGAAACAAGTCCCCCCGCCCCGCTCTTATTTTTTATTGAAGGATAGTAAAATGTAGACATGGCATTTGTGTTCTACTGTAGCAATTGACTAAAAAAAAATAACAACGGCCACGATAGTTCGAGCTACATCAGATCGTTAAAAAATATCTCATTCCAAATGTACCGTGCATGTTGTTGGACATAAAATTAGTGAAGAAAAGAAAACAATATTTCTTGGGGTGTACATGAGTGACATATTGTAGTGAAAATTGCATAGACACGTTTTCAAAAAAGCTTAGAAAAATCCGTTTCTTACTGCGATCAATAAGAGACACAACAAGTGTTGATACTTTAAAGCAGACGTGTCGTGCCTTATATGAGTCTGTTACGAGCTATGATGTGATTTTATGGGCGATAGAGCTATGTATCTCATACCATTTTCAAATTACACAAGCAGGCAGTAAGAATAGTCTCATTTAAAAAGAGATATGAGCACTGTGAGCTACAGCGTAAAATCCTGCCCCAAGCACGTCTATACATACTGAAGTTGACCGGTTTCACAGTTTACTATATGAAGTATCTGTATAAGAGCCTTAATCGCCAATATTGTGACAGAAGAAATAATAGTCTCATACAGGTCATATAACACTGCACAAAATACTACGAGAATAGTGTAAGATGCACGGGAATGAATATATATAATCACCTCAACAGTGTAACTCAAATTAATGAGATCACCAATAGAAATGAAAGTTAAACTGAAATCACTGCTTCTGCTCTGCTAAGGAATTTCTAGAAATGAAGTCCCCTGCTTTAAATAAATATATTATCCTCGTATACATGTAATTTACGTCTAACTGCTGAGGATGCGTATGTTGTAATGCCAGATGACTCCTTGTGTTTTCACTTTCTGTTACTGTAATTCGTTTCTTATAATGTTAGTTTAACAAGTTTCTAGCGGTGACTATATTTCGGAGCAACTATATGTAAATTTTAGTAAGAAAATGCCCTCTTACACGCTGCACATGAATTTCTATATATATATATATATATATATATATATATATATATATATATATATATATATATATATATATATATCCAGATGCTTTTCCCCTTTCTGACAAGATGTCATCAGGCAATGTCCTGGATTATTAATTATTACACGATTATAGTTTTCATTGTTTTTAGGATCCCATGCATCAATCGGTAAAAACGGGACCTGTATAGGATCAGTTTGTCCAACTGTTGAAAACCCTTTTTCTCAGGAACGGGTAGACGCATCAGGCTGACATTTATGCCACGCACTATGGTCTACTGTCCCTCGATGGTGTAAAAAGTTAAGCTCCTAAGTAAGTGCAACCAAAACAAAAAGCCATCTACATCACGTATTTTGATATTTGCAAACTCACTCATTAAAACCTATGGGGTGTGACCTAAAATATGGAACCATTAAATTTGGCAAGAAGCTAGGTTTCGCACTCTAGATGAAAAAAAAAAAATTGAATATTGTTAATTTGTCAGCATACCTCAAGAAAAAAATACTTCCTTTTGTCATTTGTTCTCTGGCGTCAGATTTGAGATTAAAACATTTTCGACAGTCGTGGAATCCCTTTGACAAATATCTCGGTATCAATGCCCATAACAGGCAAGAATGGTAGAGATTCTCTGTTCCTGGAATGGATGTACAGTGCATTTAGGGTGTTTGAGCATGATGTTTTAAGACTTCAGGGGTAGGTTCCTCACACCAAAACAAGTAAAATGTTCAGTAAGCTTGGACTCTAAAAGACATACCTTAAGAGATGTAATCACTTCGTCATCTTCGATATTGTAAAACAAATCTCATCTACTACAAGCTCTTTTCTTTCTACATTTTTAGGGGAGGTGTTATGGACTATAATAAGAGAAACTGTCCAATAAAGATGGACTCTAAAATGGACAGTTTAAGAGCTGTAAGCACTTGTTCAGTGGAAGAGATGTGTTTCAGTGCAGCGAAATTGAACAAGTGCTAGAAACTCTTAAAGTGCGCGTTTTAGAGCCCACGTTCACTGGATATTTTTCTTGTTTTGGTCCATACTACCTCCTCTCAGAATACGGAAAGCAAAAGGCTTGCAGCAGAAGAGCTGTGGATCACAGTGTCGAGGATGAAAGAGTGCTCATAGCTCTCAAAGTACGCATTAAAAGCCCAGGTTTACTGGGCGTCTTTCTCTTGTTTTGGTGTAAGAAAAGTCTCATCAAATTTTGAAAACGTCATTCTGGAACAACCTGTAGACATAATTAAGTTTGTACGGAACTATGGGTGCGCGAACCCAACTAGTACCTGGGCATTTTTTTAATGTAAAAACCGATTAGTGAAAACGAAATATCATCTAATATTTGAGGATAGCCTACGATGCCGTCTTCTTGCAAAGGTGGAGCGCATCTGGATATATAAGTAAAAATTCGTGCGCTCGATCACAAAAAGGGTTTTCGTACCGACTACCCCAGTGTTTGTTTGTTCTGTAATGGAAAACTATGTTACCTTTTGTTGTACTAGAATTGACTTACCGCGTATTAACAGTAGAGTGACGTGCTTGTCTGACGCACGAGACGAATAAAGAAGCAGTGAACGAGTCAGTTATCAGCAGAGCCCTTCCTACAGAAACGTATTATGATGAAAGCGGCAGCACTTGCTCTTGCTCGCTAGCACAGACAAAGCAAAGCGCGAGTACCCGGAAATTGTGAATAAGCGAGGCCGTACGGCGAGAATGCGAGGGTGTACGTGGTGAAGAGGCGCAGAGACGTGCACGGAATTTTGTGCGGCGCTGCGTTCGGGAAGCGGTGGCTTTACCTCGTCGAGTGCCGGGTTGGCTTCCTCGGCGGTCGCCTGCGCCGGCGGGTCGGGCTTCCTCTCGGGAGGAGGCAGCCCCAGCAGCTCGGCACGCATCCTCTCGTACTCGTACTCGTCCGCAGACATGGCGCCGCTGTGCAGCTCGGCGTGGCACGTCGCGCGGCACCTGCAGCCACACTGTCGCGGTCGATGGCCCGCCGCGACTCACTTGTTCGCGCTGCGCGTCACCGCCGCCGCTCTCCCATTGGCCGGCGAACGGCGCCACGCGCAGCGCGCTCTGCCACGAAGAACATCCTAAAGCCCGCTTTACGCCGAAGCGAACATCGGACGCAGAAAATTCGCCGGCTCTCGCTTCTGTGAAAAAGTGTTGACACTAGAGGTGATGGTGGCGGTGGGTAGTGTTTAACGTCCCGTCCACAACGAGGTCATTAGACACGGGACACTAGCGGGGATGGAAGAGAACAAGAGGTAACGACCACAGCCTATGAACGCTGCGTTGTTGTTCTTGGTACACCGGACACAACATTACACAGTTAAAGCCACGTCGCAAAACTTTGACATTCAGAAAGGATTATTTTGCGTGGCGATCGAAAAGCCAGGCAGGAAGTAAGCATAACAGCGTAGAAAAATTAGAATTTAGATGTCTAAATTTGTACCTAAGTGTGATCTGTGCGGAAGAAGTGCAATTAACATTCATTACAGCACCAGTTCTGCTTAACATTATTTCGAAACTGCGTGTGTACATTGGCGAAAACAAATCGCAAAACCAAAAAATAATTAGTTTAAAGTAATGAAATTTCAGGAATACATTTATCTAAGTAACATCCACTACTGGCCATTAAAATTGCTAGATCAAGAAGATGACGTGCTACAGAAGCGAAATTTAACCGACAGGAAGAAGATGCTGTGATATACAAATGGTTATCTTTTCAGAGCATTCACACAAGCTTGGCGCCGGTGGCGACACCTACAACGTGCTGACATGAGGAAAGTTTCCAACCGATTTCTCATACACAAACAGCAGTTGAGCGGCGTTGCCTGGTGAAATGTTGTTGTGATGCCTCGTGTAAGGAGGAGAAATGCGTACCATCACGTTTCCGACTTTCATAAAGGTCGGATTATAGCCCAACGCGATTGCGGTTTATTGTATCGCTACATTGCTGCTCGCGTTGGTAGAGATCCAATGACTGTTAGCAGAATATGGAATCGGTACGTTCAGGAGCAACGCCCTGCTGGATCCCAACGGCCTCGTATTGCTAGCAGTCGAGATAACAGGTATCTTAACCGCATGCCTGTAACGGATCGTGCAGCCACGACTCGATACCTGCGTCAACAGATAGGGACGTTTGCAAGACAACAACCATCTGCACGAACAGTTCGACGACGTTTGCAGCAGCGTGGACTATCAGCTCGAAGACCATGCCTGCGGTTACCATTGACGCTGCATCACAGACAGGAGCGCCTGCGATGGTATACTCAACGATGAACCTGGGTGCGCGAATGGCAAAACTTCATTTTTAGGGATGAATCCAGGTCCTGTTTACAGCATCATTATTGTCGCGTCCGTGTTTGGCGACATCGCGTTGAACGCGCATTGGAAGCGTGTATTCGTCATCGCCACTCTGGCGTACCACCCGGCGTGATGGTATGGGGTGCCATTGGTTAGACGTCTCGCGCACCTCTTGTTCGCAATGACGGCACTTTAAACAGTGGACGTTACATTTCAGATGTGTTACGACCCGTGACGCTACCCTCCATTCGATCCCTGCGAAACCCTACATTTCAGCAGGATAATGCACGACCGCATGATGAGGATCCTGTACGGGCCTTTCTGGATACAGAAAATGTTCGACTGCTGCCCTGTCCAGCACATTCTTCAGGTTTCTCACCAACTGAAAACGTCTGGTTAATGGTGGCCGAGCAACTGGCTCATCACAATACGCCAGTCACTACTCTTGATGAACTGTGGTATCGTGTTGAAGCTGCATGGGCAGCTGTACCTGTAAACGCCATCCAAGCTCTGTTTGACTCAATGCCCAGGCGTATCAATGCCGTTATTACTGATTTCTCAGGATCTATTCGCCCAAATTGCGTGAAAATGTAATCACGTGTCAGTTCCAGTGTAATGTATTTGTCCAATGAATACCCGTTTATCATCTGCATTTCTTCTCGGTGTACCAATTTTAATGGCCAGTAGTGTATTTAAGTCAGTAACACGGCAAGATCACAGATTACGTAAACGTGAGATAAGCCATCGCAAATGTGAGATGCTAGTACATTAATAACCTGTGTAACTGCTAGAACGTTGAGCGCGATCACGCAAAGGTGCACGCATTGTGTTGTACACGTGACAGATATCAGTTTTTGGGATGGTTGTCCAAGCCTGTCGCACTTTGTTGGTCAATGTAGGGACGGTTAATGCTGGTTTTGCCGTTTTGGACTGCTGATGCGACAGTGTTGCGCGGCCCGTGAGCTCAGTGGGCTATAGCGTCGTGCTAGTAACGTGAAGGTCATGGGTTCGATCCCTCCACGCACCATTCCATTTTGTCCCCTAATAGGAAATGCTGTCTCCTGCGATACTCTGCCCGGCAGACTCCCTAATGATTTGCACATCCAGCCAGAAGTCTGAACGTTTCGTTAAGTGGTTCGTTTAATGAAGTTAAGCAGAGGTTTGCGTTGTTAGTGAGTGGATGGGTGATCGGCCGGGAAATCTGCGTGCTATTGGACCCTTTCATTTTCACCGCCACCCTCCCCCTTTTGTGCTACAGTGTTGATGTGCTATGATGCCTCCCTGAGCAATTTTAATTACGTTAACGAACACATGATCCAAAATTTAACGAGGTTGTTTGCAAAAAGAGCGAAAGGAAAGTGCCAGAACGACTTTGAGAATAACAGAACCGTCCGAATCCACAGATAATTTCTCAAATGTCGTAGATACCCCTGTAGTGAAGCAATGATATTTCCGAAATTTATAAATGAAAATTTAGCTTTTCGTATAGAAAAGGAAATTTACTCTTGATTACCTTATTTCTTGCAGCCGATTGTCGTACTTCTCCTGTCATCTCGGCCCCACCACCACCGAGCGTCAGTCGAGCAAAGTCGGGCCAAGTCGACACACGATGAAGTGAAATCAACTGAAGGAGTCGGCCACTTAGCTGGGACGAGGAGAGAGATGAGGAGGTACTACCTGTGACGCGACACGTGGCATTTTCGACGATCGCATGGTGATGAACACACACTATTGCACTACGTAAAAATGGCAATTCTCCTGCGGTGGCCGGGAATCGAACTCGGATCAACTGGTTTTTATTCCCTAGACCACTTTTTTTTTTACCCCTAGACCATTCTTTTGGCCTCAAACTAGGGCTCTTTTTATTTTTTTAATTTTTATTTTTTTATTTAATTTTTTATTTTTAATTTTCTTTTTTTTTAAGGAAGGGAAAATAAACATTTGCTCTGATTTGTAATGAGAATAGAATGAACATAGTATATATCAGTTCTAGGCTGCCGTTGCGCAATACAAGAAAGGAAAGGAAATGTCTTCTTGAGGTACACAAAAGACTATCACTTCATTGTCGAAGGAAAGTTCCTCCGCTGTTCTGCGAGAGAAGGAAATGTTGAGAGGAAAATGGGAAAGAAAAAAAATGCCTTTTGCATTGGTGAGCATCTGAATAGTATCTTAAAATTCCGGCAAGAACTAAAGTCCCAGGAAGCAAATAGAATTCATACATACAGGCAACTGGCAAACTCTACTATCCAAATATTGTATTTGCAGCATTTAACCGTTAATTATGATTTTCAGCATATTTCCAAATATCCTCCTGTAGTCACTATGTTGGCTTATTTTAAAGTGTTCAATTTCTATGTAAGAATAATAGTCTAGGAAAGTAGCATGCCTATTCTGCTTAATAAACGATGCTGTGTGGCCCATGATCCACATTGCAGCGTTGTTTTTTGCTCGTGGATATCTCAGTTTTTGTGGCTGAATGATCTCTAAAAGGTCGACACCACTGGGTGTCGCACGGTCTATCACTGACAATCGTTGACGAAGAAAGGTTGTAATTTCTTCTGCATGTCCGCACGTGAACATATGCAGAAGCCTATCGACTCTTCCGCATGCGTCAGAGTTGGGCGTTGGATGAAGGCCTATTTTATGTAGCTTTTCATTCGTTGCTTCTTTATCGTTCTGTGAGGTACCAGTCGGCGATGACACGTGATGGTAACATGTCGCTGTGCACATTCCGCCATATTATACTCCAATGTGTATGTGGATGTTTTTCTTCGATAAGATTCCTGTGGTTTGTTGTCATGAGAAGGTCGTAAAGCTTCCTGTTCGTCAGGCTTCCGTTATCGACGATGTTGTGTCGAATGTAGCTCATTTCCATGTAGTACAGTCGCACATGTCGGTAAGAAAGTGGAATGCCGGCGATATTAACGGGTGGGTCAAAGCTATGAGGCTTCCACCGCTGAATGAGGTTTCTGATGAGACTGGTCCTACGGGTACGAAACTCCTTTCTGGTGCGATTTAGGAGCAGGGTTACACATTTTTTGTGTACTTTAATGAGACTAAGGCCACCTTTGAACGAAGGTAAGGTTAAGGTATCGAACTGAACTTTGAAAATATGCCCCCTAAAAATAAACCAACATAACGCTTGTTGTATGCTCTTGGCTAGGTGGTTGGAAAGTGGAAGAATTTGCGCAAAATAATTCATATTGCTCGTAATGGCGATCTCGATGGTCATAACTTTCTGTAGTATGTTCAAGTCACGGTCGGAGTGAAGCATCAAAGCAGCACGTAATTTATTAAGCATGTGTGGCCAGTTCTTCGTCAGGAATTTGTCTGGTTTGGCCTCAAAGGTAACACCGAGGGTTGTGTGAGAATTCTTTACCTTGCACCAGGTAACATGGGATATGTCTCCGATACCGCCACCGATCTGCAAAACTGTGGTTTTAGTTCTATTGAGTATTGCTCCTGAAAGAAACGTGAATGTCTGTAGAAGAGTTGCTGCTGACAGAACTTGTTGCGATGATGACACAGTTACGCATATATCGTGAGCATACGCAATGCATGGGATAGTGACAGACTCGACGCTAAGCCCGATCCCGCTATGCGCTAAGTTGTTCAGTAGCGGCTCTAGTGCAATGGCATACAAAATCATTGACAGAGGACATCCTTGGCGGATGGATTGCTCAATGGAAACTTCTTTTGTAAAATGGCCATATATGAGAATCCGTGAAGAGGCTTTTGTAGTAAGTTTGCGAATTAAGTCTATGAGATGAGGTCCAAATCCTAGTTTCTTCATGCTTTGAAAGAGGAAATCATGACGTACACGGTCATAAGCCTTCTCAAAATCTAGAAAGATCAGAGCGCCCTGTCCTTTGGTTTCAGCATATGAACAGATGATGTCCCTCAAATCGCAGGCAGCTGAGATTGCACTTCGGTCTTGCACTGCACTGTACTGGTAACTGCCTAAAACCTTGTACATAACGGTTTGCATCCTTAGCTTAATTGACCTGGTGATGATTTTGAAGTCGGCATTCAGGAGTGTGATGGGTCGCATGTTTTCGACCTTCCTGCTGTTCCCTTTTTTCGGTAAGGGCAGGATGATACCTTCCGTAAATGCCTTGGGTATGACTTCCAGGTGCCAGAGTTCATTCGCTATCCCGAGGAGTGTCGGACCGAAGAGGTTCCAGTATCGCTGGTAAAACTCAGCGCTGAGGCCATCGGGTCCTGGTGATTTCCCTTTCTTTGCACTGTGAACCGCCAGTCGGATTTCGTCCTCTGTGAAAACAGATTCCAGCTTTGCATTATCCTGTTGTGACAAGCGACAGCTCAAGGTCCTAAGAAAATCCTCGCACTTCATCAACGAGTTGCTTCTTGTAAAGTTGACTATAATATTCGTAGACGTGCGAGATGATGTCACGTTGCTTCGTGATGGCATTCTCAGCGTCATCAACGACGGCTTCAATCAACATGGCTTTACGCCGTTTCGTCGTTCTCAGGAGGTGGTACAGAGAGGCCCGTTCTTCGGCCGCAACGTCCTTGGGGTGGGCTCGCACCATGATGGCATGCATTCGTTGGCATTGTATCGCCGTGATTTTCGCTTTATATCGTTTGATCTTTACGTCGATGTCGCGAGAAGGATTGTTAGTGCGACTGTACAGTTCTCTCAAACAGCGATAATAAAATTCAATAGTCTGTTTCTGCCAAAAGCTTTTTTGTCGGGCGTAGCTCATGAGGGTGAGGTGTAATTTAGGCTTAGCACACTGAATCCACCACTGTAGAACGCTAGCGTAACGACGTCGGTGCCGCTGGAGCTGTTGCCACGTTAAGTTCACCTCCTCTTCAAGTTGGGCATCCTGCAGAAGGCTGACATACAATTTCCAGTAGCCCTTCCCGCGGTAAATTGGCTGGCGTTGTAGGTTGAGGTAACATTTATATGCACAATGGTCGGAGATGTTGATAGGAGCTATGTCACAGTTCACAGTGTGTCGCTGGAGGGCATCGGACACATAGATCCTATCCAGCCGACTGGCAGAATGACTGGTTACGAAGGTGTACGCTACCCGTTCACCGTGCAGTTGTTCCCATGTATCGTGAAGACGCATGCCATGAATTAAATGTTCAAGTTCGATACATCTGTTCGTGTTAGGAAATTGGTGTCTGTCGTTGAGCACACAATTGAAGTCACCACCAAGGATGAGATGTTCACGATAAGCGCTAAGAAGAATGGGAACCTCGGTTTTATAAAATTTTGAACGATCTCTCTTATGAGTGCTACCTGAGGGGGCGTACACGTTAACAATCTGCACACCATTCACTCGAAGAGAAATGCCACGACCACTGGGCAGCCGCTGCACATCCGTAAAGTGTATACCGTCACGCACAAGGATCGCAGTGCCTACAGCATCCTGAAGATTCATGTTATCAATAAGAACGTAACCGGGCACTTCTAAGGCTGTGACTACCTCCTGTAGGAGGGCAATGTCAACGCTGGTACCATACAAGAAATCAGTTAGCGAACGGAGTTTCACCGCACTTCGAATTCTATTGACGTTAAGTGTGGTAATGTTGTAGGTTTGGCTGTCACACATGATGGTTCAGAGGACAATGAGCTCTGAGTTCCGCATCGTCCTTCTCTCCGGCTTTGAACCAAACTCGTTGGTAACGTTTGGAGTACGAAACGAAATGTCAAAACCAATAACGGGCCAGGGAGGGGAAGGTCGCAGCGCGATGGTCATGCGCGAGAGCAGCTACTGCTGTATCTCCTCGTTCTGCTGCCACCACGGCTCATTGCTGTCGGGGTGCTGCGCGGTGCGCGCGCCGCCCTGCCCGCCACCGCCGGCTGAGTCTGTCAACGTGGTCGCATCCGCCTGGCCACCACGCGGGGCTGCGACTGACGTCAGCGAGTTCCTGCGAGAGCGCTGCTGCAGCTGCTCGCTGCTCTGCTCGCTCTTCCTCTTAGCCGTTACGGTGTTCTGATCCCTCTCAGGGCTCAGTAGTGCCTTCAGGTGTTTGGTTTGTTCACGAATGCGTTCTTGCCTCGCGGTGTCCTCGCAGCGCACGGAGCAAGAAGATTGAGGTTCAGTCTCGCTGCCACTTTCTGACATGTGTACGGGTCTCAAATCATTCTACTTTTCCTCTTTGCTACTATTCCCTTTGCTTCTCTTTCGGCGGCCTTTCTTCGTGTCTACTACTAGAGGTGGTTCAGGCAAACTGATCTGCACCCGCTCCTGTATCTCACACGGCTTAGTTTCAGAGGTGGCTGGCGCATCGTTGGTATCCAGCGGTAACTGCCCCGGTGAGGATGACGGTGCCGAATCGACGCCCGTCCTACCGCGAATGTCTTTGGCACTGCATTCCCCCTGAACTGGCATCTCCGATTCGCTAACATGTTCCTGCTGCCGGGGTGGTGCTACAGTCCCCGTTACCACCTCACTCAATAGTGGAACAAGCTTTTCACTACCGTCTGCAGGACGTTCCCGTGGAAGTTGAAATGGACGTCGACGTGTACAGTTCATCCGCAGATGTTCTGTTGAATGGCAGATCGAACAGGTAGCGGGTTGTACAATGTAAGTTACCTGTGCACGACAGCCGCCAATGGCAACATACGAAGGTATATGCTTTTTCAAGTCTACACGTACACTTCGCACCCCGCTGTTAACTTCGTAGCGATATGCACTCGACCATTTTTCATTTGTAACTGACAAAACAGCGCCGTACAGTGACAGAGAACGTGCAATCAGATCATTAGGGAACTCAGGTGGCGCATTAAATACCCTGACGCTTCCCACTCCGTATCCCGAAGGCACGATTTGGACATTACTAATACTGCCATCATTATGACGGAATGGTCTCACACCAACATGCTCCTCAACGAATGTCTCATAAGTCTCACACGAAATAAATTTGATTAATAACGAGTACTGCACAAAGTCCAGCTGGAACGTGTCGACTATATCTTCAGGCAATTTCAAATCCTCAAAGATCCACTCATGAATTTCAAACGCCGTCGGTCGCAAGGCAGCGCGATCGAAAACACATTGAACGCTGTTCGCTCTGTTAATTGACGACATCTTACTTACAACAGTTATAGAGAAACAAACGGTAACAGCGCTCGCACACGCTGCTCAGCTCTCCATCTCAGCACTGCTCGCGACGTAAACACTGGCCCGCGCTACCGCCCGTCACCACGCGAAGTGCACTGGCCGAGTGCCGGAACTCGACTGTGGCTTGGGAAGCAACCGTGCTGACCGTTACACCACCACCGCATTGCGCTGCAGGCTTCCAGAGTCGCGATCCGTTGCCGCCCCTGCTGCCACCAGACGCCGAAGCGAGTCTGATGGAAGCGCTCTGCCCTCCAGCACATCCGAACGCGGTGCCACTTTGCTTCCAGGGCAATAAATTGTAACTAGACGCAGAATTAACTTCACCGAGAAATCCACCCCTTCATGTACGCAATGGTGGTCGTGCGATAGCGTTCTCGCTTCCCAGGTCCGGGTTCCCGGGTTAGCATCCCGGCGGGGTCAGGGATTTTCTCTGCCTCGTGATAGCTGGGTGTTGTGTGATGTCCTTAGGTTAGTTAGGTTTAAGTAGTTCTAAGTTCTAGGGGGCTGATGACCATAGATGTTAAGTCCCATAGTGCTCAGAGACATTTGAAAGGAATTCTAAAATTAGACCTACATAGTGAGGCTGTGGTGGCGAGTATTCCTGTGTGAATCACTGGCGCAGTTGGCAGCGCTTGTCATCTTCTTAAGGGTGTACGATCGCCCCTCACATCAGCCATCTCATTTCTTTTCCACGTGTGAAACGCACAGCATAGCTTTTGCGAGGTAATGGCCGTCTTTGCCGCTTATTACAACCTAGGCGTCTTTGTGACAATGTGCGACTGTTTGTTTCCAGTTATTAGTAATTAGTTGTGCCAGTGACACTCGAGACTGAAAGCGATGTTTGTGTAGTATGACTTGGGCGCTTTGCGAGTGAGTAAGCGGGATCGTGGTGGCGGACATAGTTCAGGGTAGGCGCCAGATTCGACCGTAAAGTTGCATGAAGGCGAAGTACTTCTGGACGCATCCACACGTAGTTAAGGTATGTCCGGTATAGTCTAGTGGTCAGAATACTTGGCTCTCATCCAGGAGGCACGAGTTCGATTCCCAGTACCAGAAAGTGAATTTTCTGGGATGAGATGAGAAAACTTGTCACAGCCCTTTTTCGTCTTCGTGGTGTTGCTGCTCTGGGTTCCAAGTAGAATGTGAGAGAAAGTCAATAAAAAGAGATAGATGCTCATCTGAATGGAGGAGGCCCTTTTCAAGGAAGAGGAGATGGTTTTGCCGTTTTGGACTGCTGACGCGACAGTGTAGAGCGGCCCGTGAGCTCAGTGGGCTATAGCGTCGTGATAGTAACGCGAAGGTCATGGGTTCGATCCCTCCACGGGCCATTCAATTTTGTCCCATCATAGGAAATGCTGTCTCCTGCGATACTCTGCCCAACAGATTGGAAATGATCTGCACATCCAACTAGAAGTCTGAACGTTTCGCTAAGTGGTTGCCAGCTCCCTGTCGTTTAATGAAGTTAAGCAGAGGTTTGCGTTCTTAGTGAGTGGATGGGTGAACGTCCGGGAAATCTGCGTGCTATTGGACCCTTTCATTTTCATCCCCACTCTCCCGCTTTTGTATTACAGTGTTGATGTGCTATGATGCCTCCCTGAGCAATTTTAATTACGTTAACGAACACATGATCCAAAATTTAACGAGGTTGTTTGAAAATAGTGAAAGAAAAGTGCCACAAAGACTTTGGAAATAACAGAACCATACGAATCCACAGATAATTTCTCAAATGTCGTAGATAACACTGTAGTGAAGCAGTGCGATTTCCGAAATTTGTAAATGAAAATTTAACTTTCCGTATTGAAAATGAAATTTACTCTTGATTACCTTACTTCTCGCAGCCGATTGTCGTACTGCTTCTGTCATATTGGCCCTACCGCCGAGCGGCAGCGAGCGGCAGTCGAGCAAAGTCGGGCCAAGTCGACACACGATGACGTGAAATCAACTGAAGGAGTCGCCCACTTTGCTGGGACGAGGCGAGAGACGAGGAGATACTACCTATGACGTGACACGTGGCAATTTCGAGGATCACATAGTGATGAACAAACACTATTGCGCTACGCAAAGAAGGCAATTCTCTTGCGGTGGCCGGTAATCGAACCCGGATCAATTGCTTGGGAAGCAAACATGCTGACCGTTCCACCAACACCGCCTTGCGCTGCAGGCTTCCTGTGTCGCGATCCGTAGCCGCCACTGCTGCAACCAGAGGCCGAAGCGACCCTGCTGCAGGCACTCTGCTCGCCAGCACACCCGAACGCGGTGCCACTTTGCTTCCAGTGCAAGGCACTGTAACTAGACGCAGCATTGACTTCCGCAGAGAAATCCACCCCTTCAGGTACGCAATGGTGAGAGAAGAATTCTGAGCACGCATCTCGTGCCTCCCTCAGCAATTTAAATTACGTTAACGAACATAGGATCAAAAATTTAAAGAGGTTTTTTGGAAGAGGAGAGAAGGTTATGTGCCAGAACGACTTTGGCAGTAACAGAACCGTACGAATGCACAGATAATTTCTCAAATATCGTAGATAACACTGTAGGGGAGCAGTGAGAATTCCGAAATTTGTAAATGAAAATTTAGCTTTTCGAATTGAAAAGGAAAGGTACTCTTGATTACCGTATTTCTCGCAGCCGGTAGTCGTACTTCTCCTGTCATATCGGCCAAACCGCCGAGCGGCAGCGAGCGGCAGTCGAGCAACGTTGGATGAAATCGACACATGATGAAGGAGACGCCCACTTAGTTGGAACGAAGCGAGAAGCGAGCAGATACTACTTGTGCCGTGACACTTGGCAATTTCGGGTATCGCATGGTGTTGAACACACACTATTGCGCTACGCAAAAATAAGTTCTTTTGCGGTGGCCGAGAATCGAACCCGGATCAACTGCTTGAAAAGCAACCATGCTGACCGTTACACCACCACCACATTCCGCTGCTCTGTTCCTGCATCGTAATTCGTTGCCGCCCCTGCTGCCACCAGAGGCGGAAGCGACCCTGCTGCAGGCGCCCTGATCGCCAGCACATATGAACGCGGGTCCACGCCGCTTCCAGGGCGATGCACTGTACCTAGATGCAGGACTGACTTCCGCTGAGGCGTCCACCCTTTCGTGTTCGGCATGGTGGGAGAAGAATTCCTGTGTGCTTCCTTGGCGCAGTGGGCAGCGCGTGACGTCTTCTCAAGGGCGTACGTTCGACCCTCACCCCAGCCATCTCATTTTCTCTCCACGATGGTGAAACGCACTGCATAGCCTTTGCGAGGTAAGGCCGTATTTACAGTTTATTAAAACCCAGGCTTCTTTGCGTCAACGTCAGAGTGTTTGTTTTCAGTTATTACTTATTATAGTTTTGCTACTTACACTTGAGACTGAAGAGCGATGTTTGTGTAGTATGACTTGGGCGCTTTGGGAGTGAGTAAGCGGGATCGTGGTGGCGGAAAGAGTTCAGCGTTGCCGCCAGATTCGGCGGTAAAGTTCGTGGAGGAGAAATGTTTCTGGACCCATTCACACGTAGTGGATACTTGAGGTATGTCCGGTATGGTCTAGTGTCAGTCTGCTTTCGGTAGGTGAGCGGCGAGGACGTCTTGTTTACGTCCCGTCCGCAGAGTCGCGAGCGCGCGTAGTTTGTTTACTTCCTCGCCGCAGCTAATACTCGCGCCATGGCTCATTCGTACAGAAAAGCTACCATCAAGATCACCTTCCAGCCCGACTATGCACGACCATGAGCCTTTGAAGTCGAACGATTCATCCGTGACGAAGTTCAAATACCAACACATCACATCATCGGTATCCACCTATCCATCACAAGTAGCGTCGTTTACCTCAAGATGTTCGATGACGAGTTATGTCACGCAGTTGTGAACAGATGCGCGAATACTCTCAAGTTCAAACACTCCGATGGTCACATCAGAGAGGTTACTGTTGACCATGCTGGACTAGGATTACGCACACTAAGAGTCTTCGAACTCCCTTTCGAAGTACCACCGGACGTCGTTACCTCAGCTTTCCGCCCTTACGGGACGGTATTTAGTCACGTGGCCTAAAAATGGAACACTTTCGAGACGTACCAGGTTCTCAACAGCGTCCGTCAAGTGAAAATTGAATTAAAGAAACATGTGCCGTCCTACTTAGTCATAGGTGGCTGTCGAGCAATAGTAATGTACGACGGACAACCTCGTACTTGTTCTGGTTGTGGTCAGGAGGGTCATGTGCGCTCGGCGTGTATTCAACGTCGGGTTACACAACTTCCATTGCATGACACGACACCACCTCCTTCGCTCACGGCCCTCCCCCTCAATTATTCAGAGGTGACTAGATCGACTGTCATGACAGACGACAACTCCCCAGGAAGACAGGAAGCGTTAGAATGCGCCCCTGTCGCCGGTCCTGGATTGACCAACACCATTACGGTGTCTGCATAGGTTGCAGAACGCCGCCCATCGACTCCACATGAAGATTCGGACGAGAGAATGGAACTCGACGCTAGGGTTGTACCAGCCTCTGCCTTTCTACCTGAGGGGGATGCTATACGGGTGCCAGAAGCTCTTCGGACACAGAAACCCACGTCCGCAAACAAAGGTCACCGAGAAAACATAAAAAGCGACGTCGCACACCCTCAGACGATTGCTTCCAGCGGACGTCTTCTCCAGTTGACGACCGGACGGCCGACGAAACGACGAGGAAAATGGATGACACGAGATCGACCACACCGGTCACTTTGTCTGATTTTGACAAACCCGATTCCGCTCTCTCGGGCAAACGGATGGCCAACACATTACCCACCGTTGGTACACAACCGGAAACAACTTCGGATTCACCCTTAGTCACTCAGCCCACAAGTGTTCTACCGCAGCCACCGTTAACTTACGGACCTTGGGGGGATGACATTGAAGACTATTCTACGGGCGCTGTGGTGGATGAGGAGAGGGGTCTCTCCTCCCACACCTCGGCCCCTCCCGAGTAGCAACAGATGACGGCGCGGACGCGACCAGCAGATCACAGGCCCCACCTTTTACGGCGACACTGACGGCGGCCCCCACCGCAGGAGACGATCCACAGACTTATCGCTTAACGACCATTAACAGTAACACCATTCGGACACGTACGAAGTTGTCGTTGCTCCATGACATGCTCAATGCAGCAGACGTTGATATTGTCTTTCTCCAAGAAGTCTTCGTCGCCGATTTCCCGGGGATGTATGGTTATACGGCTCATGTGTCCCACGCCTCGCCAACTAATAGTGGAGTCGCAATTCTCCTCAGAGAGGGCCTCGAGGAAGACGAAGTGTGATATCTCCCCGACGCTAGAGGAATGGACGTAACTGTGCAAGGCGTCCGCTTTATCAATGTGTACGCCCCTTCCGGAACGAATCGCCACCGTGACCGATCGCTCTTCTTCGCAGAAGGAATAGCACCCATTTTTCAGGGCAGGCACGATGACTTGATATTAGGGGGCGATTTCATTTGCACCCAAGCACCTAAAG
Organism: Schistocerca gregaria; assembly: GCF_023897955.1. Lineage (NCBI taxonomy): Eukaryota > Metazoa > Arthropoda > Insecta > Orthoptera > Acrididae > Schistocerca > Schistocerca gregaria. Next base: position 96,374,488 of record NC_064927.1, on the reverse strand, counting down.
ATCAGCTGCCACGCCATTCATCGTGCCCCGAACTTGGGACACTCATCGACGATCTCCAGCTGGTAGATACATGGGAACATGTTCGAGGAATTGGACCTGGATACACCCACTTCACGAGTCACTCGTCTAGTCGCATCGATAGGATTTACGTCTCCCGTTCTCTCGCGGCAACGGTGAGTGACGCGGAGGTGTGGCCAGTAGCCTTTTCTGATCACGATGCCTATATATGTGCCATCACCCTTCGTCGCCAACGGGTGTGGTGTAGCCGACATCCCTGGAAATTAAACCTTGCTCATCTCGCTTCTCCGGATTGTGGACGCGCCATCGAAGACACGTGGAGTTTGTACTTCCGCTGCCTCCCAAAGTATCCTACGTCGATTAGTTGGTGGTTAACCTGCGCCAAGCCGGCCCTACGGCGAACCTTTATTACGTATGGTCGTGAGACTGCTGCTTGGAGGCGGCAGACCCTTGATTTTTATTTCACCGTCGCGAATGCGCCTCCTTGCCACCCACACCGGAACGACAGTTACAGTTCAGCGTGCGAAAGCACAGATCGTAGCCTATATGCGCCGCCACCTCGGAGGGACGATCGTCCGAGCGCCAACACAAGACAGACTCGCAACGGAACGACCCACCATGTAGGACGTCATCCGAGAACGTACACTGCGAAGACGGGTGCTGATACATGCCATCACCATTGAGGACAGCCGTCATCACACCACACAACTCGATATTACTGCAGCCTTGTTCGACCATTACGCATGACTTTATTTTGTTCAATGTTCCGACCCAACGACGGTGACAGCATTCCGCGACAGCGTGGACGTGAACCGTATGTGCAGTTGACGGACTTTGAGCGAGGGCGTATAGTGGGCATGCGGGAGGCCGGGTGGACGTACCGCCGAATTGCTCAACACGTGGGGCGTGAGGTCTCCACAGTACATCGATGTTGTCGCCAGTGGTCGGCGGAAGGTGCACGTGCCCGTCGACCTTGGACCGGACCGCAGCGACGCACGGATGCACGCCAAGACGCAGTGCCATAGGGGACCGCACCGACACTTCCCAGCAAATTAGGGACACTGTTGCTCTTGGGGTATCGGCGAGAACCATTCGCAACCGTCTCCATGAAGCTGGACTACGGTCCCGCACACCGTTAGGCCGTCTTCCGCTCACGCCCCAACATCGTGCAGCCCGCCTCCAGTGGTGTCGCGACAGGCGTGAATGGAGGGACGAATGGAGACGTGTCGTCTTCAGCGATGAGAGTCGCTTCTGCCTTGGTGCCAATGATGGTCGTATGCGTGTTTGGCGCCGTGCAGGTGAGCGCCACAATCAGGACTGCATACGACCGAGGCACACAGGGCCAATACCCGGCGTCATGGTGTTGGGAGCGATCTCTTACACTGGCCATACACCTCTGGTGATCGTCGAGGGGACACTGAATAGTGCACGGTACATCCAAACCGTCATCGAACCCATCGTTCTACCATTCCTAGACCGGCAAGGGAACTTGCTGTTCCAACAGGACAATGCACGTCCGCATGTATCCCATGCCACCCAACGTGCTCTAGAAGATGTAAGTCAACTACCCCAGCAAGATCTCCGGATCTGTCCCCCATTGAGCATGTTTGGGACTGGATGAAGCGTCGTCTCACGCGGTCTGCACGTCCAGCACGAACGCTGGTCCAACTGAGGCGCCAGGTGGAAATGGCATGGCAAGCCGTTCCACAGGACTACATCCAGCATCTCTACGATCGTCTCCATGGGAGAATAGCAGCCTGCATTGCTGCGAAAGGTGGATATACACTGTACTAGTGCCGACATTGTGGATGCTCTGTTGCCTGTGTCTATGTGCCTGTGGTTCTGTCAGTGTGATCATGTAATGTATCTGACCCCAGGAATGTGTCAATAAAGTTTCCCCTTCCTGGGACAATGAATTCACGGTGTTCTTATTTCAATTTCCAGGAGAGTATATCATGTCCTACAGCAGAGGCGCCCACCAAACATCGTGGAGACCAAAAGCCCTCAGATTAATTGGAAGGTGGTGTGGAAGACGATTCACGCGGTTACACTGGACACAGCCGTCCGATCCACATGGTATATCACAGCCAATGGTAAACAGATCACCCGATCACGCCTCCACAAGATAAACGTGGCGGAATCGCCTCTCTGCGTAGACTGCGGGATACCAGACACGGACGAACACCGTCTCACATGTGGCGCGCAGAAGATGTATGGCGCTTGGTGCGACAAATTTTGTCGTATTTTCTACGAGTGACTCCGGAACACATAACACCTCAGTTTCTACTATTTCCGGATCAACAGTATTACCCGCGCGCCAAGACCAACGCTGTTACGTGGATCCGTGCGCATGCGGTACACTACTTATTTCACGATGGACCTAAAGATGTATTCGACATTTGGAACTACCTACAAAAACGTCATTGCAAGATCGTACAGAACCCAAAATATAGACAGTATTTTTCTAATTACTTAGAGAGTGCCCTACGCGAACCTCCACGCAGCTGTATCATCAACAGGTAATAGAAGACACCCATTGAGTGAGCTGACAAGACTAAGTTCGATTCTCGGTAGAATAACATGATATACGTGAAGACGTACCTGGATGATGAAGCGTAAGGAGAGTAGCGACACACCCTTTTACATCCTGTATGCAGCACTTTTTTTTTCGTTTTCCCCATATACATTATCTCGGTGTAGAAACGCGCGGAGATTTTTTTTTTCTCAGAGCACGATGCGGTGCTAGATACATTTTTTTGTGGTATAAAGTAAAACCACATTAAGTTTGTATTAAAAACAGTAAATAAAAATAAATAAATAAATAATGATTCCCACAAAAGATTTCTCCTTCCCGTCCCTGACTCCTTGATTCCTTGACGGACGAGGGGGACACTGTGACCAGGCCTCGGGTTACGACCCCTGATCACTATCCCTTCCCCGCCCTCCCCCACCGCAAAAAAGAACAGTTCCCCACAAAAAAATGTGACTAGGATACCTGACTACCACCCAGAAGCCCAAGGTTCGATTCCCGGTAACGGAACGTCAATTTTCCAGGCTGAGATGAGAAATCTTCTCAGGGCCGTTTTTCGTCTTCGTGGTGTTGCTGCTCTGGGTTCCAAGTATAAGGTGAGAGAAAGTCAAGGAAAAGAGATACATGCTCACGTGATTGGCGGGGCCGTTTTTAAGGAAGAGGAGATGATTTTGCGGTTTTGGACTGCTGATGCGACAGTGTTGCGTGGCTCGTTAGCCCTTTGGGGTATAGCGTCGTGCTGGTAACGAGAAGGTCATGGGTTCGATCCCTCCACAGGCCACCCCACTTTCTCCGCTAATAGGAAATGCAGTCTCCCGCGAGACTCTGCCACGTAGATTCCAAATGATCTGCACATCGAGCTACAAGTCTGAACGTTTCGCTCAGGGGTCGCCAACGGCCGGCTCCCTTTCGATTAATGAAGTTAAGCAGAGGTGGGCGTGGTTAGTGATTACATGGGTGATAGGCGGGATCTCTGCGTGCTATTGGACCTTTCCCCTTTCACCCCCACTCTCCCCCTTTTGTGTTACAGTGTTGATGTGCTATGATGCCTCCCACAGCAATTTAAATTACGTTAACGAACATAGGATCCAAAATTTAAAGAGGTTCTTTGCAAAAAGAGCGAACGTAAAGTGCAGGAACGACTTTGGCAGTAACAGAACCGTACGAATCCACAGATAATTTCTCAAATATCGTAGATAACACTGTAGGGGAGCAGTGAGAATTCCGAAATTTGTAAATGAAAATTTAGATTTTCGAATTGGAAAGGAAAGGTAGTCTTGATTAGCGTGTTTCTCGCAGCCGATTGTCGTACTGCTTCTGTCATATTGGCCCTACCGCCGAGCGGCAGCGAGCGGCAGTCGAGCAAGGTCGGGCCAAGTCGACACACGATGAAGGGGCCGCCCACTTAGCTGCAACGAGGCGAGAGACGAGCAGATACTACTTGTGCAGCGACACTTGGCAATTTCGAGGATCGCATGGTGTTGAACACACACTATTGCGCTACGCAAAAACGACAGCCCTCTTGCGGTGGCCGGGAATCGAACCCGGATCAACTGCTTGGGAAGCAACCATGCTGACCGTTACACCACCACCGCCGCATTCCGCTGCACGCATCCTGTGTAGCGATGCGTTGCCGCCCCTGCTGCCACCAGAGGCCGAAGCGACCCTGCTGCAGGCGCCCTGCCCGCCCGCACATCCGAACGCGGGTCCACGCCGCTTCCAGGGCGATGCACTGTAACTAGACGCAGGACTGCCTTCCGCTGAGAAGTCCACCCTGTCGTGTTCGGCATGGTGGGAAAAGAATTCCTGTGTGCTTCCCTGTCGCAGTGGGCAGCGCGTGACGTCTTCTCAAGGGCGTACGTTCAACCCTCACCCCAGCCATCTCATTTTCTCTCCACGACGGTGAAACGCACAGCATAGCTTTTGCGAGGTAAAGCCGTGTTTACAGTTTATTACCACCCAGGCTCCTTTGCGTCAACGTGAGAGTGTTTGTTTGCAGTTATTACTAATTATAGTTTTGCTACTTACACTTGAGACTGAAAGCGATGTTTGTGTAGTATGACTTGGGCGCTTTGGGAGTGAGTAAGCGGGATCGTGGTGGCGGACAGAGTTCAGCGTTGTCGCCAGATTCGGCCGTAAAGTTCGTGGAGGAGAAATATTTCTGGACCCATTCACACGTAGCTGATACTGGAGGTATGTCCGGTATGGTCTAGTGGCTAGGATACCTGGCTTTCACACAGGAGGCCAGGGTTCGATTACTGGTTGCGGAACGTCAATTTTCCAGGCTGAGATGAGAAATCTTCTCAGGGCCGTTTTTCGTCTTCGTGGTGTTGCTGCTCTGGGTTCCAAGTATAAGGTGAGAGAAAGTCAAGGAAAAGAGATACATGCTCACGTGATTGGTGTGGCCGTTTTTAAGGAAGAGGAGATGATTTTGCGGTTTTGGACTGCTGATGCGACAGTGTTGCGTGGCTCGTTAGCCCTGTGGGGTATAGCGTCGTGCTGGTAACGAGAAGGTCATGGGTTCGATCCCTCCACAGGCCACCCCACTTTCTCCGCTAATAGGAAATGCAGTCTCCCGCGAGACTCTGCCACGTAGATTCCAAATGATCTGCACATCGAGCTACAAGTCTGAACGTTTCGCTCAGGGGTCGCCAACGGCCGGCTCCCTTTCGATTAATGAAGTTAAGCAGAGGTGGGCGTGGTTAGTGATTACATGGGTGATAGGCGGGATCTCTGCGTGCTATTGGACCTTTCCCCTTTCACCCCCACTCTCCCCCTTTTGTGTTACAGTGTTGGTGTGCTATGATGCCTCCCACAGCAATTTAAATTACGTTAACGAACATAGGATCCAAAATTTAAAGAGGTTCTTTGCAAAAAGAGCGAACGTAAAGTGCAGGAACGACTTTGGCAGTAACAGAACCGTACGAATCCACAGATAATTTCTCAAATATCGTAGATAACACTGTAGGGGAGCAGTGAGAATTCCGAAATTTGTAAATGAAAATTTAGCTTTTCGAATTGGAAAGGAAAGGTAGTCTTGATTAGCGTGTTTCTCGCAGCCGATTGTCGTACTGCTTCTGTCATATTGGCCCTACCGCCGAGCGGCAGCGAGCGGCAGTCGAGCAAGGTCGGGCCAAGTCGACACACGATGAAGGGGCCGCCCACTTAGCTGCAACGAGGCGAGAGACGAGCAGATACTACTTGTGCAGCGACACTTGGCAATTTCGAGGATCGCATGGTGTTGAACACACACTATTGCGCTACGCAAAAACGACAGCCCTCTTGCGGTGGCCGGGAATCGAACCCGGATCAACTGCTTGGGAAGCAACCATGCTGACCGTTACACCACCACCGCCGCATTCCGCTGCACGCATCCTGTGTCGCGATGCGTTGCCGCCCCTGCTGCCACCAGAGGCCGAAGCGACCCTGCTGCAGGCGCCCTGCCCGCCCGCACATCCGAACGCGGGTCCACGCCGCTTCCAGGGCGATGCACTGTAACTAGACGCAGGACTGCCTTCCGCTGAGAAGTCCACCCTGTCGTGTTCGGCATGGTGGGAAAAGAATTCCTGTGTGCTTCCCTGTCGCAGTGGGCAGCGCGTGACGTCTTCTCAAGGGCGTACGTTCAACCCTCACCCCAGCCATCTCATTTTCTCTCCACGACGGTGAAACGCACAGCATAGCTTTTGCGAGGTAAAGCCGTGTTTACAGTTTATTACCACCCAGGCTCCTTTGCGTCAACGTGAGAGTGTTTGTTTGCAGTTATTACTAATTATAGTTTTGCTACTTACACTTGAGACTGAAAGCGATGTTTGTGTAGTATGACTTGGGCGCTTTGGGAGTGAGTAAGCGGGATCGTGGTGGCGGACAGAGTTCAGCGTTGTCGCCAGATTCGGCCGTAAAGTTCGTGGAGGAGAAATATTTTTGGACCCATTCACACGTAGCTGATACTGGAGGTATGTCCGGTATGGTCTAGTGGCTAGGATACCTGGCTTTCACACAGGAGGCCAGGGTTCGATTACTGGTTGCGGAACGTCAATTTTCCAGGCTGAGATGAGAAATCTTCTCAGGGCCGTTTTTCGTCTTCGTGGTGTTGCTGCTCTGGGTTCCAAGTATAAGGTGAGAGAAAGTCAAGGAAAAGAGATACATGCTCACGTGATTGGCGTGGCCGTTTTTAAGGAAGAGGAGATGATTTTGCGGTTTTGGACTGCTGATGCGACAGTGTTGCGTGGCTCGTTAGCCCTGTGGGGTATAGCGTCGTGCTGGTAACGAGAAGGTCATGGGTTCGATCCCTCCACAGGCCACCCCACTTTCTCCGCTAATAGGAAATGCAGTCTCCCGCGAGACTCTGCCACGTAGATTCCAAATGATCTGCACATCGAGCTACAAGTCTGAACGTTTCGCTCAGGGGTCGCCAACGGCCGGCTCCCTTTCGATTAATGAAGTTAAGCAGAGGTGGGCGTGGTTAGTGATTACATGGGTGATAGGCGGGATCTCTGCGTGCTATTGGACCTTTCCCCTTTCACCCCCACTCTCCCCCTTTTGTGTTACAGTGTTGGTGTGCTATGATGCCTCCCACAGCAATTTAAATTACGTTAACGAACATAGGATCCAAAATTTAAAGAGGTTCTTTGCAAAAAGAGCGAACGTAAAGTGCAGGAACGACTTTGGCAGTAACAGAACCGTACGAATCCACAGATAATTTCTCAAATATCGTAGATAACACTGTAGGGGAGCAGTGAGAATTCCGAAATTTGTAAATGAAAATTTAGCTTTTCGAATTGGAAAGGAAAGGTAGTCTTGATTAGCGTGTTTCTCGCAGCCGATTGTCGTACTGCTTCTGTCATATTGGCCCTACCGCCGAGCGGCAGCGAGCGGCAGTCGAGCAAGGTCGGGCCAAGTCGACACACGATGAAGGGGCCGCCCACTTAGCTGCAACGAGGCGAGAGACGAGCAGATACTACTTGTGCAGCGACACTTGGCAATTTCGAGGATCGCATGGTGTTGAACACACACTATTGCGCTACGCAAAAACGACAGCCCTCTTGCGGTGGCCGGGAATCGAACCCGGATCAACTGCTTGGGAAGCAACCATGCTGACCGTTACACCACCACCGCCGCATTCCGCTGCACGCATCCTGTGTCGCGATGCGTTGCCGCCCCTGCTGCCACCAGAGGCCGAAGCGACCCTGCTGCAGGCGCCCTGCCCGCCCGCACATCCGAACGCGGGTCCACGCCGCTTCCAGGGCGATGTACTGTAACTAGACGCAGGACTGCCTTCCGCTGAGAAGTCCACCCTGTCGTGTTCGGCATGGTGGGAAAAGAATTCCTGTGTGCTTCCCTGTCGCAGTGGGCAGCGCTTGACGTCTTCTCAAGGGCGTACGTTCAACCCTCACCCCAGCCATCTCATTTTCTCTCCACGACGGTGAAACGCACAGCATAGCTTTTGCGAGGTAAAGCCGTGTTTACAGTTTATTACCACCCAGGCTCCTTTGCGTCAACGTGAGAGTGTTTGTTTGCAGTTATTACTAATTATAGTTTTGCTACTTACACTTGAGACTGAAAGCGATGTTTGTGTAGTATGACTTGGGCGCTTTGGGAGTGAGTAAGCGGGATCGTGGTGGCGGACAGAGTTCAGCGTTGTCGCCAGATTCGGCCGTAAAGTTCGTGGAGGAGAAATATTTTTGGACCCATTCACACGTAGCTGATACTGGAGGTATGTCCGGTATGGTCTAGTGGCTAGGATACCTGGCTTTCACACAGGAGGCCAGGGTTCGATTACTGGTTGCGGAACGTCAATTTTCCAGGCTGAGATGAGAAATCTTCTCAGGGCCGTTTTTCGTCTTCGTGGTGTTGCTGCTCTGGGTTCCAAGTATAAGGTGAGAGAAAGTCAAGGAAAAGAGATACATGCTCACGTGATTGGCGTGGCCGTTTTTAAGGAAGAGGAGATGATTTTGCGGTTTTGGACTGCTGATGCGACAGTGTTGCGTGGCTCGTTAGCCCTGTGGGGTATAGCGTCGTGCTGGTAACGAGAAGGTCATGGGTTCGATCCCTCCACAGGCCACCCCACTTTCTCCGCTAATAGGAAATGCAGTCTCCCGCGAGACTCTGCCACGTAGATTCCAAATGATCTGCACATCGAGCTACAAGTCTGAACGTTTCGCTCAGGGGTCGCCAACGGCCGGCTCCCTTTCGATTAATGAAGTTAAGCAGAGGTGGGCGTGGTTAGTGATTACATGGGTGGTAGGCGGGATCTCTGCGTGCTATTGGACCTTTCCCCTTTCACCCCCACTCTCCCCCTTTTGTGTTACAGTGTTGGTGTGCTATGATGCCTCCCACAGCAATTTAAATTACGTTAACGAACATAGGATCCAAAATTTAAAGAGGTTCTTTGCAAAAAGAGCGAACGTAAAGTGCAGGAACGACTTTGGCAGTAACAGAACCGTACGAACCCACAGATAATTTCTCAAATATCGTAGATAACACTGTAGGGGAGCAGTGAGAATTCCGAAATTTGTAAATGAAAATTTAGCTTTTCGAATTGGAAAGGAAAGGTAGTCTTGATTAGCGTGTTTCTCGCAGCCGATTGTCGTACTGCTTCTGTCATATTGGCCCTACCGCCGAGCGGCAGCGAGCGGCAGTCGAGCAAGGTCGGGCCAAGTCGACACACGATGAAGGGGCCGCCCACTTAGCTGCAACGAGGCGAGAGACGAGCAGATACTACTTGTGCAGCGACACTTGGCAATTTCGAGGATCGCATGGTGTTGAACACACACTATTGCGCTACGCAAAAACGACAGCCCTCTTGCGGTGGCCGGGAATCGAACCCGGATCAACTGCTTGGGAAGCAACCATGCTGACCGTTACACCACCACCGCCGCATTCCGCTGCACGCATCCTGTGTCGCGATGCGTTGCCGCCCCTGCTGCCACCAGAGGCCGAAGCGACCCTGCTGCAGGCGCCCTGCCCGCCCGCACATCCGAACGCGGGTCCACGCCGCTTCCAGGGCGATGCACTGTAACTAGACGCAGGACTGCCTTCCGCTGAGAAGTCCACCCTGTCGTGTTCGGCATGGTGGGAAAAGAATTCCTGTGTGCTTCCCTGTCGCAGTGGGCAGCGCGTGACGTCTTCTCAAGGGCGTACGTTCAACCCTCACCCCAGCCATCTCATTTTCTCTCCACGACGGTGAAACGCACAGCATAGCTTTTGCGAGGTAAAGCCGTGTTTACAGTTTATTACCACCCAGGCTCCTTTGCGTCAACGTGAGAGTGTTTGTTTGCAGTTATTACTAATTATAGTTTTGCTACTTACACTTGAGACTGAAAGCGATGTTTGTGTAGTATGACTTGGGCGCTTTGGGAGTGAGTAAGCGGGATCGTGGTGGCGGACAGAGTTCAGCGTTGTCGCCAGATTCGGCCGTAAAGTTCGTGGAGGAGAAATATTTTTGGACCCATTCACACGTAGCTGATACTGGAGGTATGTCCGGTATGGTCTAGTGGCTAGGATACCTGGCTTTCACACAGGAGGCCAGGGTTCGATTACTGGTTGCGGAACGTCAATTTTCCAGGCTGAGATGAGAAATCTTCTCAGGGCCGTTTTTCGTCTTCGTGGTGTTGCTGCTCTGGGTTCCAAGTATAAGGTGAGAGAAAGTCAAGGAAAAGAGATACATGCTCACGTGATTGGCGTGGCCGTTTTTAAGGAAGAGGAGATGATTTTGCGGTTTTGGACTGCTGATGCGACAGTGTTGCGTGGCTCGTTAGCCCTGTGGGGTATAGCGTCGTGCTGGTAACGAGAAGGTCATGGGTTCGATCCCTCCACAGGCCACCCCACTTTCTCCGCTAATAGGAAATGCAGTCTCCCGCGAGACTCTGCCACGTAGATTCCAAATGATCTGCACATCGAGCTACAAGTCTGAACGTTTCGCTCAGGGGTCGCCAACGGCCGGCTCCCTTTCGATTAATGAAGTTAAGCAGAGGTGGGCGTGGTTAGTGATTACATGGGTGGTAGGCGGGATCTCTGCGTGCTATTGGACCTTTCCCCTTTCACCCCCACTCTCCCCCTTTTGTGTTACAGTGTTGGTGTGCTATGATGCCTCCCACAGCAATTTAAATTACGTTAACGAACATAGGATCCAAAATTTAAAGAGGTTCTTTGCAAAAAGAGCGAACGTAAAGTGCAGGAACGACTTTGGCAGTAACAGAACCGTACGAACCCACAGATAATTTCTCAAATATCGTAGATAACACTGTAGGGGAGCAGTGAGAATTCCGAAATTTGTAAATGAAAATTTAGCTTTTCGAATTGGAAAGGAAAGGTAGTCTTGATTAGCGTGTTTCTCGCAGCCGATTGTCGTACTGCTTCTGTCATATTGGCCCTACCGCCGAGCGGCAGCGAGCGGCAGTCGAGCAAGGTCGGGCCAAGTCGACACACGATGAAGGGGCCGCCCACTTAGCTGCAACGAGGCGAGAGACGAGCAGATACTACTTGTGCAGCGACACTTGGCAATTTCGAGGATCGCATGGTGTTGAACACACACTATTGCGCTACGCAAAAACGACAGCCCTCTTGCGGTGGCCGGGAATCGAACCCGGATCAACTGCTTGGGAAGCAACCATGCTGACCGTTACACCACCACCGCCGCATTCCGCTGCACGCATCCTGTGTCGCGATGCGTTGCCGCCCCTGCTGCCACCAGAGGCCGAAGCGACCCTGCTGCAGGCGCCCTGCCCGCCCGCACATCCGAACGCGGGTCCACGCCGCTTCCAGGGCGATGCACTGTAACTAGACGCAGGACTGCCTTCCGCTGAGAAGTCCACCCTGTCGTGTTCGGCATGGTGGGAAAAGAATTCCTGTGTGCTTCCCTGTCGCAGTGGGCAGCGCGTGACGTCTTCTCAAGGGCGTACGTTCAACCCTCACCCCAGCCATCTCATTTTCTCTCCACGACGGTGAAACGCACAGCATAGCTTTTGCGAGGTAAAGCCGTGTTTACAGTTTATTACCACCCAGGCTCCTTTGCGTCAACGTGAGAGTGTTTGTTTGCAGTTATTACTAATTATAGTTTTGCTACTTACACTTGAGACTGAAAGCGATGTTTGTGTAGTATGACTTGGGCGCTTTGGGAGTGAGTAAGCGGGATCGTGGTGGCGGACAGAGTTCAGCGTTGTCGCCAGATTCGGCCGTAAAGTTCGTGGAGGAGAAATATTTTTGGACCCATTCACACGTAGCTGATACTGGAGGTATGTCCGGTATGGTCTAGTGGCTAGGATACCTGGCTTTCACACAGGAGGCCAGGGTTCGATTACTGGTTGCGGAACGTCAATTTTCCAGGCTGAGATGAGAAATCTTCTCAGGGCCGTTTTTCGTCTTCGTGGTGTTGCTGCTCTGGGTTCCAAGTATAAGGTGAGAGAAAGTCAAGGAAAAGAGATACATGCTCACGTGATTGGCGGGGCCGTTTTTAAGGAAGAGGAGATGATTTTGCGGTTTTGGACTGCTGATGCGACAGTGTTGCGTGGCTCGTTAGCCCTGTGGGGTATAGCGTCGTGCTGGTAACGAGAAGGTCATGGGTTCGATCCCTCCACAGGCCACCCCACTTTCTCCGCTAATAGGAAATGCAGTCTCCCGCGAGACTCTGCCACGTAGATTCCAAATGATCTGCACATCGAGCTACAAGTCTGAACGTTTCGCTCAGGGGTCGCCAACGGCCGGCTCCCTTTCGATTAATGAAGTTAAGCAGAGGTGGGCGTGGTTAGTGATTACATGGGTGATAGGCGGGATCTCTGCGTGCTATTGGACCTTTCCCCTTTCACCCCCACTCTCCCCCTTTTGTGTTACAGTGTTGGTGTGCTATGATGCCTCCCACAGCAATTTAAATTACGTTAACGAACATAGGATCCAAAATTTAAAGAGGTTCTTTGCAAAAAGAGCGAACGTAAAGTGCAGGAACGACTTTGGCAGTAACAGAACCGTACGAATCCACAGATAATTTCTCAAATATCGTAGATAACACTGTAGGGGAGCAGTGAGAATTCCGAAATTTGTAAATGAAAATTTAGCTTTTCGAATTGGAAAGGAAAGGTAGTCTTGATTAGCGTGTTTCTCGCAGCCGATTGTCGTACTGCTTCTGTCATATTGGCCCTACCGCCGAGCGGCAGCGAGCGGCAGTCGAGCAAGGTCGGGCCAAGTCGACACACGATGAAGGGGCCGCCCACTTAGCTGCAACGAGGCGAGAGACGAGCAGATACTACTTGTGCAGCGACACTTGGCAATTTCGAGGATCGCATGGTGTTGAACACACACTATTGCGCTACGCAAAAACGACAGCCCTCTTGCGGTGGCCGGGAATCGAACCCGGATCAACTGCTTGGGAAGCAACCATGCTGACCGTTACACCACCACCGCCGCATTCCGCTGCACGCATCCTGTGTCGCGATGCGTTGCCGCCCCTGCTGCCACCAGAGGCCGAAGCGACCCTGCTGCAGGCGCCCTGCCCGCCCGCACATCCGAACGCGGGTCCACGCCGCTTCCAGGGCGATGTACTGTAACTAGACGCAGGACTGCCTTCCGCTGAGAAGTCCACCCTGTCGTGTTCGGCATGGTGGGAAAAGAATTCCTGTGTGCTTCCCTGTCGCAGTGGGCAGCGCTTGACGTCTTCTCAAGGGCGTACGTTCAACCCTCACCCCAGCCATCTCATTTTCTCTCCACGACGGTGAAACGCACAGCATAGCTTTTGCGAGGTAAAGCCGTGTTTACAGTTTATTACCACCCAGGCTCCTTTGCGTCAACGTGAGAGTGTTTGTTTGCAGTTATTACTAATTATAGTTTTGCTACTTACACTTGAGACTGAAAGCGATGTTTGTGTAGTATGACTTGGGCGCTTTGGGAGTGAGTAAGCGGGATCGTGGTGGCGGACAGAGTTCAGCGTTGTCGCCAGATTCGGCCGTAAAGTTCGTGGAGGAGAAATATTTTTGGACCCATTCACACGTAGCTGATACTGGAGGTATGTCCGGTATGGTCTAGTGGCTAGTATACCTGGCTTTCACACAGGAGGCCAGGGTTCGATTACTGGTTGCGGAACGTCAATTTTCCAGGCTGAGATGAGAAATCTTCTCAGGGCCGTTTTTCGTCTTCGTGGTGTTGCTGCTCTGGGTTCCAAGTATAAGGTGAGAGAAAGTCAAGGAAAAGAGATACATGCTCACGTGATTGGCGTGGCCGTTTTTAAGGAAGAGGAGATGATTTTGCGGTTTTGGACTGCTGATGCGACAGTGTTGCGTGGCTCGTTAGCCCTGTGGGGTATAGCGTCGTGCTGGTAACGAGAAGGTCATGGGTTCGATCCCTCCACAGGCCACCCCACTTTCTCCGCTAATAGGAAATGCAGTCTCCCGCGAGACTCTGCCACGTAGATTCCAAATGATCTGCACATCGAGCTACAAGTCTGAACGTTTCGCTCAGGGGTCGCCAACGGCCGGCTCCCTTTCGATTAATGAAGTTAAGCAGAGGTGGGCGTGGTTAGTGATTACATGGGTGGTAGGCGGGATCTCTGCGTGCTATTGGACCTTTCCCCTTTCACCCCCACTCTCCCCCTTTTGTGTTACAGTGTTGGTGTGCTATGATGCCTCCCACAGCAATTTAAATTACGTTAACGAACATAGGATCCAAAATTTAAAGAGGTTCTTTGCAAAAAGAGCGAACGTAAAGTGCAGGAACGACTTTGGCAGTAACAGAACCGTACGAACCCACAGATAATTTCTCAAATATCGTAGATAACACTGTAGGGGAGCAGTGAGAATTCCGAAATTTGTAAATGAAAATTTAGCTTTTCGAATTGGAAAGGAAAGGTAGTCTTGATTAGCGTGTTTCTCGCAGCCGATTGTCGTACTGCTTCTGTCATATTGGCCCTGCCGCCGAGCGGCAGCGAGCGGCAGTCGAGCAAAGTCGGGCCAAGTCGACACACGATGAAGGGGCCGCCCACTTAGCTGCAACGAGGCGAGAGACGAGCAGATACTACTTGTGCAGCGACACTTGGCAATTTCGAGGATCGCATGGTGTTGAACACACACTATTGCGCTACGCAAAAACGACAGCCCTCTTGCGGTGGCCGGGAATCGAACCCGGATCAACTGCTTGGGAAGCAACCATGCTGACCGTTACACCACCACCGCCGCATTCCGCTGCACGCATCCTGTGTCGTGATGCGTTGCCGCCCCTGCTGCCACCAGAGGCCGAAGCGACCCTGCTGCAGGCGCCCTGCCCGCCCGCACATCCGAACGCGGGTCCACGCCGCTTCCAGGGCGATGCACTGTAACTAGACGCAGGACTGACTTCCGCTGAGAAGTCCACCCTGTCGTGTTCGGCATGGTGGGAAAAGAATTCCTGTGTGCTTCCCTGTCGCAGTGGGCAGCGCGTGACGTCTTCTCAAGGGCGTACGTTCGACCCTCACCCCAGCCATCTCATTTACTCTCCACGACGGTGAAACGCACAGCATAGCTTTTGCGAGGTAAAGCCGTGTTTACAGTTTATTACCACCCAGGCTCCTTTGCGTCAACGTGAGAGTGTTTGTTTGCAGTTATTACTAATTATAGTTTTGCTACTTACACTTGAGACTGAAAGCGATGTTTGTGTAGTATGACTTGGGCGCTTTGGGAGTGAGTAAGCGGGATCGTGGTGGCGGACAGAGTTCAGCGTTGTCGCCAGATTCGGCCGTAAAGTTCGTGGAGGAGAAATATTTCTGGACCCATTCACACGTAGCTGATACTTGAGGTATGTCCCGTATGGTCTAGTGGCTAGGATACCTGGCTTTCACACAGGAGGCCAGGGTTCGATTACTGGTAGCGGAACGTCAATTTTCCAGGCTGAGATGAGAAATCTTCTCAGGGCCGTTTTTCGTCTTCGTGGTGTTGCTGCTCTGGGTTCCAAGTATAAGGTGAGAGAAAGTCAAGGAAAAGAGATACATGCTCACGTGATTGGCGGGGCCGTTTTTAAGGAAGAGGAGATGATTTTGCGGTTTTGGACTGCTGATGCGACAGTGTTGCGTGGCTCGTTAGCCCTTTGGGGTATAGCGTCGTGCTGGTAACGAGGAGGTCATGGGTTCGATCCCTCCACAGGCCATCCCACTTTCTCCGCCAATAGGAAATGCAGTCTCCCGCGAGACTCTGCCACGTAGATTCCAAATGATCTGCACATCGAGCTACAAGTCTGAACGTTTCGCTCAGGGGTAGCCAACGGCCGGCTCCCTTTCGATTAATGAAGTTAAGCAGAGGTGGGCGTGGTTAGTGATTACATGGGTGATAGGCGGGATCTCTGCGTGCTATTGGACCTTTCCCCTTTCACCCCCACTCTCCCCCTTTTGTGTTACAGTGTTGATGTGCTATGATGCCTCCCACAGCAATTTAAATTACGTTAACGAACATAGGATCCAAAATTTAAAGAGGTTCTTTGCAAAAAGAGCGAACGTAAAGTGCAGGAACGACTTTGGCAGTAACAGAACCGTACGAACCCACAGATAATTTCCCAAATATCGTAGATAACACTGTAGGGGAGCAGTGAGAATTCCGAAATTTGTAAATGAAAATTTAGCTTTTCGAATTGGAAAGGAAAGGTAGTCTTGATTAGCGTGTTTCTCGCAGCCGATTGTCGTACTGCTTCTGTCATATTGGCCCTGCCGCCGAGCGGCAGCGAGCGGCAGTCGAGCAAAGTCGGGCCAAGTCGACACACGATGAAGGGGCCGCCCACTTAGCTGCAACGAGGCGAGAGACGAGCAGATACTACTTGTGCAGCGACACTTGGCAATTTCGAGGATCGCATGGTGTTGAACACACACTATTGCGCTACGCAAAAACGACAGCCCTCTTGCGGTGGCCGGGAATCGAACCCGGATCAACTGCTTGGGAAGCAACCATGCTGACCGTTACACCACCACCGCCGCATTCCGCTGCACGCATCCTGTGTCGCGATGCGTTGCCGCCCCTGCTGCCACCAGAGGCCGAAGCGACCCTGCTGCAGGCGCCCTGCCCGCCGGCACATCCGAACGCGGGTCCACGCCGCTTCCAGGGCGATGCACTGTAACTAGACGCAGGACTGACTTCCGCTGAGAAGTCCACCCTGTCGTGTTCGGCATGGTGGGAAAAGAATTCCTGTGTGCTTCCCTGTCGCAGTGGGCAGCGCGTGACGTCTTCTCAAGGGCGTACGTTCGACCCCCACCCCAGCCATCTCATTTACTCTCCACGACGGTGAAACGCACAGCATAGCTTTTGCGAGGTAAAGCCGTGTTTACAGTTTATTACCACCCAGGCTCCTTTGCGTCAACGTGAGAGTGTTTGTTTCCAGTTATTACTAATTATAGTTTTGCTACTTACACTTGAGACTGAAAGCGATGTTTGTGTAGTATGACTTGGGCGCTTTGGGAGTGAGTAAGCGGGATCGTGGTGGCGGACAGAGTTCAGCGTTGTCGCCAGATTCGGCCGTAAAGTTCGTGGAGGAGAAATATTTCTGGACCCATTCACACGTAGCTGATACTTGAGGTATGTCCGGTATGGTCTAGTGGCTAGGATACCTGGCTTTCACACAGGAGGCCAGGGTTCGATTACTGGTAGCGGAACGTCAATTTTCCAGGCTGAGATGAGAAATCTTCTCAGGGCCGTTTTTCGTCTTCGTGGTGTTGCTGCTCTGGGTTCCAAGTATAAGGTGAGAGAAAGTCAAGGAAAAGAGATACATGCTCACGTGATTGGCGGGGCCGTTTTTAAGGAAGAGGAGATGATTTTGCGGTTTTGGACTGCTGATGCGACAGTGTTGCGTGGCTCGTTAGCCCTTTGGGGTATAGCGTCGTGCTGGTAACGAGGAGGTCATGGGTTCGATCCCTCCACAGGCCATCCCACTTTCTCCGCCAATAGGAAATGCAGTCTCCCGCGAGACTCTGCCACGTAGATTCCAAATGATCTGCACATCGAGCTACAAGTCTGAACGTTTCGCTCAGGGGTAGCCAACGGCCGGCTCCCTTTCGATTAATGAAGTTAAGCAGAGGTGGGCGTGGTTAGTGATTACATGGGTGATAGGCGGGATCTCTGCGTGCTATTGGACCTTTCCCCTTTCACCCCCACTCTCCCCCTTTTGTGTTACAGTGTTGATGTGCTATGATGCCTCCCACAGCAATTTAAATTACGTTAACGAACATAGGATCCAAAATTTAAAGAGGTTCTTTGCAAAAAGAGCGAACGTAAAGTGCAGGAACGACTTTGGCAGTAACAGAACCGTACGAACCCACAGATAATTTCCCAAATATCGTAGATAACACTGTAGGGGAGCAGTGAGAATTCCGAAATTTGTAAATGAAAATTTAGCTTTTCGAATTGGAAAGGAAAGGTAGTCTTGATTAGCGTGTTTCTCGCAGCCGATTGTCGTACTGCTTCTGTCATATTGGCCCTGCCGCCGAGCGGCAGCGAGCGGCAGTCGAGCAAAGTCGGGCCAAGTCGACACACGATGAAGGGGCCGCCCACTTAGCTGCAACGAGGCGAGAGACGAGCAGATACTACTTGTGCAGCGACACTTGGCAATTTCGAGGATCGCATGGTGTTGAACACACACTATTGCGCTACGCAAAAACGACAGCCCTCTTGCGGTGGCCGGGAATCGAACCCGGATCAACTGCTTGGGAAGCAACCATGCTGACCGTTACACCACCACCGCCGCATTCCGCTGCACGCATCCTGTGTCGCGATGCGTTGCCGCCCCTGCTGCCACCAGAGGCCGAAGCGACCCTGCTGCAGGCGCCCTGCCCGCCCGCACATCCGAACGCGGGTCCACGCCGCTTCCAGGGCGATGCACTGTAACTAGACGCAGGACTGACTTCCGCTGAGAAGTCCACCCTGTCGTGTTCGGCATGGTGGGAAAAGAATTCCTGTGTGCTTCCCTGTCGCAGTGGGCAGCGCGTGACGTCTTCTCAAGGGCGTACGTTCGACCCTCACCCCAGCCATCTCATTTACTCTCCACGACGGTGAAACGCACAGCATAGCTTTTGCGAGGTAAAGCCGTGTTTACAGTTTATTACCACCCAGGCTCCTTTGCGTCAACGTGAGAGTGTTTGTTTCCAGTTATTACTAATTATAGTTTTGCTACTTACACTTGAGACTGAAAGCGATGTTTGTGTAGTATGACTTGGGCGCTTTGGGAGTGAGTAAGCGGGATCGTGGTGGCGGACAGAGTTCAGCGTTGTCGCCAGATTCGGCCGTAAAGTTCGTGGAGGAGAAATATTTCTGGACCCATTCACACGTAGCTGATACTTGAGGTATGTCCGGTATGGTCTAGTGGCTAGGATACCTGGCTTTCACACAGGAGGCCAGGGTTCGATTACTGGTAGCGGAACGTCAATTTTCCAGGCTGAGATGAGAAATCTTCTCAGGGCCGTTTTTCGTCTTCGTGGTGTTGCTGCTCTGGGTTCCAAGTATAAGGTGAGAGAAAGTCAAGGAAAAGAGATACATGCTCACGTGATTGGCGGGGCCGTTTTTAAGGAAGAGGAGATGATTTTGCGGTTTTGGACTGCTGATGCGACAGTGTTGCGTGGCTCGTTAGCCCTTTGGGGTATAGCGTCGTGCTGGTAACGAGGAGGTCATGGGTTCGATCCCTCCACAGGCCATCCCACTTTCTCCGCCAATAGGAAATGCAGTCTCCCGCGAGACTCTGCCA
This sequence comes from Schistocerca gregaria, assembly GCF_023897955.1. Classification (NCBI taxonomy): domain Eukaryota; kingdom Metazoa; phylum Arthropoda; class Insecta; order Orthoptera; family Acrididae; genus Schistocerca; species Schistocerca gregaria. The sequence continues at coordinate 96,355,269 of NC_064927.1, read as the reverse complement.
CGTAGATTCCAAATGATCTGCACATCGAGCTACAAGTCTGAACGTTTCGCTCAGGGGTCGCCAACGGCCGGCTCCCTTTCGATTAATGAAGTTAAGCAGAGGTGGGCGTGGTTAGTGATTACATGGGTGATAGGCGGGATCTCTGCGTGCTATTGGACCTTTCCCCTTTCACCCCCACTCTCCCCCTTTTGTGTTACAGTGTTGATGTGCTATGATGCCTCCCACAGCAATTTAAATTACGTTAACGAACATAGGATCCAAAATTTAAAGAGGTTCTTTGCAAAAAGAGCGAACGTAAAGTGCAGGAACGACTTTGGCAGTAACAGAACCGTACGAACCCACAGATAATTTCCCAAATATCGTAGATAACACTGTAGGGGAGCAGTGAGAATTCCGAAATTTGTAAATGAAAATTTAGCTTTTCGAATTGGAAAGGAAAGGTAGTCTTGATTAGCGTGTTTCTCGCAGCCGATTGTCGTACTGCTTCTGTCATATTGGCCCTGCCGCCGAGCGGCAGCGAGCGGAGGTCGAGCAAAGTCGGGCCAAGTCGACACACGATGAAGGGGCCGCCCACTTAGCTGCAACGAGGCGAGAGACGAGCAGATACTACTTGTGCAGCGACACTTGGCAATTTCGAGGATCGCACGGTGTTGAACACACACTATTGTGCTACGCAAAAACGACAGCCCTCTTGCGGTGGCCGGGAATCGAACCCGGATCAACTGCTTGGGAAGCAACCATGCTGACCGTTACACCACCACCGCCGCATTCCGCTGCACGCATCCTGTGTCGCGATGCGTTGCCGCCCCTGCTGCCACCAGAGGCCGAAGCGACCCTGCTGCAGGCGCCCTGCCCGCCCGCACATCCGAACGCGGGTCCACGCCGCTTCCAGGGCGATGCACTGTAACTAGACGCAGGACTGACTTCCGCTGAGAAGTCCACCCTGTCGTGTTCGGCATGGTGGGAAAAGAATTCCTGTGTGCTTCCCTGTCGCAGTGGGCAGCGCGTGACGTCTTCTCAAGGGCGTACGTTCGACCCTCACCCCAGCCATCTCATTTTCTCTCCACGACGGTGAAACGCACAGCATAGCTTTTGCGAGGTAAAGCCGTGTTTACAGTTTATTACCACCCAGGCTCCTTTGCGTCAACGTGAGAGTGTTTGTTTCCAGTTATTACTAATTATAGTTTTGCTACTTACACTTGAGACTGAAAGCGATGTTTGTGTAGTATGACTTGGGCGCTTTGGGAGTGAGTAAGCGGGATCGTGGTGGCGGACAGAGTTCAGCGTTGTCGCCAGATTCGGCCGTAAAGTTCGTGGAGGAGAAATATTTCTGGACCCATTCACACGTAGCTGATACTTGAGGTATGTCCGGTATGGTCTAGTGGCTAGGATACCTGGCTTTCACACAGGAGGCCAGGGTTCGATTACTGGTAGCGGAACGTCAATTTTCCAGGCTGAGATGAGAAATCTTCTCAGGGCCGTTTTTCGTCTTCGTGGTGTTGCTGCTCTGGGTTCCAAGTATAAGGTGAGAGAAAGTCAAGGAAAAGAGATACATGCTCACGTGATTGGCGGGGCCGTTTTTAAGGAAGAGGAGATGATTTTGCGGTTTTGGACTGCTGATGCGACAGTGTTGCGTGGCTCGTTAGCCCTTTGGGGTATAGCGTCGTGCTGGTAACGAGAAGGTCATGGGTTCGATCCCTCCACAGGCCATCCCACTTTCTCCGCCAATAGGAAATGCAGTCTCCCGCGAGACTCTGCCACGTAGATTCCAAATGATCTGCACATCGAGCTACAAGTCTGAACGTTTCGCTCAGGGGTAGCCAACGGCCGGCTCCCTTTCGATTAATGAAGTTAAGCAGAGGTGGGCGTGGTTAGTGATTACATGGGTGATAGGCGGGATCTCTGCGTGCTATTGGACCTTTCCCCTTTCACCCCCACTCTCCCCCTTTTGTGTTACAGTGTTGATGTGCTATGATGCCTCCCACAGCAATTTAAATTACGTTAACGAACATAGGATCCAAAATTTAAAGAGGTTCTTTGCAAAAAGAGCGAACGTAAAGTGCAGGAACGACTTTGGCAGTAACAGAACCGTACGAACCCACAGATAATTTCCCAAATATCGTAGATAACACTGTAGGGGAGCAGTGAGAATTCCGAAATTTGTAAATGAAAATTTAGCTTTTCGAATTGGAAAGGAAAGGTAGTCTTGATTAGCGTGTTTCTCGCAGCCGATTGTCGTACTGCTTCTGTCATATTGGCCCTGCCGCCGAGCGGCAGCGAGCGGAGGTCGAGCAAAGTCGGGCCAAGTCGACACACGATGAAGGGGCCGCCCACTTAGCTGCAACGAGGCGAGAGACGAGCAGATACTACTTGTGCAGCGACACTTGGCAATTTCGAGGATCGCACGGTGTTGAACACACACTATTGTGCTACGCAAAAACGACAGCCCTCTTGCGGTGGCCGGGAATCGAACCCGGATCAACTGCTTGGGAAGCAACCATGCTGACCGTTACACCACCACCGCCGCATTCCGCTGCACGCATCCTGTGTCGCGATGCGTTGCCGCCCCTGCTGCCACCAGAGGCCGAAGCGACCCTGCTGCAGGCGCCCTGCCCGCCCGCACATCCGAACGCGGGTCCACGCCGCTTCCAGGGCGATGCACTGTAACTAGACGCAGGACTGACTTCCGCTGAGAAGTCCACCCTGTCGTGTTCGGCATGGTGGGAAAAGAATTCCTGTGTGCTTCCCTGTCGCAGTGGGCAGCGCGTGACGTCTTCTCAAGGGCGTACGTTCGACCCTCACCCCAGCCATCTCATTTTCTCTCCACGACGGTGAAACGCACAGCATAGCTTTTGCGAGGTAAAGCCGTGTTTACAGTTTATTACCACCCAGGCTCCTTTGCGTCAACGTGAGAGTGTTTGTTTCCAGTTATTACTAATTATAGTTTTGCTACTTACACTTGAGACTGAAAGCGATGTTTGTGTAGTATGACTTGGGCGCTTTGGGAGTGAGTAAGCGGGATCGTGGTGGCGGACAGAGTTCAGCGTTGTCGCCAGATTCGGCCGTAAAGTTCGTGGAGGAGAAATATTTCTGGACCCATTCACACGTAGCTGATACTTGAGGTATGTCCGGTATGGTCTAGTGGCTAGGATACCTGGCTTTCACACAGGAGGCCAGGGTTCGATTACTGGTAGCGGAACGTCAATTTTCCAGGCTGAGATGAGAAATCTTCTCAGGGCCGTTTTTCGTCTTCGTGGTGTTGCTGCTCTGGGTTCCAAGTATAAGGTGAGAGAAAGTCAAGGAAAAGAGATACATGCTCACGTGATTGGCGGGGCCGTTTTTAAGGAAGAGGAGATGATTTTGCGGTTTTGGACTGCTGATGCGACAGTGTTGCGTGGCTCGTTAGCCCTTTGGGGTATAGCGTCGTGCTGGTAACGAGAAGGTCATGGGTTCGATCCCTCCACAGGCCATCCCACTTTCTCCGCCAATAGGAAATGCAGTCTCCCGCGAGACTCTGCCACGTAGATTCCAAATGATCTGCACATCGAGCTACAAGTCTGAACGTTTCGCTCAGGGGTAGCCAACGGCCGGCTCCCTTTCGATTAATGAAGTTAAGCAGAGGTGGGCGTGGTTAGTGATTACATGGGTGATAGGCGGGATCTCTGCGTGCTATTGGACCTTTCCCCTTTCACCCCCACTCTCCCCCTTTTGTGTTACAGTGTTGATGTGCTATGATGCCTCCCACAGCAATTTAAATTACGTTAACGAACATAGGATCCAAAATTTAAAGAGGTTCTTTGCAAAAAGAGCGAACGTAAAGTGCAGGAACGACTTTGGCAGTAACAGAACCGTACGAACCCACAGATAATTTCCCAAATATCGTAGATAACACTGTAGGGGAGCAGTGAGAATTCCGAAATTTGTAAATGAAAATTTAGCTTTTCGAATTGGAAAGGAAAGGTAGTCTTGATTAGCGTGTTTCTCGCAGCCGATTGTCGTACTGCTTCTGTCATATTGGCCCTGCCGCCGAGCGGCAGCGAGCGGAGGTCGAGCAAAGTCGGGCCAAGTCGACACACGATGAAGGGGCCGCCCACTTAGCTGCAACGAGGCGAGAGACGAGCAGATACTACTTGTGCAGCGACACTTGGCAATTTCGAGGATCGCATGGTGTTGAACACACACTATTGCGCTACGCAAAAACGACAGCCCTCTTGCGGTGGCCGGGAATCGAACCCGGATCAACTGCTTGGGAAGCAACCATGCTGACCGTTACACCACCACCGCCGCATTCCGCTGCACGCATCCTGTGTCGCGATGCGTTGCCGCCCCTGCTGCCACCAGAGGCCGAAGCGACCCTGCTGCAGGCGCCCTGCCCGCCGGCACATCCGAACGCGGGTCCACGCCGCTTCCAGGGCGATGCACTGTAACTAGACGCAGGACTGACTTCCGCTGAGAAGTCCACCCTGTCGTGTTCGGCATGGTGGGAAAAGAATTCCTGTGTGCTTCCCTGTCGCAGTGGGCAGCGCGTGACGTCTTCTCAAGGGCGTACGTTCGACCCCCACCCCAGCCATCTCATTTACTCTCCACGACGGTGAAACGCACAGCATAGCTTTTGCGAGGTAAAGCCGTGTTTACAGTTTATTACCACCCAGGCTCCTTTGCGTCAACGTGAGAGTGTTTGTTTCCAGTTATTACTAATTATAGTTTTGCTACTTACACTTGAGACTGAAAGCGATGTTTGTGTAGTATGACTTGGGCGCTTTGGGAGTGAGTAAGCGGGATCGTGGTGGCGGACAGAGTTCAGCGTTGTCGCCAGATTCGGCCGTAAAGTTCGTGGAGGAGAAATATTTCTGGACCCATTCACACGTAGCTGATACTTGAGGTATGTCCGGTATGGTCTAGTGGCTAGGATACCTGGCTTTCACACAGGAGGCCAGGGTTCGATTACTGGTAGCGGAACGTCAATTTTCCAGGCTGAGATGAGAAATCTTCTCAGGGCCGTTTTTCGTCTTCGTGGTGTTGCTGCTCTGGGTTCCAAGTATAAGGTGAGAGAAAGTCAAGGAAAAGAGATACATGCTCACGTGATTGGCGGGGCCGTTTTTAAGGAAGAGGAGATGATTTTGCGGTTTTGGACTGCTGATGCGACAGTGTTGCGTGGCTCGTTAGCCCTTTGGGGTATAGCGTCGTGCTGGTAACGAGGAGGTCATGGGTTCGATCCCTCCACAGGCCATCCCACTTTCTCCGCCAATAGGAAATGCAGTCTCCCGCGAGACTCTGCCACGTAGATTCCAAATGATCTGCACATCGAGCTACAAGTCTGAACGTTTCGCTCAGGGGTAGCCAACGGCCGGCTCCCTTTCGATTAATGAAGTTAAGCAGAGGTGGGCGTGGTTAGTGATTACATGGGTGATAGGCGGGATCTCTGCGTGCTATTGGACCTTTCCCCTTTCACCCCCACTCTCCCCCTTTTGTGTTACAGTGTTGATGTGCTATGATGCCTCCCACAGCAATTTAAATTACGTTAACGAACATAGGATCCAAAATTTAAAGAGGTTCTTTGCAAAAAGAGCGAACGTAAAGTGCAGGAACGACTTTGGCAGTAACAGAACCGTACGAACCCACAGATAATTTCCCAAATATCGTAGATAACACTGTAGGGGAGCAGTGAGAATTCCGAAATTTGTAAATGAAAATTTAGCTTTTCGAATTGGAAAGGAAAGGTAGTCTTGATTAGCGTGTTTCTCGCAGCCGATTGTCGTACTGCTTCTGTCATATTGGCCCTGCCGCCGAGCGGCAGCGAGCGGCAGTCGAGCAAAGTCGGGCCAAGTCGACACACGATGAAGGGGCCGCCCACTTAGCTGCAACGAGGCGAGAGACGAGCAGATACTACTTGTGCAGCGACACTTGGCAATTTCGAGGATCGCATGGTGTTGAACACACACTATTGCGCTACGCAAAAACGACAGCCCTCTTGCGGTGGCCGGGAATCGAACCCGGATCAACTGCTTGGGAAGCAACCATGCTGACCGTTACACCACCACCGCCGCATTCCGCTGCACGCATCCTGTGTCGCGATGCGTTGCCGCCCCTGCTGCCACCAGAGGCCGAAGCGACCCTGCTGCAGGCGCCCTGCCCGCCGGCACATCCGAACGCGGGTCCACGCCGCTTCCAGGGCGATGCACTGTAACTAGACGCAGGACTGACTTCCGCTGAGAAGTCCACCCTGTCGTGTTCGGCATGGTGGGAAAAGAATTCCTGTGTGCTTCCCTGTCGCAGTGGGCAGCGCGTGACGTCTTCTCAAGGGCGTACGTTCGACCCCCACCCCAGCCATCTCATTTACTCTCCACGACGGTGAAACGCACAGCATAGCTTTTGCGAGGTAAAGCCGTGTTTACAGTTTATTACCACCCAGGCTCCTTTGCGTCAACGTGAGAGTGTTTGTTTGCAGTTATTACTAATTATAGTTTTGCTACTTTTACTTGAGACTGAAAGCGATGTTTGTGTAGTATGACTTGGGCGCTTTGGGAGTGAGTAAGCGGGATCGTGGTGGCGGACAGAGTTCAGCGTTGTCGCCAGATTCGGCCGTAAAGTTCGTGGAGGAGAAATATTTCTGGACCCATTCACACGTAGCTGATACTTGAGGTATGTCCGGTATGGTCTAGTGGCTAGGATACCTGGCTTTCACACAGGAGGCCAGGGTTCGATTACTGGTAGCGGAACGTCAATTTTCCAGGCTGAGATGAGAAATCTTCTCAGGGCCGTTTTTCGTCTTCGTGGTGTTGCTGCTCTGGGTTCCAAGTATAAGGTGAGAGAAAGTCAAGGAAAAGAGATACATGCTCACGTGATTGGCGGGGCCGTTTTTAAGGAAGAGGAGATGATTTTGCGGTTTTGGACTGCTGATGCGACAGTGTTGCGTGGCTCGTTAGCCCTTTGGGGTATAGCGTCGTGCTGGTAACGAGGAGGTCATGGGTTCGATCCCTCCACAGGCCATCCCACTTTCTCCGCCAATAGGAAATGCAGTCTCCCGCGAGACTCTGCCACGTAGATTCCAAATGATCTGCACATCGAGCTACAAGTCTGAACGTTTCGCTCAGGGGTAGCCAACGGCCGGCTCCCTTTCGATTAATGAAGTTAAGCAGAGGTGGGCGTGGTTAGTGATTACATGGGTGATAGGCGGGATCTCTGCGTGCTATTGGACCTTTCCCCTTTCACCCCCACTCTCCCCCTTTTGTGTTACAGTGTTGATGTGCTATGATGCCTCCCACAGCAATTTAAATTACGTTAACGAACATAGGATCCAAAATTTAAAGAGGTTCTTTGCAAAAAGAGCGAACGTAAAGTGCAGGAACGACTTTGGCAGTAACAGAACCGTACGAACCCACAGATAATTTCCCAAATATCGTAGATAACACTGTAGGGGAGCAGTGAGAATTCCGAAATTTGTAAATGAAAATTTAGCTTTTCGAATTGGAAAGGAAAGGTAGTCTTGATTAGCGTGTTTCTCGCAGCCGATTGTCGTACTGCTTCTGTCATATTGGCCCTGCCGCCGAGCGGCAGCGAGCGGCAGTCGAGCAAAGTCGGGCCAAGTCGACACACGATGAAGGGGCCGCCCACTTAGCTGCAACGAGGCGAGAGACGAGCAGATACTACTTGTGCAGCGACACTTGGCAATTTCGAGGATCGCATGGTGTTGAACACACACTATTGCGCTACGCAAAAACGACAGCCCTCTTGCGGTGGCCGGGAATCGAACCCGGATCAACTGCTTGGGAAGCAACCATGCTGACCGTTACACCACCACCGCCGCATTCCGCTGCACGCATCCTGTGTCGCGATGCGTTGCCGCCCCTGCTGCCACCAGAGGCCGAAGCGACCCTGCTGCAGGCGCCCTGCCCGCCCGCACATCCGAACGCGGGTCCACGCCGCTTCCAGGGCGATGCACTGTAACTAGACGCAGGACTGACTTCCGCTGAGAAGTCCACCCTGTCGTGTTCGGCATGGTGGGAAAAGAATTCCTGTGTGCTTCCCTGTCGCAGTGGGCAGCGCGTGACGTCTTCTCAAGGGCGTACGTTCGACCCTCACCCCAGCCATCTCATTTACTCTCCACGACGGTGAAACGCACAGCATAGCTTTTGCGAGGTAAAGCCGTGTTTACAGTTTATTACCACCCAGGCTCCTTTGCGTCAACGTGAGAGTGTTTGTTTCCAGTTATTACTAATTATAGTTTTGCTACTTACACTTGAGACTGAAAGCGATGTTTGTGTAGTATGACTTGGGCGCTTTGGGAGTGAGTAAGCGGGATCGTGGTGGCGGACAGAGTTCAGCGTTGTCGCCAGATTCGGCCGTAAAGTTCGTGGAGGAGAAATATTTCTGGACCCATTCACACGTAGCTGATACTTGAGGTATGTCCGGTATGGTCTAGTGGCTAGGATACCTGGCTTTCACACAGGAGGCCAGGGTTCGATTACTGGTAGCGGAACGTCAATTTTCCAGGCTGAGATGAGAAATCTTCTCAGGGCCGTTTTTCGTCTTCGTGGTGTTGCTGCTCTGGGTTCCAAGTATAAGGTGAGAGAAAGTCAAGGAAAAGAGATACATGCTCACGTGATTGGCGGGGCCGTTTTTAAGGAAGAGGAGATGATTTTGCGGTTTTGGACTGCTGATGCGACAGTGTTGCGTGGCTCGTTAGCCCTTTGGGGTATAGCGTCGTGCTGGTAACGAGGAGGTCATGGGTTCGATCCCTCCACAGGCCATCCCACTTTCTCCGCCAATAGGAAATGCAGTCTCCCGCGAGACTCTGCCACGTAGATTCCAAATGATCTGCACATCGAGCTACAAGTCTGAACGTTTCGCTCAGGGGTAGCCAACGGCCGGCTCCCTTTCGATTAATGAAGTTAAGCAGAGGTGGGCGTGGTTAGTGATTACATGGGTGATAGGCGGGATCTCTGCGTGCTATTGGACCTTTCCCCTTTCACCCCCACTCTCCCCCTTTTGTGTTACAGTGTTGATGTGCTATGATGCCTCCCACAGCAATTTAAATTACGTTAACGAACATAGGATCCAAAATTTAAAGAGGTTCTTTGCAAAAAGAGCGAACGTAAAGTGCAGGAACGACTTTGGCAGTAACAGAACCGTACGAACCCACAGATAATTTCCCAAATATCGTAGATAACACTGTAGGGGAGCAGTGAGAATTCCGAAATTTGTAAATGAAAATTTAGCTTTTCGAATTGGAAAGGAAAGGTAGTCTTGATTAGCGTGTTTCTCGCAGCCGATTGTCGTACTGCTTCTGTCATATTGGCCCTGCCGCCGAGCGGCAGCGAGCGGAGGTCGAGCAAAGTCGGGCCAAGTCGACACACGATGAAGGGGCCGCCCACTTAGCTGCAACGAGGCGAGAGACGAGCAGATACTACTTGTGCAGCGACACTTGGCAATTTCGAGGATCGCATGGTGTTGAACACACACTATTGCGCTACGCAAAAACGACAGCCCTCTTGCGGTGGCCGGGAATCGAACCCGGATCAACTGCTTGGGAAGCAACCATGCTGACCGTTACACCACCACCGCCGCATTCCGCTGCACGCATCCTGTGTCGCGATGCGTTGCCGCCCCTGCTGCCACCAGAGGCCGAAGCGACCCTGCTGCAGGCGCCCTGCCCGCCCGCACATCCGAACGCGGGTCCACGCCGCTTCCAGGGCGATGCACTGTAACTAGACGCAGGACTGACTTCCGCTGAGAAGTCCACCCTGTCGTGTTCGGCATGGTGGGAAAAGAATTCCTGTGTGCTTCCCTGTCGCAGTGGGCAGCGCGTGACGTCTTCTCAAGGGCGTACGTTCGACCCTCACCCCAGCCATCTCATTTACTCTCCACGACGGTGAAACGCACAGCATAGCTTTTGCGAGGTAAAGCCGTGTTTACAGTTTATTACCACCCAGGCTCCTTTGCGTCAACGTGAGAGTGTTTGTTTCCAATTATTACTAATTATAGTTTTGCTACTTACACTTGAGACTGAAAGCGATGTTTGTGTAGTATGACTTGGGCGCTTTGGGAGTGAGTAAGCGGGATCGTGGTGGCGGACAGAGTTCAGCGTTGTCGCCAGATTCGGCCGTAAAGTTCGTGGAGGAGAAATATTTCTGGACCCATTCACACGTAGCTGATACTTGAGGTATGTCCGGTATGGTCTAGTGGCTAGGATACCTGGCTTTCACACAGGAGGCCAGGGTTCGATTACTGGTAGCGGAACGTCAATTTTCCAGGCTGAGATGAGAAATCTTCTCAGGGCCGTTTTTCGTCTTCGTGGTGTTGCTGCTCTGGGTTCCAAGTATAAGGTGAGAGAAAGTCAAGGAAAAGAGATACATGCTCACGTGATTGGCGGGGCCGTTTTTAAGGAAGAGGAGATGATTTTGCGGTTTTGGACTGCTGATGCGACAGTGTTGCGTGGCTCGTTAGCCCTTTGGGGTATAGCGTCGTGCTGGTAACGAGGAGGTCATGGGTTCGATCCCTCCACAGGCCATCCCACTTTCTCCGCCAATAGGAAATGCAGTCTCCCGCGAGACTCTGCCACGTAGATTCCAAATGATCTGCACATCGAGCTACAAGTCTGAACGTTTCGCTCAGGGGTAGCCAACGGCCGGCTCCCTTTCGATTAATGAAGTTAAGCAGAGGTGGGCGTGGTTAGTGATTACATGGGTGATAGGCGGGATCTCTGCGTGCTATTGGACCTTTCCCCTTTCACCCCCACTCTCCCCCTTTTGTGTTACAGTGTTGATGTGCTATGATGCCTCCCACAGCAATTTAAATTACGTTAACGAACATAGGATCCAAAATTTAAAGAGGTTCTTTGCAAAAAGAGCGAACGTAAAGTGCAGGAACGACTTTGGCAGTAACAGAACCGTACGAACCCACAGATAATTTCCCAAATATCGTAGATAACACTGTAGGGGAGCAGTGAGAATTCCGAAATTTGTAAATGAAAATTTAGCTTTTCGAATTGGAAAGGAAAGGTAGTCTTGATTAGCGTGTTTCTCGCAGCCGATTGTCGTACTGCTTCTGTCATATTGGCCCTGCCGCCGAGCGGCAGCGAGCGGCAGTCGAGCAAAGTCGGGCCAAGTCGACACACGATGAAGGGGCCGCCCACTTAGCTGCAACGAGGCGAGAGACGAGCAGATACTACTTGTGCAGCGACACTTGGCAATTTCGAGGATCGCATGGTGTTGAACACACACTATTGCGCTACGCAAAAACGACAGCCCTCTTGCGGTGGCCGGGAATCGAACCCGGATCAACTGCTTGGGAAGCAACCATGCTGACCGTTACACCACCACCGCCGCATTCCGCTGCACGCATCCTGTGTCGCGATGCGTTGCCGCCCCTGCTGCCACCAGAGGCCGAAGCGACCCTGCTGCAGGCGCCCTGCCCGCCGGCACATCCGAACGCGGGTCCACGCCGCTTCCAGGGCGATGCACTGTAACTAGACGCAGGACTGACTTCCGCTGAGAAGTCCACCCTGTCGTGTTCGGCATGGTGGGAAAAGAATTCCTGTGTGCTTCCCTGTCGCAGTGGGCAGCGCGTGACGTCTTCTCAAGGGCGTACGTTCGACCCTCACCCCAGCCATCTCATTTACTCTCCACGACGGTGAAACGCACAGCATAGCTTTTGCGAGGTAAAGCCGTGTTTACAGTTTATTACCACCCAGGCTCCTTTGCGTCAACGTGAGAGTGTTTGTTTGCAGTTATTACTAATTATAGTTTTGCTACTTACACTTGAGACTGAAAGCGATGTTTGTGTAGTATGACTTGGGCGCTTTGGGAGTGAGTAAGCGGGATCGTGGTGGCGGACAGAGTTCAGCGTTGTCGCCAGATTCGGCCGTAAAGTTCGTGGAGGAGAAATATTTCTGGACCCATTCACACGTAGCTGATACTTGAGGTATGTCCGGTATGGTCTAGTGGCTAGGATACCTGGCTTTCACACAGGAGGCCAGGGTTCGATTACTGGTAGCGGAACGTCAATTTTCCAGGCTGAGATGAGAAATCTTCTCAGGGCCGTTTTTCGTCTTCGTGGTGTTGCTGCTCTGGGTTCCAAGTATAAGGTGAGAGAAAGTCAAGGAAAAGAGATACATGCTCACGTGATTGGCGGGGCCGTTTTTAAGGAAGAGGAGATGATTTTGCGGTTTTGGACTGCTGATGCGACAGTGTTGCGTGGCTCGTTAGCCCTTTGGGGTATAGCGTCGTGCTGGTAACGAGGAGGTCATGGGTTCGATCCCTCCACAGGCCATCCCACTTTCTCCGCCAATAGGAAATGCAGTCTCCCGCGAGACTCTGCCACGTAGATTCCAAATGATCTGCACATCGAGCTACAAGTCTGAACGTTTCGCTCAGGGGTAGCCAACGGCCGGCTCCCTTTCGATTAATGAAGTTAAGCAGAGGTGGGCGTGGTTAGTGATTACATGGGTGATAGGCGGGATCTCTGCGTGCTATTGGACCTTTCCCCTTTCACCCCCACTCTCCCCCTTTTGTGTTACAGTGTTGATGTGCTATGATGCCTCCCACAGCAATTTAAATTACGTTAACGAACATAGGATCCAAAATTTAAAGAGGTTCTTTGCAAAAAGAGCGAACGTAAAGTGCAGGAACGACTTTGGCAGTAACAGAACCGTACGAACCCACAGATAATTTCCCAAATATCGTAGATAACACTGTAGGGGAGCAGTGAGAATTCCGAAATTTGTAAATGAAAATTTAGCTTTTCGAATTGGAAAGGAAAGGTAGTCTTGATTAGCGTGTTTCTCGCAGCCGATTGTCGTACTGCTTCTGTCATATTGGCCCTGCCGCCGAGCGGCAGCGAGCGGCAGTCGAGCAAAGTCGGGCCAAGTCGACACACGATGAAGGGGCCGCCCACTTAGCTGCAACGAGGCGAGAGACGAGCAGATACTACTTGTGCAGCGACACTTGGCAATTTCGAGGATCGCATGGTGTTGAACACACACTATTGCGCTACGCAAAAACGACAGCCCTCTTGCGGTGGCCGGGAATCGAACCCGGATCAACTGCTTGGGAAGCAACCATGCTGACCGTTACACCACCACCGCCGCATTCCGCTGCACGCATCCTGTGTCGCGATGCGTTGCCGCCCCTGCTGCCACCAGAGGCCGAAGCGACCCTGCTGCAGGCGCCCTGCCCGCCCGCACATCCGAACGCGGGTCCACGCCGCTTCCAGGGCGATGCACTGTAACTAGACGCAGGACTGACTTCCGCTGAGAAGTCCACCCTGTCGTGTTCGGCATGGTGGGAAAAGAATTCCTGTGTGCTTCCCTGTCGCAGTGGGCAGCGCGTGACGTCTTCTCAAGGGCGTACGTTCGACCCTCACCCCAGCCATCTCATTTACTCTCCACGACGGTGAAACGCACAGCATAGCTTTTGAGAGGTAAAGCCGTGTTTACAGTTTATTACCACCCAGGCTCCTTTGCGTCAACGTGAGAGTGTTTGTTTCCAGTTATTACTAATTATAGTTTTGCTACTTACACTTGAGACTGAAAGCGATGTTTGTGTAGTATGACTTGGGCGCTTTGGGAGTGAGTAAGCGGGATCGTGGTGGCGGACAGAGTTCAGCGTTGTCGCCAGATTCGGCCGTAAAGTTCGTGGAGGAGAAATATTTCTGGACCCATTCACACGTAGCTGATACTTGAGGTATGTCCGGTATGGTCTAGTGGCTAGGATACCTGGCTTTCACACAGGAGGCCAGGGTTCGATTACTGGTAGCGGAACGTCAATTTTCCAGGCTGAGATGAGAAATCTTCTCAGGGCCGTTTTTCGTCTTCGTGGTGTTGCTGCTCTGGGTTCCAAGTATAAGGTGAGAGAAAGTCAAGGAAAAGAGATACATGCTCACGTGATTGGCGGGGCCGTTTTTAAGGAAGAGGAGATGATTTTGCGGTTTTGGACTGCTGATGCGACAGTGTTGCGTGGCTCGTTAGCCCTTTGGGGTATAGCGTCGTGCTGGTAACGAGGAGGTCATGGGTTCGATCCCTCCACAGGCCATCCCACTTTCTCCGCCAATAGGAAATGCAGTCTCCCGCGAGACTCTGCCACGTAGATTCCAAATGATCTGCACATCGAGCTACAAGTCTGAACGTTTCGCTCAGGGGTAGCCAACGGCCGGCTCCCTTTCGATTAATGAAGTTAAGCAGAGGTGGGCGTGGTTAGTGATTACATGGGTGATAGGCGGGATCTCTGCGTGCTATTGGACCTTTCCCCTTTCACCCCCACTCTCCCCCTTTTGTGTTACAGTGTTGATGTGCTATGATGCCTCCCACAGCAATTTAAATTACGTTAACGAACATAGGATCCAAAATTTAAAGAGGTTCTTTGCAAAAAGAGCGAACGTAAAGTGCAGGAACGACTTTGGCAGTAACAGAACCGTACGAACCCACAGATAATTTCCCAAATATCGTAGATAACACTGTAGGGGAGCAGTGAGAATTCCGAAATTTGTAAATGAAAATTTAGCTTTTCGAATTGGAAAGGAAAGGTAGTCTTGATTAGCGTGTTTCTCGCAGCCGATTGTCGTACTGCTTCTGTCATATTGGCCCTGCCGCCGAGCGGCAGCGAGCGGCAGTCGAGCAAAGTCGGGCCAAGTCGACACACGATGAAGGGGCCGCCCACTTAGCTGCAACGAGGCGAGAGACGAGCAGATACTACTTGTGCAGCGACACTTGGCAATTTCGAGGATCGCATGGTGTTGAACACACACTATTGCGCTACGCAAAAACGACAGCCCTCTTGCGGTGGCCGGGAATCGAACCCGGATCAACTGCTTGGGAAGCAACCATGCTGACCGTTACACCACCACCGCCGCATTCCGCTGCACGCATCCTGTGTCGCGATGCGTTGCCGCCCCTGCTGCCACCAGAGGCCGAAGCGACCCTGCTGCAGGCGCCCTGCCCGCCGGCACATCCGAACGCGGGTCCACGCCGCTTCCAGGGCGATGCACTGTAACTAGACGCAGGACTGACTTCCGCTGAGAAGTCCACCCTGTCGTGTTCGGCATGGTGGGAAAAGAATTCCTGTGTGCTTCCCTGTCGCAGTGGGCAGCGCGTGACGTCTTCTCAAGGGCGTACGTTCGACCCTCACCCCAGCCATCTCATTTACTCTCCACGACGGTGAAACGCACAGCATAGCTTTTGCGAGGTAAAGCCGTGTTTACAGTTTATTACCACCCAGGCTCCTTTGCGTCAACGTGAGAGTGTTTGTTTGCAGTTATTACTAATTATAGTTTTGCTACTTACACTTGAGACTGAAAGCGATGTTTGTGTAGTATGACTTGGGCGCTTTGGGAGTGAGTAAGCGGGATCGTGGTGGCGGACAGAGTTCAGCGTTGTCGCCAGATTCGGCCGTAAAGTTCGTGGAGGAGAAATATTTCTGGACCCATTCACACGTAGCTGATACTTGAGGTATGTCCGGTATGGTCTAGTGGCTAGGATACCTGGCTTTCACACAGGAGGCCAGGGTTCGATTACTGGTAGCGGAACGTCAATTTTCCAGGCTGAGATGAGAAATCTTCTCAGGGCCGTTTTTCGTCTTCGTGGTGTTGCTGCTCTGGGTTCCAAGTATAAGGTGAGAGAAAGTCAAGGAAAAGAGATACATGCTCACGTGATTGGCGGGGCCGTTTTTAAGGAAGAGGAGATGATTTTGCGGTTTTGGACTGCTGATGCGACAGTGTTGCGTGGCTCGTTAGCCCTTTGGGGTATAGCGTCGTGCTGGTAACGAGGAGGTCATGGGTTCGATCCCTCCACAGGCCATCCCACTTTCTCCGCCAATAGGAAATGCAGTCTCCCGCGAGACTCTGCCACGTAGATTCCAAATGATCTGCACATCGAGCTACAAGTCTGAACGTTTCGCTCAGGGGTAGCCAACGGCCGGCTCCCTTTCGATTAATGAAGTTAAGCAGAGGTGGGCGTGGTTAGTGATTACATGGGTGATAGGCGGGATCTCTGCGTGCTATTGGACCTTTCCCCTTTCACCCCCACTCTCCCCCTTTTGTGTTACAGTGTTGATGTGCTATGATGCCTCCCACAGCAATTTAAATTACGTTAACGAACATAGGATCCAAAATTTAAAGAGGTTCTTTGCAAAAAGAGCGAACGTAAAGTGCAGGAACGACTTTGGCAGTAACAGAACCGTACGAACCCACAGATAATTTCCCAAATATCGTAGATAACACTGTAGGGGAGCAGTGAGAATTCCGAAATTTGTAAATGAAAATTTAGCTTTTCGAATTGGAAAGGAAAGGTAGTCTTGATTAGCGTGTTTCTCGCAGCCGATTGTCGTACTGCTTCTGTCATATTGGCCCTGCCGCCGAGCGGCAGCGAGCGGCAGTCGAGCAAAGTCGGGCCAAGTCGACACACGATGAAGGGGCCGCCCACTTAGCTGCAACGAGGCGAGAGACGAGCAGATACTACTTGTGCAGCGACACTTGGCAATTTCGAGGATCGCATGGTGTTGAACACACACTATTGCGCTACGCAAAAACGACAGCCCTCTTGCGGTGGCCGGGAATCGAACCCGGATCAACTGCTTGGGAAGCAACCATGCTGACCGTTACACCACCACCGCCGCATTCCGCTGCACGCATCCTGTGTCGCGATGCGTTGCCGCCCCTGCTGCCACCAGAGGCCGAAGCGACCCTGCTGCAGGCGCCCTGCCCGCCCGCACATCCGAACGCGGGTCCACGCCGCTTCCAGGGCGATGCACTGTAACTAGACGCAGGACTGACTTCCGCTGAGAAGTCCACCCTGTCGTGTTCGGCATGGTGGGAAAAGAATTCCTGTGTGCTTCCCTGTCGCAGTGGGCAGCGCGTGACGTCTTCTCAAGGGCGTACGTTCGACCCTCACCCCAGCCATCTCATTTACTCTCCACGACGGTGAAACGCACAGCATAGCTTTTGCGAGGTAAAGCCGTGTTTACAGTTTATTACCACCCAGGCTCCTTTGCGTCAACGTGAGAGTGTTTGTTTCCAGTTATTACTAATTATAGTTTTGCTACTTACACTTGAGACTGAAAGCGATGTTTGTGTAGTATGACTTGGGCGCTTTGGGAGTGAGTAAGCGGGATCGTGGTGGCGGACAGAGTTCAGCGTTGTCGCCAGATTCGGCCGTAAAGTTCGTGGAGGAGAAATATTTCTGGACCCATTCACACGTAGCTGATACTTGAGGTATGTCCGGTATGGTCTAGTGGCTAGGATACCTGGCTTTCACACAGGAGGCCAGGGTTCGATTACTGGTAGCGGAACGTCAATTTTCCAGGCTGAGATGAGAAATCTTCTCAGGGCCGTTTTTCGTCTTCGTGGTGTTGCTGCTCTGGGTTCCAAGTATAAGGTGAGAGAAAGTCAAGGAAAAGAGATACATGCTCACGTGATTGGCGGGGCCGTTTTTAAGGAAGAGGAGATGATTTTGCGGTTTTGGACTGCTGATGCGACAGTGTTGCGTGGCTCGTTAGCCCTTTGGGGTATAGCGTCGTGCTGGTAACGAGGAGGTCATGGGTTCGATCCCTCCACAGGCCATCCCACTTTCTCCGCCAATAGGAAATGCAGTCTCCCGCGAGACTCTGCCACGTAGATTCCAAATGATCTGCACATCGAGCTACAAGTCTGAACGTTTCGCTCAGGGGTAGCCAACGGCCGGCTCCCTTTCGATTAATGAAGTTAAGCAGAGGTGGGCGTGGTTAGTGATTACATGGGTGATAGGCGGGATCTCTGCGTGCTATTGGACCTTTCCCCTTTCACCCCCACTCTCCCCCTTTTGTGTTACAGTGTTGATGTGCTATGATGCCTCCCACAGCAATTTAAATTACGTTAACGAACATAGGATCCAAAATTTAAAGAGGTTCTTTGCAAAAAGAGCGAACGTAAAGTGCAGGAACGACTTTGGCAGTAACAGAACCGTACGAACCCACAGATAATTTCCCAAATATCGTAGATAACACTGTAGGGGAGCAGTGAGAATTCCGAAATTTGTAAATGAAAATTTAGCTTTTCGAATTGGAAAGGAAAGGTAGTCTTGATTAGCGTGTTTCTCGCAGCCGATTGTCGTACTGCTTCTGTCATATTGGCCCTGCCGCCGAGCGGCAGCCGAGCAAAGTCGGGCCAAGTCGACACACGATGAAGGGGCCGCCCACTTAGCTGCAACGAGGCGAGAGACGAGCAGATACTACTTGTGCAGCGACACTTGGCAATTTCGAGGATCGCATGGTGTTGAACACACACTATTGCGCTACGCAAAAACGACAGCCCTCTTGCGGTGGCCGGGAATCGAACCCGGATCAACTGCTTGGGAAGCAACCATGCTGACCGTTACACCACCACCGCCGCATTCCGCTGCACGCATCCTGTGTCGTGATGCGTTGCCGCCCCTGCTGCCACCAGAGGCCGAAGCGACCCTGCTGCAGGCGCCCTGCCCGCCGGCACATCCGAACGCGGGTCCACGCCGCTTCCAGGGCGATGCACTGTAACTAGACGCAGGACTGACTTCCGCTGAGAAGTCCACCCTGTCGTGTTCGGCATGGTGGGAAAAGAATTCCTGTGTGCTTCCCTGTCGCAGTGGGCAGCGCGTGACGTCTTCTCAAGGGCGTACGTTCGACCCTCACCCCAGCCATCTCATTTACTCTCCACGACGGTGAAACGCACAGCATAGCTTTTGCGAGGTAAAGCCGTGTTTACAGTTTATTACCACCCAGGCTCCTTTGCGTCAACGTGAGAGTGTTTGTTTGCAGTTATTACTAATTATAGTTTTGCTACTTTTACTTGAGACTGAAAGCGATGTTTGTGTAGTATGACTTGGGCGCTTTGGGAGTGAGTAAGCGGGATCGTGGTGGCGGACAGAGTTCAGCGTTGTCGCCAGATTCGGCCGTAAAGTTCGTGGAGGAGAAATATTTCTGGACCCATTCACACGTAGCTGATACTTGAGGTATGTCCGGTATGGTCTAGTGGCTAGGATACCTGGCTTTCACACAGGAGGCCAGGGTTCGATTACTGGTAGCGGAACGTCAATTTTCCAGGCTGAGATGAGAAATCTTCTCAGGGCCGTTTTTCGTCTTCGTGGTGTTGCTGCTCTGGGTTCCAAGTATAAGGTGAGAGAAAGTCAAGGAAAAGAGATACATGCTCACGTGATTGGCGGGGCCGTTTTTAAGGAAGAGGAGATGATTTTGCGGTTTTGGACTGCTGATGCGACAGTGTTGCGTGGCTCGTTAGCCCTTTGGGGTATAGCGTCGTGCTGGTAACGAGAAGGTCATGGGTTCGATCCCTCCACAGGCCATCCCACTTTCTCCGCCAATAGGAAATGCAGTCTCCCGCGAGACTCTGCCACGTAGATTCCAAATGATCTGCACATCGAGCTACAAGTCTGAACGTTTCGCTCAGGGGTAGCCAACGGCCGGCTCCCTTTCGATTAATGAAGTTAAGCAGAGGTGGGCGTGGTTAGTGATTACATGGGTGATAGGCGGGATCTCTGCGTGCTATTGGACCTTTCCCCTTTCACCCCCACTCTCCCCCTTTTGTGTTACAGTGTTGATGTGCTATGATGCCTCCCACAGCAATTTAAATTACGTTAACGAACATAGGATCCAAAATTTAAAGAGGTTCTTTGCAAAAAGAGCGAACGTAAAGTGCAGGAACGACTTTGGCAGTAACAGAACCGTACGAACCCACAGATAATTTCCCAAATATCGTAGATAACACTGTAGGGGAGCAGTGAGAATTCCGAAATTTGTAAATGAAAATTTAGCTTTTCGAATTGGAAAGGAAAGGTAGTCTTGATTAGCGTGTTTCTCGCAGCCGATTGTCGTACTGCTTCTGTCATATTGGCCCTGCCGCCGAGCGGCAGCGAGCGGCAGTCGAGCAAAGTCGGGCCAAGTCGACACACGATGAAGGGGCCGCCCACTTAGCTGCAACGAGGCGAGAGACGAGCAGATACTACTTGTGCAGCGACACTTGGCAATTTCGAGGATCGCATGGTGTTGAACACACACTATTGCGCTACGCAAAAACGACAGCCCTCTTGCGGTGGCCGGGAATCGAACCCGGATCAACTGCTTGGGAAGCAACCATGCTGACCGTTACACCACCACCGCCGCATTCCGCTGCACGCATCCTGTGTCGCGATGCGTTGCCGCCCCTGCTGCCACCAGAGGCCGAAGCGACCCTGCTGCAGGCGCCCTGCCCGCCCGCACATCCGAACGCGGGTCCACGCCGCTTCCAGGGCGATGCACTGTAACTAGACGCAGGACTGACTTCCGCTGAGAAGTCCACCCTGTCGTGTTCGGCATGGTGGGAAAAGAATTCCTGTGTGCTTCCCTGTCGCAGTGGGCAGCGCGTGACGTCTTCTCAAGGGCGTACGTTCGACCCTCACCCCAGCCATCTCATTTACTCTCCACGACGGTGAAACGCACAGCATAGCTTTTGAGAGGTAAAGCCGTGTTTACAGTTTATTACCACCCAGGCTCCTTTGCGTCAACGTGAGAGTGTTTGTTTCCAGTTATTACTAATTATAGTTTTGCTACTTACACTTGAGACTGAAAGCGATGTTTGTGTAGTATGACTTGGGCGCTTTGGGAGTGAGTAAGCGGGATCGTGGTGGCGGACAGAGTTCAGCGTTGTCGCCAGATTCGGCCGTAAAGTTCGTGGAGGAGAAATATTTCTGGACCCATTCACACGTAGCTGATACTTGAGGTATGTCCGGTATGGTCTAGTGGCTAGGATACCTGGCTTTCACACAGGAGGCCAGGGTTCGATTACTGGTAGCGGAACGTCAATTTTCCAGGCTGAGATGAGAAATCTTCTCAGGGCCGTTTTTCGTCTTCGTGGTGTTGCTGCTCTGGGTTCCAAGTATAAGGTGAGAGAAAGTCAAGGAAAAGAGATACATGCTCACGTGATTGGCGGGGCCGTTTTTAAGGAAGAGGAGATGATTTTGCGGTTTTGGACTGCTGATGCGACAGTGTTGCGTGGCTCGTTAGCCCTTTGGGGTATAGCGTCGTGCTGGTAACGAGGAGGTCATGGGTTCGATCCCTCCACAGGCCATCCCACTTTCTCCGCCAATAGGAAATGCAGTCTCCCGCGAGACTCTGCCACGTAGATTCCAAATGATCTGCACATCGAGCTACAAGTCTGAACGTTTCGCTCAGGGGTAGCCAACGGCCGGCTCCCTTTCGATTAATGAAGTTAAGCAGAGGTGGGCGTGGTTAGTGATTACATGGGTGATAGGCGGGATCTCTGCGTGCTATTGGACCTTTCCCCTTTCACCCCCACTCTCCCCCTTTTGTGTTACAGTGTTGATGTGCTATGATGCCTCCCACAGCAATTTAAATTACGTTAACGAACATAGGATCCAAAATTTAAAGAGGTTCTTTGCAAAAAGAGCGAACGTAAAGTGCAGGAACGACTTTGGCAGTAACAGAACCGTACGAACCCACAGATAATTTCCCAAATATCGTAGATAACACTGTAGGGGAGCAGTGAGAATTCCGAAATTTGTAAATGAAAATTTAGCTTTTCGAATTGGAAAGGAAAGGTAGTCTTGATTAGCGTGTTTCTCGCAGCCGATTGTCGTACTGCTTCTGTCATATTGGCCCTGCCGCCGAGCGGCAGCCGAGCAAAGTCGGGCCAAGTCGACACACGATGAAGGGGCCGCCCACTTAGCTGCAACGAGGCGAGAGACGAGCAGATACTACTTGTGCAGCGACACTTGGCAATTTCGAGGATCGCATGGTGTTGAACACACACTATTGCGCTACGCAAAAACGACAGCCCTCTTGCGGTGGCCGGGAATCGAACCCGGATCAACTGCTTGGGAAGCAACCATGCTGACCGTTACACCACCACCGCCGCATTCCGCTGCACGCATCCTGTGTCGTGATGCGTTGCCGCCCCTGCTGCCACCAGAGGCCGAAGCGACCCTGCTGCAGGCGCCCTGCCCGCCGGCACATCCGAACGCGGGTCCACGCCGCTTCCAGGGCGATGCACTGTAACTAGACGCAGGACTGACTTCCGCTGAGAAGTCCACCCTGTCGTGTTCGGCATGGTGGGAAAAGAATTCCTGTGTGCTTCCCTGTCGCAGTGGGCAGCGCGTGACGTCTTCTCAAGGGCGTACGTTCGACCCTCACCCCAGCCATCTCATTTACTCTCCACGACGGTGAAACGCACAGCATAGCTTTTGCGAGGTAAAGCCGTGTTTACAGTTTATTACCACCCAGGCTCCTTTGCGTCAACGTGAGAGTGTTTGTTTGCAGTTATTACTAATTATAGTTTTGCTACTTTTACTTGAGACTGAAAGCGATGTTTGTGTAGTATGACTTGGGCGCTTTGGGAGTGAGTAAGCGGGATCGTGGTGGCGGACAGAGTTCAGCGTTGTCGCCAGATTCGGCCGTAAAGTTCGTGGAGGAGAAATATTTCTGGACCCATTCACACGTAGCTGATACTTGAGGTATGTCCGGTATGGTCTAGTGGCTAGGATACCTGTCTTTCACACAGGAGGCCAGGGTTCGATTACTGGTAGCGGAACGTCAATTTTCCAGGCTGAGATGAGAAATCTTCTCAGGGCCGTTTTTCGTCTTCGTGGTGTTGCTGCTCTGGGTTCCAAGTATAAGGTGAGAGAAAGTCAAGGAAAAGAGATACATGCTCACGTGATTGGCGGGGCCGTTTTTAAGGAAGAGGAGATGATTTTGCGGTTTTGGACTGCTGATGCGACAGTGTTGCGTGGCTCGTTAGCCCTTTGGGGTATAGCGTCGTGCTGGTAACGAGAAGGTCATGGGTTCGATCCCTCCACAGGCCATCCCACTTTCTCCGCCAATAGGAAATGCAGTCTCCCGCGAGACTCTGCCACGTAGATTCCAAATGATCTGCACATCGAGCTACAAGTCTGAACGTTTCGCTCAGGGGTAGCCAACGGCCGGCTCCCTTTCGATTAATGAAGTTAAGCAGAGGTGGGCGTGGTTAGTGATTACATGGGTGATAGGCGGGATCTCTGCGTGCTATTGGACCTTTCCCCTTTCACCCCCACTCTCCCCCTTTTGTGTTACAGTGTTGATGTGCTATGATGCCTCCCACAGCAATTTAAATTACGTTAACGAACATAGGATCCAAAATTTAAAGAGGTTCTTTGCAAAAAGAGCGAACGTAAAGTGCAGGAACGACTTTGGCAGTAACAGAACCGTACGAACCCACAGATAATTTCCCAAATATCGTAGATAACACTGTAGGGGAGCAGTGAGAATTCCGAAATTTGTAAATGAAAATTTAGCTTTTCGAATTGGAAAGGAAAGGTAGTCTTGATTAGCGTGTTTCTCGCAGCCGATTGTCGTACTGCTTCTGTCATATTGGCCCTGCCGCCGAGCGGCAGCGAGCGGCAGTCGAGCAAAGTCGGGCCAAGTCGACACACGATGAAGGGGCCGCCCACTTAGCTGCAACGAGGCGAGAGACGAGCAGATACTACTTGTGCAGCGACACTTGGCAATTTCGAGGATCGCATGGTGTTGAACACACACTATTGCGCTACGCAAAAACGACAGCCCTCTTGCGGTGGCCGGGAATCGAACCCGGATCAACTGCTTGGGAAGCAACCATGCTGACCGTTACACCACCACCGCCGCATTCCGCTGCACGCATCCTGTGTCGCGATGCGTTGCCGCCCCTGCTGCCACCAGAGGCCGAAGCGACCCTGCTGCAGGCGCCCTGCCCGCCCGCACATCCGAACGCGGGTCCACGCCGCTTCCAGGGCGATGCACTGTAACTAGACGCAGGACTGACTTCCGCTGAGAAGTCCACCCTGTCGTGTTCGGCATGGTGGGAAAAGAATTCCTGTGTGCTTCCCTGTCGCAGTGGGCAGCGCGTGACGTCTTCTCAAGGGCGTACGTTCGACCCTCACCCCAGCCATCTCATTTACTCTCCACGACGGTGAAACGCACAGCATAGCTTTTGAGAGGTAAAGCCGTGTTTACAGTTTATTACCACCCAGGCTCCTTTGCGTCAACGTGAGAGTGTTTGTTTCCAGTTATTACTAATTATAGTTTTGCTACTTACACTTGAGACTGAAAGCGATGTTTGTGTAGTATGACTTGGGCGCTTTGGGAGTGAGTAAGCGGGATCGTGGTGGCGGACAGAGTTCAGCGTTGTCGCCAGATTCGGCCGTAAAGTTCGTGGAGGAGAAATATTTCTGGACCCATTCACACGTAGCTGATACTTGAGGTATGTCCGGTATGGTCTAGTGGCTAGGATACCTGGCTTTCACACAGGAGGCCAGGGTTCGATTACTGGTAGCGGAACGTCAATTTTCCAGGCTGAGATGAGAAATCTTCTCAGGGCCGTTTTTCGTCTTCGTGGTGTTGCTGCTCTGGGTTCCAAGTATAAGGTGAGAGAAAGTCAAGGAAAAGAGATACATGCTCACGTGATTGGCGGGGCCGTTTTTAAGGAAGAGGAGATGATTTTGCGGTTTTGGACTGCTGATGCGACAGTGTTGCGTGGCTCGTTAGCCCTTTGGGGTATAGCGTCGTGCTGGTAACGAGAAGGTCATGGGTTCGATCCCTCCACAGGCCATCCCACTTTCTCCGCCAATAGGAAATGCAGTCTCCCGCGAGACTCTGCCACGTAGATTCCAAATGATCTGCACATCGAGCTACAAGTCTGAACGTTTCGCTCAGGGGTAGCCAACGGCCGGCTCCCTTTCGATTAATGAAGTTAAGCAGAGGTGGGCGTGGTTAGTGATTACATGGGTGATAGGCGGGATCTCTGCGTGCTATTGGACCTTTCCCCTTTCACCCCCACTCTCCCCCTTTTGTGTTACAGTGTTGATGTGCTATGATGCCTCCCACAGCAATTTAAATTACGTTAACGAACATAGGATCCAAAATTTAAAGAGGTTCTTTGCAAAAAGAGCGAACGTAAAGTGCAGGAACGACTTTGGCAGTAACAGAACCGTACGAACCCACAGATAATTTCCCAAATATCGTAGATAACACTGTAGGGGAGCAGTGAGAATTCCGAAATTTGTAAATGAAAATTTAGCTTTTCGAATTGGAAAGGAAAGGTAGTCTTGATTAGCGTGTTTCTCGCAGCCGATTGTCGTACTGCTTCTGTCATATTGGCCCTGCCGCCGAGCGGCAGCGAGCGGCAGTCGAGCAAAGTCGGGCCAAGTCGACACACGATGAAGGGGCCGCCCACTTAGCTGCAACGAGGCGAGAGACGAGCAGATACTACTTGTGCAGCGACACTTGGCAATTTCGAGGATCGCATGGTGTTGAACACACACTATTGCGCTACGCAAAAACGACAGCCCTCTTGCGGTGGCCGGGAATCGAACCCGGATCAACTGCTTGGGAAGCAACCATGCTGACCGTTACACCACCACCGCCGCATTCCGCTGCACGCATCCTGTGTCGCGATGCGTTGCCGCCCCTGCTGCCACCAGAGGCCGAAGCGACCCTGCTGCAGGCGCCCTGCCCGCCCGCACATCCGAACGCGGGTCCACGCCGCTTCCAGGGCGATGCACTGTAACTAGACGCAGGACTGACTTCCGCTGAGAAGTCCACCCTGTCGTGTTCGGCATGGTGGGAAAAGAATTCCTGTGTGCTTCCCTGTCGCAGTGGGCAGCGCGTGACGTCTTCTCAAGGGCGTACGTTCGACCCTCACCCCAGCCATCTCATTTACTCTCCACGACGGTGAAACGCACAGCATAGCTTTTGAGAGGTAAAGCCGTGTTTACAGTTTATTACCACCCAGGCTCCTTTGCGTCAACGTGAGAGTGTTTGTTTCCAGTTATTACTAATTATAGTTTTGCTACTTACACTTGAGACTGAAAGCGATGTTTGTGTAGTATGACTTGGGCGCTTTGGGAGTGAGTAAGCGGGATCGTGGTGGCGGACAGAGTTCAGCGTTGTCGCCAGATTCGGCCGTAAAGTTCGTGGAGGAGAAATATTTCTGGACCCATTCACACGTAGCTGATACTTGAGGTATGTCCGGTATGGTCTAGTGGCTAGGATACCTGGCTTTCACACAGGAGGCCAGGGTTCGATTACTGGTAGCGGAACGTCAATTTTCCAGGCTGAGATGAGAAATCTTCTCAGGGCCGTTTTTCGTCTTCGTGGTGTTGCTGCTCTGGGTTCCAAGTATAAGGTGAGAGAAAGTCAAGGAAAAGAGATACATGCTCACGTGATTGGCGGGGCCGTTTTTAAGGAAGAGGAGATGATTTTGCGGTTTTGGACTGCTGATGCGACAGTGTTGCGTGGCTCGTTAGCCCTTTGGGGTATAGCGTCGTGCTGGTAACGAGGAGGTCATGGGTTCGATCCCTCCACAGGCCATCCCACTTTCTCCGCCAATAGGAAATGCAGTCTCCCGCGAGACTCTGCCACGTAGATTCCAAATGATCTGCACATCGAGCTACAAGTCTGAACGTTTCGCTCAGGGGTAGCCAACGGCCGGCTCCCTTTCGATTAATGAAGTTAAGCAGAGGTGGGCGTGGTTAGTGATTACATGGGTGATAGGCGGGATCTCTGCGTGCTATTGGACCTTTCCCCTTTCACCCCCACTCTCCCCCTTTTGTGTTACAGTGTTGATGTGCTATGATGCCTCCCACAGCAATTTAAATTACGTTAACGAACATAGGATCCAAAATTTAAAGAGGTTCTTTGCAAAAAGAGCGAACGTAAAGTGCAGGAACGACTTTGGCAGTAACAGAACCGTACGAACCCACAGATAATTTCCCAAATATCGTAGATAACACTGTAGGGGAGCAGTGAGAATTCCGAAATTTGTAAATGAAAATTTAGCTTTTCGAATTGGAAAGGAAAGGTAGTCTTGATTAGCGTGTTTCTCGCAGCCGATTGTCGTACTGCTTCTGTCATATTGGCCCTGCCGCCGAGCGGCAGCCGAGCAAAGTCGGGCCAAGTCGACACACGATGAAGGGGCCGCCCACTTAGCTGCAACGAGGCGAGAGACGAGCAGATACTACTTGTGCAGCGACACTTGGCAATTTCGAGGATCGCATGGTGTTGAACACACACTATTGCGCTACGCAAAAACGACAGCCCTCTTGCGGTGGCCGGGAATCGAACCCGGATCAACTGCTTGGGAAGCAACCATGCTGACCGTTACACCACCACCGCCGCATTCCGCTGCACGCATCCTGTGTCGTGATGCGTTGCCGCCCCTGCTGCCACCAGAGGCCGAAGCGACCCTGCTGCAGGCGCCCTGCCCGCCGGCACATCCGAACGCGGGTCCACGCCGCTTCCAGGGCGATGCACTGTAACTAGACGCAGGACTGACTTCCGCTGAGAAGTCCACCCTGTCGTGTTCGGCATGGTGGGAAAAGAATTCCTGTGTGCTTCCCTGTCGCAGTGGGCAGCGCGTGACGTCTTCTCAAGGGCGTACGTTCGACCCTCACCCCAGCCATCTCATTTACTCTCCACGACGGTGAAACGCACAGCATAGCTTTTGCGAGGTAAAGCCGTGTTTACAGTTTATTACCACCCAGGCTCCTTTGCGTCAACGTGAGAGTGTTTGTTTGCAGTTATTACTAATTATAGTTTTGCTACTTTTACTTGAGACTGAAAGCGATGTTTGTGTAGTATGACTTGGGCGCTTTGGGAGTGAGTAAGCGGGATCGTGGTGGCGGACAGAGTTCAGCGTTGTCGCCAGATTCGGCCGTAAAGTTCGTGGAGGAGAAATATTTCTGGACCCATTCACACGTAGCTGATACTTGAGGTATGTCCGGTATGGTCTAGTGGCTAGGATACCTGTCTTTCACACAGGAGGCCAGGGTTCGATTACTGGTAGCGGAACGTCAATTTTCCAGGCTGAGATGAGAAATCTTCTCAGGGCCGTTTTTCGTCTTCGTGGTGTTGCTGCTCTGGGTTCCAAGTATAAGGTGAGAGAAAGTCAAGGAAAAGAGATACATGCTCACGTGATTGGCGGGGCCGTTTTTAAGGAAGAGGAGATGATTTTGCGGTTTTGGACTGCTGATGCGACAGTGTTGCGTGGCTCGTTAGCCCTTTGGGGTATAGCGTCGTGCTGGTAACGAGAAGGTCATGGGTTCGATCCCTCCACAGGCCATCCCACTTTCTCCGCCAATAGGAAATGCAGTCTCCCGCGAGACTCTGCCACGTAGATTCCAAATGATCTGCACATCGAGCTACAAGTCTGAACGTTTCGCTCAGGGGTAGCCAACGGCCGGCTCCCTTTCGATTAATGAAGTTAAGCAGAGGTGGGCGTGGTTAGTGATTACATGGGTGATAGGCGGGATCTCTGCGTGCTATTGGACCTTTCCCCTTTCACCCCCACTCTCCCCCTTTTGTGTTACAGTGTTGATGTGCTATGATGCCTCCCACAGCAATTTAAATTACGTTAACGAACATAGGATCCAAAATTTAAAGAGGTTCTTTGCAAAAAGAGCGAACGTAAAGTGCAGGAACGACTTTGGCAGTAACAGAACCGTACGAACCCACAGATAATTTCCCAAATATCGTAGATAACACTGTAGGGGAGCAGTGAGAATTCCGAAATTTGTAAATGAAAATTTAGCTTTTCGAATTGGAAAGGAAAGGTAGTCTTGATTAGCGTGTTTCTCGCAGCCGATTGTCGTACTGCTTCTGTCATATTGGCCCTGCCGCCGAGCGGCAGCGAGCGGCAGTCGAGCAAAGTCGGGCCAAGTCGACACACGATGAAGGGGCCGCCCACTTAGCTGCAACGAGGCGAGAGACGAGCAGATACTACTTGTGCAGCGACACTTGGCAATTTCGAGGATCGCATGGTGTTGAACACACACTATTGCGCTACGCAAAAACGACAGCCCTCTTGCGGTGGCCGGGAATCGAACACGGATCAACTGCTTGGGAAGCAACCATGCTGACCGTTACACCACCACCGCCGCATTCCGCTGCACGCATCCTGTGTCGTGATGCGTTGCCGCCCCTGCTGCCACCAGAGGCCGAAGCGACCCTGCTGCAGGCGCCCTGCCCGCCCGCACATCCGAACGCGGGTCCACGCCGCTTCCAGGGCGATGCACTGTAACTAGACGCAGGACTGACTTCCGCTGAGAAGTCCACCCTGTCGTGTTCGGCATGGTGGGAAAAGAATTCCTGTGTGCTTCCCTGTCGCAGTGGGCAGCGCGTGACGTCTTCTCAAGGGCGTACGTTCGACCCTCACCCCAGCCATCTCATTTACTCTCCACGACGGTGAAACGCACAGCATAGCTTTTGCGAGGTAAAGCCGTGTTTACAGTTTATTACCACCCAGGCTCCTTTGCGTCAACGTGAGAGTGTTTGTTTCCAGTTATTACTAATTATAGTTTTGCTACTTACACTTGAGACTGAAAGCGATGTTTGTGTAGTATGACTTGGGCGCTTTGGGAGTGAGTAAGCGGGATCGTGGTGGCGGACAGAGTTCAGCGTTGTCGCCAGATTCGGCCGTAAAGTTCGTGGAGGAGAAATATTTCTGGACCCATTCACACGTAGCTGATACTTGAGGTATGTCCGGTATGGTCTAGTGGCTAGTATACCTGGCTTTCACACAGGAGGCCAGGGTTCGATTACTGGTAGCGGAACGTCAATTTTCCAGGCTGAGATGAGAAATCTTCTCAGGGCCGTTTTTCGTCTTCGTGGTGTTGCTGCTCTGGGTTCCAAGTATAAGGTGAGAGAAAGTCAAGGAAAAGAGATACATGCTCACGTGATTGGCGGGGCCGTTTTTAAGGAAGAGGAGATGATTTTGCGGTTTTGGACTGCTGATGCGACAGTGTTGCGTGGCTCGTTAGCCCTTTGGGGTATAGCGTCGTGCTGGTAACGAGAAGGTCATGGGTTCGATCCCTCCACAGGCCATCCCACTTTCTCCGCCAATAGGAAATGCAGTCTCCCGCGAGACTCTGCCACGTAGATTCCAAATGATCTGCACATCGAGCTACAAGTCTGAACGTTTCGCTCAGGGGTAGCCAACGGCCGGCTCCCTTTCGATTAATGAAGTTAAGCAGAGGTGGGCGTGGTTAGTGATTACATGGGTGATAGGCGGGATCTCTGCGTGCTATTGGACCTTTCCCCTTTCACCCCCACTCTCCCCCTTTTGTGTTACAGTGTTGATGTGCTATGATGCCTCCCACAGCAATTTAAATTACGTTAACGAACATAGGATCCAAAATTTAAAGAGGTTCTTTGCAAAAAGAGCGAACGTAAAGTGCAGGAACGACTTTGGCAGTAACAGAACCGTACGAACCCACAGATAATTTCCCAAATATCGTAGATAACACTGTAGGGGAGCAGTGAGAATTCCGAAATTTGTAAATGAAAATTTAGCTTTTCGAATTGGAAAGGAAAGGTAGTCTTGATTAGCGTGTTTCTCGCAGCCGATTGTCGTACTGCTTCTGTCATATTGGCCCTGCCGCCGAGCGGCAGCGAGCGGCAGTCGAGCAAAGTCGGGCCAAGTCGACACACGATGAAGGGGCCGCCCACTTAGCTGCAACGAGGCGAGAGACGAGCAGATACTACTTGTGCAGCGACACTTGGCAATTTCGAGGATCGCATGGTGTTGAACACACACTATTGCGCTACGCAAAAACGACAGCCCTCTTGCGGTGGCCGGGAATCGAACCCGGATCAACTGCTTGGGAAGCAACCATGCTGACCGTTACACCACCACCGCCGCATTCCGCTGCACGCATCCTGTGTCGCGATGCGTTGCCGCCCCTGCTGCCACCAGAGGCCGAAGCGACCCTGCTGCAGGCGCCCTGCCCGCCCGCACATCCGAACGCGGGTCCACGCCGCTTCCAGGGCGATGCACTGTAACTAGACGCAGGACTGACTTCCGCTGAGAAGTCCACCCTGTCGTGTTCGGCATGGTGGGAAAAGAATTCCTGTGTGCTTCCCTGTCGCAGTGGGCAGCGCGTGACGTCTTCTCAAGGGCGTACGTTCGACCCTCACCCCAGCCATCTCATTTACTCTCCACGACGGTGAAACGCACAGCATAGCTTTTGCGAGGTAAAGCCGTGTTTACAGTTTATTACCACCCAGGCTCCTTTGCGTCAACGTGAGAGTGTTTGTTTCCAGTTATTACTAATTATAGTTTTGCTACTTACACTTGAGACTGAAAGCGATGTTTGTGTAGTATGACTTGGGCGCTTTGGGAGTGAGTAAGCGGGATCGTGGTGGCGGACAGAGTTCAGCGTTGTCGCCAGATTCGGCCGTAAAGTTCGTGGAGGAGAAATATTTCTGGACCCATTCACACGTAGCTGATACTTGAGGTATGTCCGGTATGGTCTAGTGGCTAGGATACCTGTCTTTCACACAGGAGGCCAGGGTTCGATTACTGGTAGCGGAACGTCAATTTTCCAGGCTGAGATGAGAAATCTTCTCAGGGCCGTTTTTCGTCTTCGTGGTGTTGCTGCTCTGGGTTCCAAGTATAAGGTGAGAGAAAGTCAAGGAAAAGAGATACATGCTCACGTGATTGGCGGGGCCGTTTTTAAGGAAGAGGAGATGATTTTGCGGTTTTGGACTGCTGATGCGACAGTGTTGCGTGGCTCGTTAGCCCTTTGGGGTATAGCGTCGTGCTGGTAACGAGAAGGTCATGGGTTCGATCCCTCCACAGGCCATCCCACTTTCTCCGCCAATAGGAAATGCAGTCTCCCGCGAGACTCTGCCACGTAGATTCCAAATGATCTGCACATCGAGCTACAAGTCTGAACGTTTCGCTCAGGGGTAGCCAACGGCCGGCTCCCTTTCGATTAATGAAGTTAAGCAGAGGTGGGCGTGGTTAGTGATTACATGGGTGATAGGCGGGATCTCTGCGTGCTATTGGACCTTTCCCCTTTCACCCCCACTCTCCCCCTTTTGTGTTACAGTGTTGATGTGCTATGATGCCTCCCACAGCAATTTAAATTACGTTAACGAACATAGGATCCAAAATTTAAAGAGGTTCTTTGCAAAAAGAGCGAACGTAAAGTGCAGGAACGACTTTGGCAGTAACAGAACCGTACGAACCCACAGATAATTTCCCAAATATCGTAGATAACACTGTAGGGGAGCAGTGAGAATTCCGAAATTTGTAAATGAAAATTTAGCTTTTCGAATTGGAAAGGAAAGGTAGTCTTGATTAGCGTGTTTCTCGCAGCCGATTGTCGTACTGCTTCTGTCATATTGGCCCTGCCGCCGAGCGGCAGCGAGCGGCAGTCGAGCAAAGTCGGGCCAAGTCGACACACGATGAAGGGGCCGCCCACTTAGCTGCAACGAGGCGAGAGACGAGCAGATACTACTTGTGCAGCGACACTTGGCAATTTCGAGGATCGCATGGTGTTGAACACACACTATTGCGCTACGCAAAAACGACAGCCCTCTTGCGGTGGCCGGGAATCGAACCCGGATCAACTGCTTGGGAAGCAACCATGCTGACCGTTACACCACCACCGCCGCATTCCGCTGCACGCATCCTGTGTCGCGATGCGTTGCCGCCCCTGCTGCCACCAGAGGCCGAAGCGACCCTGCTGCAGGCGCCCTGCCCGCCGGCACATCCGAACGCGGGTCCACGCCGCTTCCAGGGCGATGCACTGTAACTAGACGCAGGACTGACTTCCGCTGAGAAGTCCACCCTGTCGTGTTCGGCATGGTGGGAAAAGAATTCCTGTGTGCTTCCCTGTCGCAGTGGGCAGCGCGTGACGTCTTCTCAAGGGCGTACGTTCGACCCTCACCCCAGCCATCTCATTTACTCTCCACGACGGTGAAACGCACAGCATAGCTTTTGCGAGGTAAAGCCGTGTTTACAGTTTATTACCACCCAGGCTCCTTTGCGTCAACGTGAGAGTGTTTGTTTCCAGTTATTACTAATTATAGTTTTGCTACTTACACTTGAGACTGAAAGCGATGTTTGTGTAGTATGACTTGGGCGCTTTGGGAGTGAGTAAGCGGGATCGTGGTGGCGGACAGAGTTCAGCGTTGTCGCCAGATTCGGCCGTAAAGTTCGTGGAGGAGAAATATTTCTGGACCCATTCACACGTAGCTGATACTTGAGGTATGTCCGGTATGGTCTAGTGGCTAGGATACCTGGCTTTCACACAGGAGGCCAGGGTTCGATTACTGGTAGCGGAACGTCAATTTTCCAGGCTGAGATGAGAAATCTTCTCAGGGCCGTTTTTCGTCTTCGTGGTGTTGCTGCTCTGGGTTCCAAGTATAAGGTGAGAGAAAGTCAAGGAAAAGAGATACATGCTCACGTGATTGGCGGGGCCGTTTTTAAGGAAGAGGAGATGATTTTGCGGTTTTGGACTGCTGATGCGACAGTGTTGCGTGGCTCGTTAGCCCTTTGGGGTATAGCGTCGTGCTGGTAACGAGAAGGTCATGGGTTCGATCCCTCCACAGGCCATCCCACTTTCTCCGCCAATAGGAAATGCAGTCTCCCGCGAGACTCTGCCACGTAGATTCCAAATGATCTGCACATCGAGCTACAAGTCTGAACGTTTCGCTCAGGGGTAGCCAACGGCCGGCTCCCTTTCGATTAATGAAGTTAAGCAGAGGTGGGCGTGGTTAGTGATTACATGGGTGATAGGCGGGATCTCTGCGTGCTATTGGACCTTTCCCCTTTCACCCCCACTCTCCCCCTTTTGTGTTACAGTGTTGATGTGCTATGATGCCTCCCACAGCAATTTAAATTACGTTAACGAACATAGGATCCAAAATTTAAAGAGGTTCTTTGCAAAAAGAGCGAACGTAAAGTGCAGGAACGACTTTGGCAGTAACAGAACCGTACGAACCCACAGATAATTTCCCAAATATCGTAGATAACACTGTAGGGGAGCAGTGAGAATTCCGAAATTTGTAAATGAAAATTTAGCTTTTCGAATTGGAAAGGAAAGGTAGTCTTGATTAGCGTGTTTCTCGCAGCCGATTGTCGTACTGCTTCTGTCATATTGGCCCTGCCGCCGAGCGGCAGCGAGCGGCAGTCGAGCAAAGTCGGGCCAAGTCGACACACGATGAAGGGGCCGCCCACTTAGCTGCAACGAGGCGAGAGACGAGCAGATACTACTTGTGCAGCGACACTTGGCAATTTCGAGGATCGCATGGTGTTGAACACACACTATTGCGCTACGCAAAAACGACAGCCCTCTTGCGGTGGCCGGGAATCGAACCCGGATCAACTGCTTGGGAAGCAACCATGCTGACCGTTACACCACCACCGCCGCATTCCGCTGCACGCATCCTGTGTCGCGATGCGTTGCCGCCCCTGCTGCCACCAGAGGCCGAAGCGACCCTGCTGCAGGCGCCCTGCCCGCCGGCACATCCGAACGCGGGTCCACGCCGCTTCCAGGGCGATGCACTGTAACTAGACGCAGGACTGACTTCCGCTGAGAAGTCCACCCTGTCGTGTTCGGCATGGTGGGAAAAGAATTCCTGTGTGCTTCCCTGTCGCAGTGGGCAGCGCGTGACGTCTTCTCAAGGGCGTACGTTCGACCCTCACCCCAGCCATCTCATTTACTCTCCACGACGGTGAAACGCACAGCATAGCTTTTGCGAGGTAAAGCCGTGTTTACAGTTTATTACCACCCAGGCTCCTTTGCGTCAACGTGAGAGTGTTTGTTTCCAGTTATTACTAATTATAGTTTTGCTACTTACACTTGAGACTGAAAGCGATGTTTGTGTAGTATGACTTGGGCGCTTTGGGAGTGAGTAAGCGGGATCGTGGTGGCGGACAGAGTTCAGCGTTGTCGCCAGATTCGGCCGTAAAGTTCGTGGAGGAGAAATATTTCTGGACCCATTCACACGTAGCTGATACTTGAGGTATGTCCGGTATGGTCTAGTGGCTAGGATACCTGGCTTTCACACAGGAGGCCAGGGTTCGATTACTGGTAGCGGAACGTCAATTTTCCAGGCTGAGATGAGAAATCTTCTCAGGGCCGTTTTTCGTCTTCGTGGTGTTGCTGCTCTGGGTTCCAAGTATAAGGTGAGAGAAAGTCAAGGAAAAGAGATACATGCTCACGTGATTGGCGGGGCCGTTTTTAAGGAAGAGGAGATGATTTTGCGGTTTTGGACTGCTGATGCGACAGTGTTGCGTGGCTCGTTAGCCCTTTGGGGTATAGCGTCGTGCTGGTAACGAGAAGGTCATGGGTTCGATCCCTCCACAGGCCATCCCACTTTCTCCGCCAATAGGAAATGCAGTCTCCCGCGAGACTCTGCCACGTAGATTCCAAATGATCTGCACATCGAGCTACAAGTCTGAACGTTTCGCTCAGGGGTAGCCAACGGCCGGCTCCCTTTCGATTAATGAAGTTAAGCAGAGGTGGGCGTGGTTAGTGATTACATGGGTGATAGGCGGGATCTCTGCGTGCTATTGGACCTTTCCCCTTTCACCCCCACTCTCCCCCTTTTGTGTTACAGTGTTGATGTGCTATGATGCCTCCCACAGCAATTTAAATTACGTTAACGAACATAGGATCCAAAATTTAAAGAGGTTCTTTGCAAAAAGAGCGAACGTAAAGTGCAGGAACGACTTTGGCAGTAACAGAACCGTACGAACCCACAGATAATTTCCCAAATATCGTAGATAACACTGTAGGGGAGCAGTGAGAATTCCGAAATTTGTAAATGAAAATTTAGCTTTTCGAATTGGAAAGGAAAGGTAGTCTTGATTAGCGTGTTTCTCGCAGCCGATTGTCGTACTGCTTCTGTCATATTGGCCCTGCCGCCGAGCGGCAGCGAGCGGCAGTCGAGCAAAGTCGGGCCAAGTCGACACACGATGAAGGGGCCGCCCACTTAGCTGCAACGAGGCGAGAGACGAGCAGATACTACTTGTGCAGCGACACTTGGCAATTTCGAGGATCGCATGGTGTTGAACACACACTATTGCGCTACGCAAAAACGACAGCCCTCTTGCGGTGGCCGGGAATCGAACCCGGATCAACTGCTTGGGAAGCAACCATGCTGACCGTTACACCACCACCGCCGCATTCCGCTGCACGCATCCTGTGTCGCGATGCGTTGCCGCCCCTGCTGCCACCAGAGGCCGAAGCGACCCTGCTGCAGGCGCCCTGCCCGCCGGCACATCCGAACGCGGGTCCACGCCGCTTCCAGGGCGATGCACTGTAACTAGACGCAGGACTGACTTCCGCTGAGAAGTCCACCCTGTCGTGTTCGGCATGGTGGGAAAAGAATTCCTGTGTGCTTCCCTGTCGCAGTGGGCAGCGCGTGACGTCTTCTCAAGGGCGTACGTTCGACCCTCACCCCAGCCATCTCATTTACTCTCCACGACGGTGAAACGCACAGCATAGCTTTTGCGAGGTAAAGCCGTGTTTACAGTTTATTACCACCCAGGCTCCTTTGCGTCAACGTGAGAGTGTTTGTTTCCAGTTATTACTAATTATAGTTTTGCTACTTACACTTGAGACTGAAAGCGATGTTTGTGTAGTATG
The DNA here is from genome assembly GCF_023897955.1 of Schistocerca gregaria. Taxonomy (NCBI): domain Eukaryota; kingdom Metazoa; phylum Arthropoda; class Insecta; order Orthoptera; family Acrididae; genus Schistocerca; species Schistocerca gregaria. The sequence goes on along the minus strand of NC_064927.1, from coordinate 96,318,869 downwards.
ACTTGGGCGCTTTGGGAGTGAGTAAGCGGGATCGTGGTGGCGGACAGAGTTCAGCGTTGTCGCCAGATTCGGCCGTAAAGTTCGTGGAGGAGAAATATTTCTGGACCCATTCACACGTAGCTGATACTTGAGGTATGTCCGGTATGGTCTAGTGGCTAGGATACCTGGCTTTCACACAGGAGGCCAGGGTTCGATTACTGGTAGCGGAACGTCAATTTTCCAGGCTGAGATGAGAAATCTTCTCAGGGCCGTTTTTCGTCTTCGTGGTGTTGCTGCTCTGGGTTCCAAGTATAAGGTGAGAGAAAGTCAAGGAAAAGAGATACATGCTCACGTGATTGGCGGGGCCGTTTTTAAGGAAGAGGAGATGATTTTGCGGTTTTGGACTGCTGATGCGACAGTGTTGCGTGGCTCGTTAGCCCTTTGGGGTATAGCGTCGTGCTGGTAACGAGAAGGTCATGGGTTCGATCCCTCCACAGGCCATCCCACTTTCTCCGCCAATAGGAAATGCAGTCTCCCGCGAGACTCTGCCACGTAGATTCCAAATGATCTGCACATCGAGCTACAAGTCTGAACGTTTCGCTCAGGGGTAGCCAACGGCCGGCTCCCTTTCGATTAATGAAGTTAAGCAGAGGTGGGCGTGGTTAGTGATTACATGGGTGATAGGCGGGATCTCTGCGTGCTATTGGACCTTTCCCCTTTCACCCCCACTCTCCCCCTTTTGTGTTACAGTGTTGATGTGCTATGATGCCTCCCACAGCAATTTAAATTACGTTAACGAACATAGGATCCAAAATTTAAAGAGGTTCTTTGCAAAAAGAGCGAACGTAAAGTGCAGGAACGACTTTGGCAGTAACAGAACCGTACGAACCCACAGATAATTTCCCAAATATCGTAGATAACACTGTAGGGGAGCAGTGAGAATTCCGAAATTTGTAAATGAAAATTTAGCTTTTCGAATTGGAAAGGAAAGGTAGTCTTGATTAGCGTGTTTCTCGCAGCCGATTGTCGTACTGCTTCTGTCATATTGGCCCTGCCGCCGAGCGGCAGCGAGCGGCAGTCGAGCAAAGTCGGGCCAAGTCGACACACGATGAAGGGGCCGCCCACTTAGCTGCAACGAGGCGAGAGACGAGCAGATACTACTTGTGCAGCGACACTTGGCAATTTCGAGGATCGCATGGTGTTGAACACACACTATTGCGCTACGCAAAAACGACAGCCCTCTTGCGGTGGCCGGGAATCGAACCCGGATCAACTGCTTGGGAAGCAACCATGCTGACCGTTACACCACCACCGCCGCATTCCGCTGCACGCATCCTGTGTCGCGATGCGTTGCCGCCCCTGCTGCCACCAGAGGCCGAAGCGACCCTGCTGCAGGCGCCCTGCCCGCCGGCACATCCGAACGCGGGTCCACGCCGCTTCCAGGGCGATGCACTGTAACTAGACGCAGGACTGACTTCCGCTGAGAAGTCCACCCTGTCGTGTTCGGCATGGTGGGAAAAGAATTCCTGTGTGCTTCCCTGTCGCAGTGGGCAGCGCGTGACGTCTTCTCAAGGGCGTACGTTCGACCCTCACCCCAGCCATCTCATTTACTCTCCACGACGGTGAAACGCACAGCATAGCTTTTGCGAGGTAAAGCCGTGTTTACAGTTTATTACCACCCAGGCTCCTTTGCGTCAACGTGAGAGTGTTTGTTTCCAGTTATTACTAATTATAGTTTTGCTACTTACACTTGAGACTGAAAGCGATGTTTGTGTAGTATGACTTGGGCGCTTTGGGAGTGAGTAAGCGGGATCGTGGTGGCGGACAGAGTTCAGCGTTGTCGCCAGATTCGGCCGTAAAGTTCGTGGAGGAGAAATATTTCTGGACCCATTCACACGTAGCTGATACTTGAGGTATGTCCGGTATGGTCTAGTGGCTAGGATACCTGTCTTTCACACAGGAGGCCAGGGTTCGATTACTGGTAGCGGAACGTCAATTTTCCAGGCTGAGATGAGAAATCTTCTCAGGGCCGTTTTTCGTCTTCGTGGTGTTGCTGCTCTGGGTTCCAAGTATAAGGTGAGAGAAAGTCAAGGAAAAGAGATACATGCTCACGTGATTGGCGGGGCCGTTTTTAAGGAAGAGGAGATGATTTTGCGGTTTTGGACTGCTGATGCGACAGTGTTGCGTGGCTCGTTAGCCCTTTGGGGTATAGCGTCGTGCTGGTAACGAGAAGGTCATGGGTTCGATCCCTCCACAGGCCATCCCACTTTCTCCGCCAATAGGAAATGCAGTCTCCCGCGAGACTCTGCCACGTAGATTCCAAATGATCTGCACATCGAGCTACAAGTCTGAACGTTTCGCTCAGGGGTAGCCAACGGCCGGCTCCCTTTCGATTAATGAAGTTAAGCAGAGGTGGGCGTGGTTAGTGATTACATGGGTGATAGGCGGGATCTCTGCGTGCTATTGGACCTTTCCCCTTTCACCCCCACTCTCCCCCTTTTGTGTTACAGTGTTGATGTGCTATGATGCCTCCCACAGCAATTTAAATTACGTTAACGAACATAGGATCCAAAATTTAAAGAGGTTCTTTGCAAAAAGAGCGAACGTAAAGTGCAGGAACGACTTTGGCAGTAACAGAACCGTACGAACCCACAGATAATTTCCCAAATATCGTAGATAACACTGTAGGGGAGCAGTGAGAATTCCGAAATTTGTAAATGAAAATTTAGCTTTTCGAATTGGAAAGGAAAGGTAGTCTTGATTAGCGTGTTTCTCGCAGCCGATTGTCGTACTGCTTCTGTCATATTGGCCCTGCCGCCGAGCGGCAGCGAGCGGCAGTCGAGCAAAGTCGGGCCAAGTCGACACACGATGAAGGGGCCGCCCACTTAGCTGCAACGAGGCGAGAGACGAGCAGATACTACTTGTGCAGCGACACTTGGCAATTTCGAGGATCGCATGGTGTTGAACACACACTATTGCGCTACGCAAAAACGACAGCCCTCTTGCGGTGGCCGGGAATCGAACCCGGATCAACTGCTTGGGAAGCAACCATGCTGACCGTTACACCACCACCGCCGCATTCCGCTGCACGCATCCTGTGTCGCGATGCGTTGCCGCCTCTGCTGCCACCAGAGGCCGAAGCGACCCTGCTGCAGGCGCCCTGCCCGCCGGCACATCCGAACGCGGGTCCACGCCGCTTCCAGGGCGATGCACTGTAACTAGACGCAGGACTGACTTCCGCTGAGAAGTCCACCCTGTCGTGTTCGGCATGGTGGGAAAAGAATTCCTGTGTGCTTCCCTGTCGCAGTGGGCAGCGCGTGACGTCTTCTCAAGGGCGTACGTTCGACCCTCACCCCAGCCATCTCATTTACTCTCCACGACGGTGAAACGCACAGCATAGCTTTTGCGAGGTAAAGCCGTGTTTACAGTTTATTACCACCCAGGCTCCTTTGCGTCAACGTGAGAGTGTTTGTTTCCAGTTATTACTAATTATAGTTTTGCTACTTACACTTGAGACTGAAAGCGATGTTTGTGTAGTATGACTTGGGCGCTTTGGGAGTGAGTAAGCGGGATCGTGGTGGCGGACAGAGTTCAGCGTTGTCGCCAGATTCGGCCGTAAAGTTCGTGGAGGAGAAATATTTCTGGACCCATTCACACGTAGCTGATACTTGAGGTATGTCCGGTATGGTCTAGTGGCTAGGATACCTGGCTTTCACACAGGAGGCCAGGGTTCGATTACTGGTAGCGGAACGTCAATTTTCCAGGCTGAGATGAGAAATCTTCTCAGGGCCGTTTTTCGTCTTCGTGGTGTTGCTGCTCTGGGTTCCAAGTATAAGGTGAGAGAAAGTCAAGGAAAAGAGATACATGCTCACGTGATTGGCGGGGCCGTTTTTAAGGAAGAGGAGATGATTTTGCGGTTTTGGACTGCTGATGCGACAGTGTTGCGTGGCTCGTTAGCCCTTTGGGGTATAGCGTCGTGCTGGTAACGAGAAGGTCATGGGTTCGATCCCTCCACAGGCCATCCCACTTTCTCCGCCAATAGGAAATGCAGTCTCCCGCGAGACTCTGCCACGTAGATTCCAAATGATCTGCACATCGAGCTACAAGTCTGAACGTTTCGCTCAGGGGTAGCCAACGGCCGGCTCCCTTTCGATTAATGAAGTTAAGCAGAGGTGGGCGTGGTTAGTGATTACATGGGTGATAGGCGGGATCTCTGCGTGCTATTGGACCTTTCCCCTTTCACCCCCACTCTCCCCCTTTTGTGTTACAGTGTTGATGTGCTATGATGCCTCCCACAGCAATTTAAATTACGTTAACGAACATAGGATCCAAAATTTAAAGAGGTTCTTTGCAAAAAGAGCGAACGTAAAGTGCAGGAACGACTTTGGCAGTAACAGAACCGTACGAACCCACAGATAATTTCCCAAATATCGTAGATAACACTGTAGGGGAGCAGTGAGAATTCCGAAATTTGTAAATGAAAATTTAGCTTTTCGAATTGGAAAGGAAAGGTAGTCTTGATTAGCGTGTTTCTCGCAGCCGATTGTCGTACTGCTTCTGTCATATTGGCCCTGCCGCCGAGCGGCAGCGAGCGGCAGTCGAGCAAAGTCGGGCCAAGTCGACACACGATGAAGGGGCCGCCCACTTAGCTGCAACGAGGCGAGAGACGAGCAGATACTACTTGTGCAGCGACACTTGGCAATTTCGAGGATCGCATGGTGTTGAACACACACTATTGCGCTACGCAAAAACGACAGCCCTCTTGCGGTGGCCGGGAATCGAACCCGGATCAACTGCTTGGGAAGCAACCATGCTGACCGTTACACCACCACCGCCGCATTCCGCTGCACGCATCCTGTGTCGCGATGCGTTGCCGCCCCTGCTGCCACCAGAGGCCGAAGCGACCCTGCTGCAGGCGCCCTGCCCGCCGGCACATCCGAACGCGGGTCCACGCCGCTTCCAGGGCGATGCACTGTAACTAGACGCAGGACTGACTTCCGCTGAGAAGTCCACCCTGTCGTGTTCGGCATGGTGGGAAAAGAATTCCTGTGTGCTTCCCTGTCGCAGTGGGCAGCGCGTGACGTCTTCTCAAGGGCGTACGTTCGACCCTCACCCCAGCCATCTCATTTACTCTCCACGACGGTGAAACGCACAGCATAGCTTTTGCGAGGTAAAGCCGTGTTTACAGTTTATTACCACCCAGGCTCCTTTGCGTCAACGTGAGAGTGTTTGTTTCCAGTTATTACTAATTATAGTTTTGCTACTTACACTTGAGACTGAAAGCGATGTTTGTGTAGTATGACTTGGGCGCTTTGGGAGTGAGTAAGCGGGATCGTGGTGGCGGACAGAGTTCAGCGTTGTCGCCAGATTCGGCCGTAAAGTTCGTGGAGGAGAAATATTTCTGGACCCATTCACACGTAGCTGATACTTGAGGTATGTCCGGTATGGTCTAGTGGCTAGGATACCTGTCTTTCACACAGGAGGCCAGGGTTCGATTACTGGTAGCGGAACGTCAATTTTCCAGGCTGAGATGAGAAATCTTCTCAGGGCCGTTTTTCGTCTTCGTGGTGTTGCTGCTCTGGGTTCCAAGTATAAGGTGAGAGAAAGTCAAGGAAAAGAGATACATGCTCACGTGATTGGCGGGGCCGTTTTTAAGGAAGAGGAGATGATTTTGCGGTTTTGGACTGCTGATGCGACAGTGTTGCGTGGCTCGTTAGCCCTTTGGGGTATAGCGTCGTGCTGGTAACGAGAAGGTCATGGGTTCGATCCCTCCACAGGCCATCCCACTTTCTCCGCCAATAGGAAATGCAGTCTCCCGCGAGACTCTGCCACGTAGATTCCAAATGATCTGCACATCGAGCTACAAGTCTGAACGTTTCGCTCAGGGGTAGCCAACGGCCGGCTCCCTTTCGATTAATGAAGTTAAGCAGAGGTGGGCGTGGTTAGTGATTACATGGGTGATAGGCGGGATCTCTGCGTGCTATTGGACCTTTCCCCTTTCACCCCCACTCTCCCCCTTTTGTGTTACAGTGTTGATGTGCTATGATGCCTCCCACAGCAATTTAAATTACGTTAACGAACATAGGATCCAAAATTTAAAGAGGTTCTTTGCAAAAAGAGCGAACGTAAAGTGCAGGAACGACTTTGGCAGTAACAGAACCGTACGAACCCACAGATAATTTCCCAAATATCGTAGATAACACTGTAGGGGAGCAGTGAGAATTCCGAAATTTGTAAATGAAAATTTAGCTTTTCGAATTGGAAAGGAAAGGTAGTCTTGATTAGCGTGTTTCTCGCAGCCGATTGTCGTACTGCTTCTGTCATATTGGCCCTGCCGCCGAGCGGCAGCGAGCGGCAGTCGAGCAAAGTCGGGCCAAGTCGACACACGATGAAGGGGCCGCCCACTTAGCTGCAACGAGGCGAGAGACGAGCAGATACTACTTGTGCAGCGACACTTGGCAATTTCGAGGATCGCATGGTGTTGAACACACACTATTGCGCTACGCAAAAACGACAGCCCTCTTGCGGTGGCCGGGAATCGAACCCGGATCAACTGCTTGGGAAGCAACCATGCTGACCGTTACACCACCACCGCCGCATTCCGCTGCACGCATCCTGTGTCGCGATGCGTTGCCGCCCCTGCTGCCACCAGAGGCCGAAGCGACCCTGCTGCAGGCGCCCTGCCCGCCGGCACATCCGAACGCGGGTCCACGCCGCTTCCAGGGCGATGCACTGTAACTAGACGCAGGACTGACTTCCGCTGAGAAGTCCACCCTGTCGTGTTCGGCATGGTGGGAAAAGAATTCCTGTGTGCTTCCCTGTCGCAGTGGGCAGCGCGTGACGTCTTCTCAAGGGCGTACGTTCGACCCTCACCCCAGCCATCTCATTTACTCTCCACGACGGTGAAACGCACAGCATAGCTTTTGCGAGGTAAAGCCGTGTTTACAGTTTATTACCACCCAGGCTCCTTTGCGTCAACGTGAGAGTGTTTGTTTCCAGTTATTACTAATTATAGTTTTGCTACTTACACTTGAGACTGAAAGCGATGTTTGTGTAGTATGACTTGGGCGCTTTGGGAGTGAGTAAGCGGGATCGTGGTGGCGGACAGAGTTCAGCGTTGTCGCCAGATTCGGCCGTAAAGTTCGTGGAGGAGAAATATTTCTGGACCCATTCACACGTAGCTGATACTTGAGGTATGTCCGGTATGGTCTAGTGGCTAGGATACCTGGCTTTCACACAGGAGGCCAGGGTTCGATTACTGGTAGCGGAACGTCAATTTTCCAGGCTGAGATGAGAAATCTTCTCAGGGCCGTTTTTCGTCTTCGTGGTGTTGCTGCTCTGGGTTCCAAGTATAAGGTGAGAGAAAGTCAAGGAAAAGAGATACATGCTCACGTGATTGGCGGGGCCGTTTTTAAGGAAGAGGAGATGATTTTGCGGTTTTGGACTGCTGATGCGACAGTGTTGCGTGGCTCGTTAGCCCTTTGGGGTATAGCGTCGTGCTGGTAACGAGAAGGTCATGGGTTCGATCCCTCCACAGGCCATCCCACTTTCTCCGCCAATAGGAAATGCAGTCTCCCGCGAGACTCTGCCACGTAGATTCCAAATGATCTGCACATCGAGCTACAAGTCTGAACGTTTCGCTCAGGGGTAGCCAACGGCCGGCTCCCTTTCGATTAATGAAGTTAAGCAGAGGTGGGCGTGGTTAGTGATTACATGGGTGATAGGCGGGATCTCTGCGTGCTATTGGACCTTTCCCCTTTCACCCCCACTCTCCCCCTTTTGTGTTACAGTGTTGATGTGCTATGATGCCTCCCACAGCAATTTAAATTACGTTAACGAACATAGGATCCAAAATTTAAAGAGGTTCTTTGCAAAAAGAGCGAACGTAAAGTGCAGGAACGACTTTGGCAGTAACAGAACCGTACGAACCCACAGATAATTTCCCAAATATCGTAGATAACACTGTAGGGGAGCAGTGAGAATTCCGAAATTTGTAAATGAAAATTTAGCTTTTCGAATTGGAAAGGAAAGGTAGTCTTGATTAGCGTGTTTCTCGCAGCCGATTGTCGTACTGCTTCTGTCATATTGGCCCTGCCGCCGAGCGGCAGCGAGCGGCAGTCGAGCAAAGTCGGGCCAAGTCGACACACGATGAAGGGGCCGCCCACTTAGCTGCAACGAGGCGAGAGACGAGCAGATACTACTTGTGCAGCGACACTTGGCAATTTCGAGGATCGCATGGTGTTGAACACACACTATTGCGCTACGCAAAAACGACAGCCCTCTTGCGGTGGCCGGGAATCGAACCCGGATCAACTGCTTGGGAAGCAACCATGCTGACCGTTACACCACCACCGCCGCATTCCGCTGCACGCATCCTGTGTCGCGATGCGTTGCCGCCCCTGCTGCCACCAGAGGCCGAAGCGACCCTGCTGCAGGCGCCCTGCCCGCCGGCACATCCGAACGCGGGTCCACGCCGCTTCCAGGGCGATGCACTGTAACTAGACGCAGGACTGACTTCCGCTGAGAAGTCCACCCTGTCGTGTTCGGCATGGTGGGAAAAGAATTCCTGTGTGCTTCCCTGTCGCAGTGGGCAGCGCGTGACGTCTTCTCAAGGGCGTACGTTCGACCCTCACCCCAGCCATCTCATTTACTCTCCACGACGGTGAAACGCACAGCATAGCTTTTGCGAGGTAAAGCCGTGTTTACAGTTTATTACCACCCAGGCTCCTTTGCGTCAACGTGAGAGTGTTTGTTTCCAGTTATTACTAATTATAGTTTTGCTACTTACACTTGAGACTGAAAGCGATGTTTGTGTAGTATGACTTGGGCGCTTTGGGAGTGAGTAAGCGGGATCGTGGTGGCGGACAGAGTTCAGCGTTGTCGCCAGATTCGGCCGTAAAGTTCGTGGAGGAGAAATATTTCTGGACCCATTCACACGTAGCTGATACTTGAGGTATGTCCGGTATGGTCTAGTGGCTAGGATACCTGTCTTTCACACAGGAGGCCAGGGTTCGATTACTGGTAGCGGAACGTCAATTTTCCAGGCTGAGATGAGAAATCTTCTCAGGGCCGTTTTTCGTCTTCGTGGTGTTGCTGCTCTGGGTTCCAAGTATAAGGTGAGAGAAAGTCAAGGAAAAGAGATACATGCTCACGTGATTGGCGGGGCCGTTTTTAAGGAAGAGGAGATGATTTTGCGGTTTTGGACTGCTGATGCGACAGTGTTGCGTGGCTCGTTAGCCCTTTGGGGTATAGCGTCGTGCTGGTAACGAGAAGGTCATGGGTTCGATCCCTCCACAGGCCATCCCACTTTCTCCGCCAATAGGAAATGCAGTCTCCCGCGAGACTCTGCCACGTAGATTCCAAATGATCTGCACATCGAGCTACAAGTCTGAACGTTTCGCTCAGGGGTAGCCAACGGCCGGCTCCCTTTCGATTAATGAAGTTAAGCAGAGGTGGGCGTGGTTAGTGATTACATGGGTGATAGGCGGGATCTCTGCGTGCTATTGGACCTTTCCCCTTTCACCCCCACTCTCCCCCTTTTGTGTTACAGTGTTGATGTGCTATGATGCCTCCCACAGCAATTTAAATTACGTTAACGAACATAGGATCCAAAATTTAAAGAGGTTCTTTGCAAAAAGAGCGAACGTAAAGTGCAGGAACGACTTTGGCAGTAACAGAACCGTACGAACCCACAGATAATTTCCCAAATATCGTAGATAACACTGTAGGGGAGCAGTGAGAATTCCGAAATTTGTAAATGAAAATTTAGCTTTTCGAATTGGAAAGGAAAGGTAGTCTTGATTAGCGTGTTTCTCGCAGCCGATTGTCGTACTGCTTCTGTCATATTGGCCCTGCCGCCGAGCGGCAGCGAGCGGCAGTCGAGCAAAGTCGGGCCAAGTCGACACACGATGAAGGGGCCGCCCACTTAGCTGCAACGAGGCGAGAGACGAGCAGATACTACTTGTGCAGCGACACTTGGCAATTTCGAGGATCGCATGGTGTTGAACACACACTATTGCGCTACGCAAAAACGACAGCCCTCTTGCGGTGGCCGGGAATCGAACCCGGATCAACTGCTTGGGAAGCAACCATGCTGACCGTTACACCACCACCGCCGCATTCCGCTGCACGCATCCTGTGTCGCGATGCGTTGCCGCCCCTGCTGCCACCAGAGGCCGAAGCGACCCTGCTGCAGGCGCCCTGCCCGCCGGCACATCCGAACGCGGGTCCACGCCGCTTCCAGGGCGATGCACTGTAACTAGACGCAGGACTGACTTCCGCTGAGAAGTCCACCCTGTCGTGTTCGGCATGGTGGGAAAAGAATTCCTGTGTGCTTCCCTGTCGCAGTGGGCAGCGCGTGACGTCTTCTCAAGGGCGTACGTTCGACCCTCACCCCAGCCATCTCATTTACTCTCCACGACGGTGAAACGCACAGCATAGCTTTTGCGAGGTAAAGCCGTGTTTACAGTTTATTACCACCCAGGCTCCTTTGCGTCAACGTGAGAGTGTTTGTTTCCAGTTATTACTAATTATAGTTTTGCTACTTACACTTGAGACTGAAAGCGATGTTTGTGTAGTATGACTTGGGCGCTTTGGGAGTGAGTAAGCGGGATCGTGGTGGCGGACAGAGTTCAGCGTTGTCGCCAGATTCGGCCGTAAAGTTCGTGGAGGAGAAATATTTCTGGACCCATTCACACGTAGCTGATACTTGAGGTATGTCCGGTATGGTCTAGTGGCTAGGATACCTGTCTTTCACACAGGAGGCCAGGGTTCGATTACTGGTAGCGGAACGTCAATTTTCCAGGCTGAGATGAGAAATCTTCTCAGGGCCGTTTTTCGTCTTCGTGGTGTTGCTGCTCTGGGTTCCAAGTATAAGGTGAGAGAAAGTCAAGGAAAAGAGATACATGCTCACGTGATTGGCGGGGCCGTTTTTAAGGAAGAGGAGATGATTTTGCGGTTTTGGACTGCTGATGCGACAGTGTTGCGTGGCTCGTTAGCCCTTTGGGGTATAGCGTCGTGCTGGTAACGAGAAGGTCATGGGTTCGATCCCTCCACAGGCCATCCCACTTTCTCCGCCAATAGGAAATGCAGTCTCCCGCGAGACTCTGCCACGTAGATTCCAAATGATCTGCACATCGAGCTACAAGTCTGAACGTTTCGCTCAGGGGTAGCCAACGGCCGGCTCCCTTTCGATTAATGAAGTTAAGCAGAGGTGGGCGTGGTTAGTGATTACATGGGTGATAGGCGGGATCTCTGCGTGCTATTGGACCTTTCCCCTTTCACCCCCACTCTCCCCCTTTTGTGTTACAGTGTTGATGTGCTATGATGCCTCCCACAGCAATTTAAATTACGTTAACGAACATAGGATCCAAAATTTAAAGAGGTTCTTTGCAAAAAGAGCGAACGTAAAGTGCAGGAACGACTTTGGCAGTAACAGAACCGTACGAACCCACAGATAATTTCCCAAATATCGTAGATAACACTGTAGGGGAGCAGTGAGAATTCCGAAATTTGTAAATGAAAATTTAGCTTTTCGAATTGGAAAGGAAAGGTAGTCTTGATTAGCGTGTTTCTCGCAGCCGATTGTCGTACTGCTTCTGTCATATTGGCCCTGCCGCCGAGCGGCAGCGAGCGGCAGTCGAGCAAAGTCGGGCCAAGTCGACACACGATGAAGGGGCCGCCCACTTAGCTGCAACGAGGCGAGAGACGAGCAGATACTACTTGTGCAGCGACACTTGGCAATTTCGAGGATCGCATGGTGTTGAACACACACTATTGCGCTACGCAAAAACGACAGCCCTCTTGCGGTGGCCGGGAATCGAACCCGGATCAACTGCTTGGGAAGCAACCATGCTGACCGTTACACCACCACCGCCGCATTCCGCTGCACGCATCCTGTGTCGCGATGCGTTGCCGCCCCTGCTGCCACCAGAGGCCGAAGCGACCCTGCTGCAGGCGCCCTGCCCGCCGGCACATCCGAACGCGGGTCCACGCCGCTTCCAGGGCGATGCACTGTAACTAGACGCAGGACTGACTTCCGCTGAGAAGTCCACCCTGTCGTGTTCGGCATGGTGGGAAAAGAATTCCTGTGTGCTTCCCTGTCGCAGTGGGCAGCGCGTGACGTCTTCTCAAGGGCGTACGTTCGACCCTCACCCCAGCCATCTCATTTACTCTCCACGACGGTGAAACGCACAGCATAGCTTTTGCGAGGTAAAGCCGTGTTTACAGTTTATTACCACCCAGGCTCCTTTGCGTCAACGTGAGAGTGTTTGTTTCCAGTTATTACTAATTATAGTTTTGCTACTTACACTTGAGACTGAAAGCGATGTTTGTGTAGTATGACTTGGGCGCTTTGGGAGTGAGTAAGCGGGATCGTGGTGGCGGACAGAGTTCAGCGTTGTCGCCAGATTCGGCCGTAAAGTTCGTGGAGGAGAAATATTTCTGGACCCATTCACACGTAGCTGATACTTGAGGTATGTCCGGTATGGTCTAGTGGCTAGGATACCTGGCTTTCACACAGGAGGCCAGGGTTCGATTACTGGTAGCGGAACGTCAATTTTCCAGGCTGAGATGAGAAATCTTCTCAGGGCCGTTTTTCGTCTTCGTGGTGTTGCTGCTCTGGGTTCCAAGTATAAGGTGAGAGAAAGTCAAGGAAAAGAGATACATGCTCACGTGATTGGCGGGGCCGTTTTTAAGGAAGAGGAGATGATTTTGCGGTTTTGGACTGCTGATGCGACAGTGTTGCGTGGCTCGTTAGCCCTTTGGGGTATAGCGTCGTGCTGGTAACGAGAAGGTCATGGGTTCGATCCCTCCACAGGCCATCCCACTTTCTCCGCCAATAGGAAATGCAGTCTCCCGCGAGACTCTGCCACGTAGATTCCAAATGATCTGCACATCGAGCTACAAGTCTGAACGTTTCGCTCAGGGGTAGCCAACGGCCGGCTCCCTTTCGATTAATGAAGTTAAGCAGAGGTGGGCGTGGTTAGTGATTACATGGGTGATAGGCGGGATCTCTGCGTGCTATTGGACCTTTCCCCTTTCACCCCCACTCTCCCCCTTTTGTGTTACAGTGTTGATGTGCTATGATGCCTCCCACAGCAATTTAAATTACGTTAACGAACATAGGATCCAAAATTTAAAGAGGTTCTTTGCAAAAAGAGCGAACGTAAAGTGCAGGAACGACTTTGGCAGTAACAGAACCGTACGAACCCACAGATAATTTCCCAAATATCGTAGATAACACTGTAGGGGAGCAGTGAGAATTCCGAAATTTGTAAATGAAAATTTAGCTTTTCGAATTGGAAAGGAAAGGTAGTCTTGATTAGCGTGTTTCTCGCAGCCGATTGTCGTACTGCTTCTGTCATATTGGCCCTGCCGCCGAGCGGCAGCGAGCGGCAGTCGAGCAAAGTCGGGCCAAGTCGACACACGATGAAGGGGCCGCCCACTTAGCTGCAACGAGGCGAGAGACGAGCAGATACTACTTGTGCAGCGACACTTGGCAATTTCGAGGATCGCATGGTGTTGAACACACACTATTGCGCTACGCAAAAACGACAGCCCTCTTGCGGTGGCCGGGAATCGAACCCGGATCAACTGCTTGGGAAGCAACCATGCTGACCGTTACACCACCACCGCCGCATTCCGCTGCACGCATCCTGTGTCGCGATGCGTTGCCGCCCCTGCTGCCACCAGAGGCCGAAGCGACCCTGCTGCAGGCGCCCTGCCCGCCGGCACATCCGAACGCGGGTCCACGCCGCTTCCAGGGCGATGCACTGTAACTAGACGCAGGACTGACTTCCGCTGAGAAGTCCACCCTGTCGTGTTCGGCATGGTGGGAAAAGAATTCCTGTGTGCTTCCCTGTCGCAGTGGGCAGCGCGTGACGTCTTCTCAAGGGCGTACGTTCGACCCTCACCCCAGCCATCTCATTTACTCTCCACGACGGTGAAACGCACAGCATAGCTTTTGCGAGGTAAAGCCGTGTTTACAGTTTATTACCACCCAGGCTCCTTTGCGTCAACGTGAGAGTGTTTGTTTCCAGTTATTACTAATTATAGTTTTGCTACTTACACTTGAGACTGAAAGCGATGTTTGTGTAGTATGACTTGGGCGCTTTGGGAGTGAGTAAGCGGGATCGTGGTGGCGGACAGAGTTCAGCGTTGTCGCCAGATTCGGCCGTAAAGTTCGTGGAGGAGAAATATTTCTGGACCCATTCACACGTAGCTGATACTTGAGGTATGTCCGGTATGGTCTAGTGGCTAGGATACCTGGCTTTCACACAGGAGGCCAGGGTTCGATTACTGGTAGCGGAACGTCAATTTTCCAGGCTGAGATGAGAAATCTTCTCAGGGCCGTTTTTCGTCTTCGTGGTGTTGCTGCTCTGGGTTCCAAGTATAAGGTGAGAGAAAGTCAAGGAAAAGAGATACATGCTCACGTGATTGGCGGGGCCGTTTTTAAGGAAGAGGAGATGATTTTGCGGTTTTGGACTGCTGATGCGACAGTGTTGCGTGGCTCGTTAGCCCTTTGGGGTATAGCGTCGTGCTGGTAACGAGAAGGTCATGGGTTCGATCCCTCCACAGGCCATCCCACTTTCTCCGCCAATAGGAAATGCAGTCTCCCGCGAGACTCTGCCACGTAGATTCCAAATGATCTGCACATCGAGCTACAAGTCTGAACGTTTCGCTCAGGGGTAGCCAACGGCCGGCTCCCTTTCGATTAATGAAGTTAAGCAGAGGTGGGCGTGGTTAGTGATTACATGGGTGATAGGCGGGATCTCTGCGTGCTATTGGACCTTTCCCCTTTCACCCCCACTCTCCCCCTTTTGTGTTACAGTGTTGATGTGCTATGATGCCTCCCACAGCAATTTAAATTACGTTAACGAACATAGGATCCAAAATTTAAAGAGGTTCTTTGCAAAAAGAGCGAACGTAAAGTGCAGGAACGACTTTGGCAGTAACAGAACCGTACGAACCCACAGATAATTTCCCAAATATCGTAGATAACACTGTAGGGGAGCAGTGAGAATTCCGAAATTTGTAAATGAAAATTTAGCTTTTCGAATTGGAAAGGAAAGGTAGTCTTGATTAGCGTGTTTCTCGCAGCCGATTGTCGTACTGCTTCTGTCATATTGGCCCTGCCGCCGAGCGGCAGCGAGCGGCAGTCGAGCAAAGTCGGGCCAAGTCGACACACGATGAAGGGGCCGCCCACTTAGCTGCAACGAGGCGAGAGACGAGCAGATACTACTTGTGCAGCGACACTTGGCAATTTCGAGGATCGCATGGTGTTGAACACACACTATTGCGCTACGCAAAAACGACAGCCCTCTTGCGGTGGCCGGGAATCGAACCCGGATCAACTGCTTGGGAAGCAACCATGCTGACCGTTACACCACCACCGCCGCATTCCGCTGCACGCATCCTGTGTCGCGATGCGTTGCCGCCCCTGCTGCCACCAGAGGCCGAAGCGACCCTGCTGCAGGCGCCCTGCCCGCCGGCACATCCGAACGCGGGTCCACGCCGCTTCCAGGGCGATGCACTGTAACTAGACGCAGGACTGACTTCCGCTGAGAAGTCCACCCTGTCGTGTTCGGCATGGTGGGAAAAGAATTCCTGTGTGCTTCCCTGTCGCAGTGGGCAGCGCGTGACGTCTTCTCAAGGGCGTACGTTCGACCCTCACCCCAGCCATCTCATTTACTCTCCACGACGGTGAAACGCACAGCATAGCTTTTGCGAGGTAAAGCCGTGTTTACAGTTTATTACCACCCAGGCTCCTTTGCGTCAACGTGAGAGTGTTTGTTTCCAGTTATTACTAATTATAGTTTTGCTACTTACACTTGAGACTGAAAGCGATGTTTGTGTAGTATGACTTGGGCGCTTTGGGAGTGAGTAAGCGGGATCGTGGTGGCGGACAGAGTTCAGCGTTGTCGCCAGATTCGGCCGTAAAGTTCGTGGAGGAGAAATATTTCTGGACCCATTCACACGTAGCTGATACTTGAGGTATGTCCGGTATGGTCTAGTGGCTAGGATACCTGGCTTTCACACAGGAGGCCAGGGTTCGATTACTGGTAGCGGAACGTCAATTTTCCAGGCTGAGATGAGAAATCTTCTCAGGGCCGTTTTTCGTCTTCGTGGTGTTGCTGCTCTGGGTTCCAAGTATAAGGTGAGAGAAAGTCAAGGAAAAGAGATACATGCTCACGTGATTGGCGGGGCCGTTTTTAAGGAAGAGGAGATGATTTTGCGGTTTTGGACTGCTGATGCGACAGTGTTGCGTGGCTCGTTAGCCCTTTGGGGTATAGCGTCGTGCTGGTAACGAGAAGGTCATGGGTTCGATCCCTCCACAGGCCATCCCACTTTCTCCGCCAATAGGAAATGCAGTCTCCCGCGAGACTCTGCCACGTAGATTCCAAATGATCTGCACATCGAGCTACAAGTCTGAACGTTTCGCTCAGGGGTAGCCAACGGCCGGCTCCCTTTCGATTAATGAAGTTAAGCAGAGGTGGGCGTGGTTAGTGATTACATGGGTGATAGGCGGGATCTCTGCGTGCTATTGGACCTTTCCCCTTTCACCCCCACTCTCCCCCTTTTGTGTTACAGTGTTGATGTGCTATGATGCCTCCCACAGCAATTTAAATTACGTTAACGAACATAGGATCCAAAATTTAAAGAGGTTCTTTGCAAAAAGAGCGAACGTAAAGTGCAGGAACGACTTTGGCAGTAACAGAACCGTACGAACCCACAGATAATTTCCCAAATATCGTAGATAACACTGTAGGGGAGCAGTGAGAATTCCGAAATTTGTAAATGAAAATTTAGCTTTTCGAATTGGAAAGGAAAGGTAGTCTTGATTAGCGTGTTTCTCGCAGCCGATTGTCGTACTGCTTCTGTCATATTGGCCCTGCCACCGAGCGGCAGCGAGCGGCAGTCGAGCAAAGTCGGGCCAAGTCGACACACGATGAAGGGGCCGCCCACTTAGCTGCAACGAGGCGAGAGACGAGCAGATACTACTTGTGCAGCGACACTTGGCAATTTCGAGGATCGCATGGTGTTGAACACACACTATTGCGCTACGCAAAAACGACAGCCCTCTTGCGGTGGCCGGGAATCGAACCCGGATCAACTGCTTGGGAAGCAACCATGCTGACCGTTACACCACCACCGCCGCATTCCGCTGCACGCATCCTGTGTCGCGATGCGTTGCCGCCCCTGCTGCCACCAGAGGCCGAAGCGACCCTGCTGCAGGCGCCCTGCCCGCCGGCACATCCGAACGCGGGTCCACGCCGCTTCCAGGGCGATGCACTGTAACTAGACGCAGGACTGACTTCCGCTGAGAAGTCCACCCTGTCGTGTTCGGCATGGTGGGAAAAGAATTCCTGTGTGCTTCCCTGTCGCAGTGGGCAGCGCGTGACGTCTTCTCAAGGGCGTACGTTCGACCCTCACCCCAGCCATCTCATTTACTCTCCACGACGGTGAAACGCACAGCATAGCTTTTGCGAGGTAAAGCCGTGTTTACAGTTTATTACCACCCAGGCTCCTTTGCGTCAACGTGAGAGTGTTTGTTTCCAGTTATTACTAATTATAGTTTTGCTACTTACACTTGAGACTGAAAGCGATGTTTGTGTAGTATGACTTGGGCGCTTTGGGAGTGAGTAAGCGGGATCGTGGTGGCGGACAGAGTTCAGCGTTGTCGCCAGATTCGGCCGTAAAGTTCGTGGAGGAGAAATATTTCTGGACCCATTCACACGTAGCTGATACTTGAGGTATGTCCGGTATGGTCTAGTGGCTAGGATACCTGGCTTTCACACAGGAGGCCAGGGTTCGATTACTGGTAGCGGAACGTCAATTTTCCAGGCTGAGATGAGAAATCTTCTCAGGGCCGTTTTTCGTCTTCGTGGTGTTGCTGCTCTGGGTTCCAAGTATAAGGTGAGAGAAAGTCAAGGAAAAGAGATACATGCTCACGTGATTGGCGGGGCCGTTTTTAAGGAAGAGGAGATGATTTTGCGGTTTTGGACTGCTGATGCGACAGTGTTGCGTGGCTCGTTAGCCCTTTGGGGTATAGCGTCGTGCTGGTAACGAGAAGGTCATGGGTTCGATCCCTCCACAGGCCATCCCACTTTCTCCGCCAATAGGAAATGCAGTCTCCCGCGAGACTCTGCCACGTAGATTCCAAATGATCTGCACATCGAGCTACAAGTCTGAACGTTTCGCTCAGGGGTAGCCAACGGCCGGCTCCCTTTCGATTAATGAAGTTAAGCAGAGGTGGGCGTGGTTAGTGATTACATGGGTGATAGGCGGGATCTCTGCGTGCTATTGGACCTTTCCCCTTTCACCCCCACTCTCCCCCTTTTGTGTTACAGTGTTGATGTGCTATGATGCCTCCCACAGCAATTTAAATTACGTTAACGAACATAGGATCCAAAATTTAAAGAGGTTCTTTGCAAAAAGAGCGAACGTAAAGTGCAGGAACGACTTTGGCAGTAACAGAACCGTACGAACCCACAGATAATTTCCCAAATATCGTAGATAACACTGTAGGGGAGCAGTGAGAATTCCGAAATTTGTAAATGAAAATTTAGCTTTTCGAATTGGAAAGGAAAGGTAGTCTTGATTAGCGTGTTTCTCGCAGCCGATTGTCGTACTGCTTCTGTCATATTGGCCCTGCCGCCGAGCGGCAGCGAGCGGCAGTCGAGCAAAGTCGGGCCAAGTCGACACACGATGAAGGGGCCGCCCACTTAGCTGCAACGAGGCGAGAGACGAGCAGATACTACTTGTGCAGCGACACTTGGCAATTTCGAGGATCGCATGGTGTTGAACACACACTATTGCGCTACGCAAAAACGACAGCCCTCTTGCGGTGGCCGGGAATCGAACCCGGATCAACTGCTTGGGAAGCAACCATGCTGACCGTTACACCACCACCGCCGCATTCCGCTGCACGCATCCTGTGTCGCGATGCGTTGCCGCCCCTGCTGCCACCAGAGGCCGAAGCGACCCTGCTGCAGGCGCCCTGCCCGCCGGCACATCCGAACGCGGGTCCACGCCGCTTCCAGGGCGATGCACTGTAACTAGACGCAGGACTGACTTCCGCTGAGAAGTCCACCCTGTCGTGTTCGGCATGGTGGGAAAAGAATTCCTGTGTGCTTCCCTGTCGCAGTGGGCAGCGCGTGACGTCTTCTCAAGGGCGTACGTTCGACCCTCACCCCAGCCATCTCATTTACTCTCCACGACGGTGAAACGCACAGCATAGCTTTTGCGAGGTAAAGCCGTGTTTACAGTTTATTACCACCCAGGCTCCTTTGCGTCAACGTGAGAGTGTTTGTTTCCAGTTATTACTAATTATAGTTTTGCTACTTACACTTGAGACTGAAAGCGATGTTTGTGTAGTATGACTTGGGCGCTTTGGGAGTGAGTAAGCGGGATCGTGGTGGCGGACAGAGTTCAGCGTTGTCGCCAGATTCGGCCGTAAAGTTCGTGGAGGAGAAATATTTCTGGACCCATTCACACGTAGCTGATACTTGAGGTATGTCCGGTATGGTCTAGTGGCTAGGATACCTGGCTTTCACACAGGAGGCCAGGGTTCGATTACTGGTAGCGGAACGTCAATTTTCCAGGCTGAGATGAGAAATCTTCTCAGGGCCGTTTTTCGTCTTCGTGGTGTTGCTGCTCTGGGTTCCAAGTATAAGGTGAGAGAAAGTCAAGGAAAAGAGATACATGCTCACGTGATTGGCGGGGCCGTTTTTAAGGAAGAGGAGATGATTTTGCGGTTTTGGACTGCTGATGCGACAGTGTTGCGTGGCTCGTTAGCCCTTTGGGGTATAGCGTCGTGCTGGTAACGAGAAGGTCATGGGTTCGATCCCTCCACAGGCCATCCCACTTTCTCCGCCAATAGGAAATGCAGTCTCCCGCGAGACTCTGCCACGTAGATTCCAAATGATCTGCACATCGAGCTACAAGTCTGAACGTTTCGCTCAGGGGTAGCCAACGGCCGGCTCCCTTTCGATTAATGAAGTTAAGCAGAGGTGGGCGTGGTTAGTGATTACATGGGTGATAGGCGGGATCTCTGCGTGCTATTGGACCTTTCCCCTTTCACCCCCACTCTCCCCCTTTTGTGTTACAGTGTTGATGTGCTATGATGCCTCCCACAGCAATTTAAATTACGTTAACGAACATAGGATCCAAAATTTAAAGAGGTTCTTTGCAAAAAGAGCGAACGTAAAGTGCAGGAACGACTTTGGCAGTAACAGAACCGTACGAACCCACAGATAATTTCCCAAATATCGTAGATAACACTGTAGGGGAGCAGTGAGAATTCCGAAATTTGTAAATGAAAATTTAGCTTTTCGAATTGGAAAGGAAAGGTAGTCTTGATTAGCGTGTTTCTCGCAGCCGATTGTCGTACTGCTTCTGTCATATTGGCCCTGCCGCCGAGCGGCAGCGAGCGGCAGTCGAGCAAAGTCGGGCCAAGTCGACACACGATGAAGGGGCCGCCCACTTAGCTGCAACGAGGCGAGAGACGAGCAGATACTACTTGTGCAGCGACACTTGGCAATTTCGAGGATCGCATGGTGTTGAACACACACTATTGCGCTACGCAAAAACGACAGCCCTCTTGCGGTGGCCGGGAATCGAACCCGGATCAACTGCTTGGGAAGCAACCATGCTGACCGTTACACCACCACCGCCGCATTCCGCTGCACGCATCCTGTGTCGCGATGCGTTGCCGCCCCTGCTGCCACCAGAGGCCGAAGCGACCCTGCTGCAGGCGCCCTGCCCGCCGGCACATCCGAACGCGGGTCCACGCCGCTTCCAGGGCGATGCACTGTAACTAGACGCAGGACTGACTTCCGCTGAGAAGTCCACCCTGTCGTGTTCGGCATGGTGGGAAAAGAATTCCTGTGTGCTTCCCTGTCGCAGTGGGCAGCGCGTGACGTCTTCTCAAGGGCGTACGTTCGACCCTCACCCCAGCCATCTCATTTACTCTCCACGACGGTGAAACGCACAGCATAGCTTTTGCGAGGTAAAGCCGTGTTTACAGTTTATTACCACCCAGGCTCCTTTGCGTCAACGTGAGAGTGTTTGTTTCCAGTTATTACTAATTATAGTTTTGCTACTTACACTTGAGACTGAAAGCGATGTTTGTGTAGTATGACTTGGGCGCTTTGGGAGTGAGTAAGCGGGATCGTGGTGGCGGACAGAGTTCAGCGTTGTCGCCAGATTCGGCCGTAAAGTTCGTGGAGGAGAAATATTTCTGGACCCATTCACACGTAGCTGATACTTGAGGTATGTCCGGTATGGTCTAGTGGCTAGGATACCTGTCTTTCACACAGGAGGCCAGGGTTCGATTACTGGTAGCGGAACGTCAATTTTCCAGGCTGAGATGAGAAATCTTCTCAGGGCCGTTTTTCGTCTTCGTGGTGTTGCTGCTCTGGGTTCCAAGTATAAGGTGAGAGAAAGTCAAGGAAAAGAGATACATGCTCACGTGATTGGCGGGGCCGTTTTTAAGGAAGAGGAGATGATTTTGCGGTTTTGGACTGCTGATGCGACAGTGTTGCGTGGCTCGTTAGCCCTTTGGGGTATAGCGTCGTGCTGGTAACGAGAAGGTCATGGGTTCGATCCCTCCACAGGCCATCCCACTTTCTCCGCCAATAGGAAATGCAGTCTCCCGCGAGACTCTGCCACGTAGATTCCAAATGATCTGCACATCGAGCTACAAGTCTGAACGTTTCGCTCAGGGGTAGCCAACGGCCGGCTCCCTTTCGATTAATGAAGTTAAGCAGAGGTGGGCGTGGTTAGTGATTACATGGGTGATAGGCGGGATCTCTGCGTGCTATTGGACCTTTCCCCTTTCACCCCCACTCTCCCCCTTTTGTGTTACAGTGTTGATGTGCTATGATGCCTCCCACAGCAATTTAAATTACGTTAACGAACATAGGATCCAAAATTTAAAGAGGTTCTTTGCAAAAAGAGCGAACGTAAAGTGCAGGAACGACTTTGGCAGTAACAGAACCGTACGAACCCACAGATAATTTCCCAAATATCGTAGATAACACTGTAGGGGAGCAGTGAGAATTCCGAAATTTGTAAATGAAAATTTAGCTTTTCGAATTGGAAAGGAAAGGTAGTCTTGATTAGCGTGTTTCTCGCAGCCGATTGTCGTACTGCTTCTGTCATATTGGCCCTGCCGCCGAGCGGCAGCGAGCGGCAGTCGAGCAAAGTCGGGCCAAGTCGACACACGATGAAGGGGCCGCCCACTTAGCTGCAACGAGGCGAGAGACGAGCAGATACTACTTGTGCAGCGACACTTGGCAATTTCGAGGATCGCATGGTGTTGAACACACACTATTGCGCTACGCAAAAACGACAGCCCTCTTGCGGTGGCCGGGAATCGAACCCGGATCAACTGCTTGGGAAGCAACCATGCTGACCGTTACACCACCACCGCCGCATTCCGCTGCACGCATCCTGTGTCGTGATGCGTTGCCGCCCCTGCTGCCACCAGAGGCCGAAGCGACCCTGCTGCAGGCGCCCTGCCCGCCGGCACATCCGAACGCGGGTCCACGCCGCTTCCAGGGCGATGCACTGTAACTAGACGCAGGACTGACTTCCGCTGAGAAGTCCACCCTGTCGTGTTCGGCATGGTGGGAAAAGAATTCCTGTGTGCTTCCCTGTCGCAGTGGGCAGCGCGTGACGTCTTCTCAAGGGCGTACGTTCGACCCTCACCCCAGCCATCTCATTTACTCTCCACGACGGTGAAACGCACAGCATAGCTTTTGCGAGGTAAAGCCGTGTTTACAGTTTATTACCACCCAGGCTCCTTTGCGTCAACGTGAGAGTGTTTGTTTCCAGTTATTACTAATTATAGTTTTGCTACTTACACTTGAGACTGAAAGCGATGTTTGTGTAGTATGACTTGGGCGCTTTGGGAGTGAGTAAGCGGGATCGTGGTGGCGGACAGAGTTCAGCGTTGTCGCCAGATTCGGCCGTAAAGTTCGTGGAGGAGAAATATTTCTGGACCCATTCACACGTAGCTGATACTTGAGGTATGTCCGGTATGGTCTAGTGGCTAGGATACCTGGCTTTCACACAGGAGGCCAGGGTTCGATTACTGGTAGCGGAACGTCAATTTTCCAGGCTGAGATGAGAAATCTTCTCAGGGCCGTTTTTCGTCTTCGTGGTGTTGCTGCTCTGGGTTCCAAGTATAAGGTGAGAGAAAGTCAAGGAAAAGAGATACATGCTCACGTGATTGGCGGGGCCGTTTTTAAGGAAGAGGAGATGATTTTGCGGTTTTGGACTGCTGATGCGACAGTGTTGCGTGGCTCGTTAGCCCTTTGGGGTATAGCGTCGTGCTGGTAACGAGAAGGTCATGGGTTCGATCCCTCCACAGGCCATCCCACTTTCTCCGCCAATAGGAAATGCAGTCTCCCGCGAGACTCTGCCACGTAGATTCCAAATGATCTGCACATCGAGCTACAAGTCTGAACGTTTCGCTCAGGGGTAGCCAACGGCCGGCTCCCTTTCGATTAATGAAGTTAAGCAGAGGTGGGCGTGGTTAGTGATTACATGGGTGATAGGCGGGATCTCTGCGTGCTATTGGACCTTTCCCCTTTCACCCCCACTCTCCCCCTTTTGTGTTACAGTGTTGATGTGCTATGATGCCTCCCACAGCAATTTAAATTACGTTAACGAACATAGGATCCAAAATTTAAAGAGGTTCTTTGCAAAAAGAGCGAACGTAAAGTGCAGGAACGACTTTGGCAGTAACAGAACCGTACGAACCCACAGATAATTTCCCAAATATCGTAGATAACACTGTAGGGGAGCAGTGAGAATTCCGAAATTTGTAAATGAAAATTTAGCTTTTCGAATTGGAAAGGAAAGGTAGTCTTGATTAGCGTGTTTCTCGCAGCCGATTGTCGTACTGCTTCTGTCATATTGGCCCTGCCGCCGAGCGGCAGCGAGCGGCAGTCGAGCAAAGTCGGGCCAAGTCGACACACGATGAAGGGGCCGCCCACTTAGCTGCAACGAGGCGAGAGACGAGCAGATACTACTTGTGCAGCGACACTTGGCAATTTCGAGGATCGCATGGTGTTGAACACACACTATTGCGCTACGCAAAAACGACAGCCCTCTTGCGGTGGCCGGGAATCGAACACGGATCAACTGCTTGGGAAGCAACCATGCTGACCGTTACACCACCACCGCCGCATTCCGCTGCACGCATCCTGTGTCGTGATGCGTTGCCGCCCCTGCTGCCACCAGAGGCCGAAGCGACCCTGCTGCAGGCGCCCTGCCCGCCCGCACATCCGAACGCGGGTCCACGCCGCTTCCAGGGCGATGCACTGTAACTAGACGCAGGACTGACTTCCGCTGAGAAGTCCACCCTGTCGTGTTCGGCATGGTGGGAAAAGAATTCCTGTGTGCTTCCCTGTCGCAGTGGGCAGCGCGTGACGTCTTCTCAAGGGCGTACGTTCGACCCTCACCCCAGCCATCTCATTTACTCTCCACGACGGTGAAACGCACAGCATAGCTTTTGCGAGGTAAAGCCGTGTTTACAGTTTATTACCACCCAGGCTCCTTTGCGTCAACGTGAGAGTGTTTGTTTCCAGTTATTACTAATTATAGTTTTGCTACTTACACTTGAGACTGAAAGCGATGTTTGTGTAGTATGACTTGGGCGCTTTGGGAGTGAGTAAGCGGGATCGTGGTGGCGGACAGAGTTCAGCGTTGTCGCCAGATTCGGCCGTAAAGTTCGTGGAGGAGAAATATTTCTGGACCCATTCACACGTAGCTGATACTTGAGGTATGTCCGGTATGGTCTAGTGGCTAGGATACCTGGCTTTCACACAGGAGGCCAGGGTTCGATTACTGGTAGCGGAACGTCAATTTTCCAGGCTGAGATGAGAAATCTTCTCAGGGCCGTTTTTCGTCTTCGTGGTGTTGCTGCTCTGGGTTCCAAGTATAAGGTGAGAGAAAGTCAAGGAAAAGAGATACATGCTCACGTGATTGGCGGGGCCGTTTTTAAGGAAGAGGAGATGATTTTGCGGTTTTGGACTGCTGATGCGACAGTGTTGCGTGGCTCGTTAGCCCTTTGGGGTATAGCGTCGTGCTGGTAACGAGGAGGTCATGGGTTCGATCCCTCCACAGGCCATCCCACTTTCTCCGCCAATAGGAAATGCAGTCTCCCGCGAGACTCTGCCACGTAGATTCCAAATGATCTGCACATCGAGCTACAAGTCTGAACGTTTCGCTCAGGGGTAGCCAACGGCCGGCTCCCTTTCGATTAATGAAGTTAAGCAGAGGTGGGCGTGGTTAGTGATTACATGGGTGATAGGCGGGATCTCTGCGTGCTATTGGACCTTTCCCCTTTCACCCCCACTCTCCCCCTTTTGTGTTACAGTGTTGATGTGCTATGATGCCTCCCACAGCAATTTAAATTACGTTAACGAACATAGGATCCAAAATTTAAAGAGGTTCTTTGCAAAAAGAGCGAACGTAAAGTGCAGGAACGACTTTGGCAGTAACAGAACCGTACGAACCCACAGATAATTTCCCAAATATCGTAGATAACACTGTAGGGGAGCAGTGAGAATTCCGAAATTTGTAAATGAAAATTTAGCTTTTCGAATTGGAAAGGAAAGGTAGTCTTGATTAGCGTGTTTCTCGCAGCCGATTGTCGTACTGCTTCTGTCATATTGGCCCTGCCGCCGAGCGGCAGCGAGCGGCAGTCGAGCAAAGTCGGGCCAAGTCGACACACGATGAAGGGGCCGCCCACTTAGCTGCAACGAGGCGAGAGACGAGCAGATACTACTTGTGCAGCGACACTTGGCAATTTCGAGGATCGCATGGTGTTGAACACACACTATTGCGCTACGCAAAAACGACAGCCCTCTTGCGGTGGCCGGGAATCGAACCCGGATCAACTGCTTGGGAAGCAACCATGCTGACCGTTACACCACCACCGCCGCATTCCGCTGCACGCATCCTGTGTCGCGATGCGTTGCCGCCCCTGCTGCCACCAGAGGCCGAAGCGACCCTGCTGCAGGCGCCCTGCCCGCCGGCACATCCGAACGCGGGTCCACGCCGCTTCCAGGGCGATGCACTGTAACTAGACGCAGGACTGACTTCCGCTGAGAAGTCCACCCTGTCGTGTTCGGCATGGTGGGAAAAGAATTCCTGTGTGCTTCCCTGTCGCAGTGGGCAGCGCGTGACGTCTTCTCAAGGGCGTACGTTCGACCCTCACCCCAGCCATCTCATTTACTCTCCACGACGGTGAAACGCACAGCATAGCTTTTGCGAGGTAAAGCCGTGTTTACAGTTTATTACCACCCAGGCTCCTTTGCGTCAACGTGAGAGTGTTTGTTTCCAGTTATTACTAATTATAGTTTTGCTACTTACACTTGAGACTGAAAGCGATGTTTGTGTAGTATGACTTGGGCGCTTTGGGAGTGAGTAAGCGGGATCGTGGTGGCGGACAGAGTTCAGCGTTGTCGCCAGATTCGGCCGTAAAGTTCGTGGAGGAGAAATATTTCTGGACCCATTCACACGTAGCTGATACTTGAGGTATGTCCGGTATGGTCTAGTGGCTAGGATACCTGGCTTTCACACAGGAGGCCAGGGTTCGATTACTGGTAGCGGAACGTCAATTTTCCAGGCTGAGATGAGAAATCTTCTCAGGGCCGTTTTTCGTCTTCGTGGTGTTGCTGCTCTGGGTTCCAAGTATAAGGTGAGAGAAAGTCAAGGAAAAGAGATACATGCTCACGTGATTGGCGGGGCCGTTTTTAAGGAAGAGGAGATGATTTTGCGGTTTTGGACTGCTGATGCGACAGTGTTGCGTGGCTCGTTAGCCCTTTGGGGTATAGCGTCGTGCTGGTAACGAGAAGGTCATGGGTTCGATCCCTCCACAGGCCATCCCACTTTCTCCGCCAATAGGAAATGCAGTCTCCCGCGAGACTCTGCCACGTAGATTCCAAATGATCTGCACATCGAGCTACAAGTCTGAACGTTTCGCTCAGGGGTAGCCAACGGCCGGCTCCCTTTCGATTAATGAAGTTAAGCAGAGGTGGGCGTGGTTAGTGATTACATGGGTGATAGGCGGGATCTCTGCGTGCTATTGGACCTTTCCCCTTTCACCCCCACTCTCCCCCTTTTGTGTTACAGTGTTGATGTGCTATGATGCCTCCCACAGCAATTTAAATTACGTTAAGGAACATAGGATCCAAAATTTAAAGAGGTTCTTTGCAAAAAGAGCGAACGTAAAGTGCAGGAACGACTTTGGCAGTAACAGAACCGTACGAACCCACAGATAATTTCCCAAATATCGTAGATAACACTGTAGGGGAGCAGTGAGAATTCCGAAATTTGTAAATGAAAATTTAGCTTTTCGAATTGGAAAGGAAAGGTAGTCTTGATTAGCGTGTTTCTCGCAGCCGATTGTCGTACTGCTTCTGTCATATTGGCCCTGCCGCCGAGCGGCAGCGAGCGGCAGTCGAGCCAAGTCGACACACGATGAAGGGGCCGCCCACTTAGCTGCAACGAGGCGAGAGACGAGCAGATACTACTTGTGCAGCGACACTTGGCAATTTCGAGGATCGCATGGTGTTGAACACACACTATTGCGCTACGCAAAAACGACAGCCCTCTTGCGGTGGCCGGGAATCGAACCCGGATCAACTGCTTGGGAAGCAACCATGCTGACCGTTACACCACCACCGCCGCATTCCGCTGCACGCATCCTGTGTCGCGATGCGTTGCCGCCCCTGCTGCCACCAGAGGCCGAAGCGACCCTGCTGCAGGCGCCCTGCCCGCCGGCACATCCGAACGCGGGTCCACGCCGCTTCCAGGGCGATGCACTGTAACTAGACGCAGGACTGACTTCCGCTGAGAAGTCCACCCTGTCGTGTTCGGCATGGTGGGAAAAGAATTCCTGTGTGCTTCCCTGTCGCAGTGGGCAGCGCGTGACGTCTTCTCAAGGGCGTACGTTCGACCCTCACCCCAGCCATCTCATTTACTCTCCACGACGGTGAAACGCACAGCATAGCTTTTGCGAGGTAAAGCCGTGTTTACAGTTTATTACCACCCAGGCTCCTTTGCGTCAACGTGAGAGTGTTTGTTTCCAGTTATTACTAATTATAGTTTTGCTACTTACACTTGAGACTGAAAGCGATGTTTGTGTAGTATGACTTGGGCGCTTTGGGAGTGAGTAAGCGGGATCGTGGTGGCGGACAGAGTTCAGCGTTGTCGCCAGATTCGGCCGTAAAGTTCGTGGAGGAGAAATATTTCTGGACCCATTCACACGTAGCTGATACTTGAGGTATGTCCGGTATGGTCTAGTGGCTAGGATACCTGTCTTTCACACAGGAGGCCAGGGTTCGATTACTGGTAGCGGAACGTCAATTTTCCAGGCTGAGATGAGAAATCTTCTCAGGGCCGTTTTTCGTCTTCGTGGTGTTGCTGCTCTGGGTTCCAAGTATAAGGTGAGAGAAAGTCAAGGAAAAGAGATACATGCTCACGTGATTGGCGGGGCCGTTTTTAAGGAAGAGGAGATGATTTTGCGGTTTTGGACTGCTGATGCGACAGTGTTGCGTGGCTCGTTAGCCCTTTGGGGTATAGCGTCGTGCTGGTAACGAGAAGGTCATGGGTTCGATCCCTCCACAGGCCATCCCACTTTCTCCGCCAATAGGAAATGCAGTCTCCCGCGAGACTCTGCCACGTAGATTCCAAATGATCTGCACATCGAGCTACAAGTCTGAACGTTTCGCTCAGGGGTAGCCAACGGCCGGCTCCCTTTCGATTAATGAAGTTAAGCAGAGGTGGGCGTGGTTAGTGATTACATGGGTGATAGGCGGGATCTCTGCGTGCTATTGGACCTTTCCCCTTTCACCCCCACTCTCCCCCTTTTGTGTTACAGTGTTGATGTGCTATGATGCCTCCCACAGCAATTTAAATTACGTTAACGAACATAGGATCCAAAATTTAAAGAGGTTCTTTGCAAAAAGAGCGAACGTAAAGTGCAGGAACGACTTTGGCAGTAACAGAACCGTACGAACCCACAGATAATTTCCCAAATATCGTAGATAACACTGTAGGGGAGCAGTGAGAATTCCGAAATTTGTAAATGAAAATTTAGCTTTTCGAATTGGAAAGGAAAGGTAGTCTTGATTAGCGTGTTTCTCGCAGCCGATTGTCGTACTGCTTCTGTCATATTGGCCCTGCCGCCGAGCGGCAGCGAGCGGCAGTCGAGCAAAGTCGGGCCAAGTCGACACACGATGAAGGGGCCGCCCACTTAGCTGCAACGAGGCGAGAGACGAGCAGATACTACTTGTGCAGCGACACTTGGCAATTTCGAGGATCGCATGGTGTTGAACACACACTATTGCGCTACGCAAAAACGACAGCCCTCTTGCGGTGGCCGGGAATCGAACACGGATCAACTGCTTGGGAAGCAACCATGCTGACCGTTACACCACCACCGCCGCATTCCGCTGCACGCATCCTGTGTCGTGATGCGTTGCCGCCCCTGCTGCCACCAGAGGCCGAAGCGACCCTGCTGCAGGCGCCCTGCCCGCCCGCACATCCGAACGCGGGTCCACGCCGCTTCCAGGGCGATGCACTGTAACTAGACGCAGGACTGACTTCCGCTGAGAAGTCCACCCTGTCGTGTTCGGCATGGTGGGAAAAGAATTCCTGTGTGCTTCCCTGTCGCAGTGGGCAGCGCGTGACGTCTTCTCAAGGGCGTACGTTCGACCCTCACCCCAGCCATCTCATTTACTCTCCACGACGGTGAAACGCACAGCATAGCTTTTGCGAGGTAAAGCCGTGTTTACAGTTTATTACCACCCAGGCTCCTTTGCGTCAACGTGAGAGTGTTTGTTTCCAGTTATTACTAATTATAGTTTTGCTACTTACACTTGAGACTGAAAGCGATGTTTGTGTAGTATGACTTGGGCGCTTTGGGAGTGAGTAAGCGGGATCGTGGTGGCGGACAGAGTTCAGCGTTGTCGCCAGATTCGGCCGTAAAGTTCGTGGAGGAGAAATATTTCTGGACCCATTCACACGTAGCTGATACTTGAGGTATGTCCGGTATGGTCTAGTGGCTAGGATACCTGGCTTTCACACAGGAGGCCAGGGTTCGATTACTGGTAGCGGAACGTCAATTTTCCAGGCTGAGATGAGAAATCTTCTCAGGGCCGTTTTTCGTCTTCGTGGTGTTGCTGCTCTGGGTTCCAAGTATAAGGTGAGAGAAAGTCAAGGAAAAGAGATACATGCTCACGTGATTGGCGGGGCCGTTTTTAAGGAAGAGGAGATGATTTTGCGGTTTTGGACTGCTGATGCGACAGTGTTGCGTGGCTCGTTAGCCCTTTGGGGTATAGCGTCGTGCTGGTAACGAGGAGGTCATGGGTTCGATCCCTCCACAGGCCATCCCACTTTCTCCGCCAATAGGAAATGCAGTCTCCCGCGAGACTCTGCCACGTAGATTCCAAATGATCTGCACATCGAGCTACAAGTCTGAACGTTTCGCTCAGGGGTAGCCAACGGCCGGCTCCCTTTCGATTAATGAAGTTAAGCAGAGGTGGGCGTGGTTAGTGATTACATGGGTGATAGGCGGGATCTCTGCGTGCTATTGGACCTTTCCCCTTTCACCCCCACTCTCCCCCTTTTGTGTTACAGTGTTGATGTGCTATGATGCCTCCCACAGCAATTTAAATTACGTTAACGAACATAGGATCCAAAATTTAAAGAGGTTCTTTGCAAAAAGAGCGAACGTAAAGTGCAGGAACGACTTTGGCAGTAACAGAACCGTACGAACCCACAGATAATTTCCCAAATATCGTAGATAACACTGTAGGGGAGCAGTGAGAATTCCGAAATTTGTAAATGAAAATTTAGCTTTTCGAATTGGAAAGGAAAGGTAGTCTTGATTAGCGTGTTTCTCGCAGCCGATTGTCGTACTGCTTCTGTCATATTGGCCCTGCCGCCGAGCGGCAGCGAGCGGCAGTCGAGCAAAGTCGGGCCAAGTCGACACACGATGAAGGGGCCGCCCACTTAGCTGCAACGAGGCGAGAGACGAGCAGATACTACTTGTGCAGCGACACTTGGCAATTTCGAGGATCGCATGGTGTTGAACACACACTATTGCGCTACGCAAAAACGACAGCCCTCTTGCGGTGGCCGGGAATCGAACCCGGATCAACTGCTTGGGAAGCAACCATGCTGACCGTTACACCACCACCGCCGCATTCCGCTGCACGCATCCTGTGTCGCGATGCGTTGCCGCCCCTGCTGCCACCAGAGGCCGAAGCGACCCTGCTGCAGGCGCCCTGCCCGCCGGCACATCCGAACGCGGGTCCACGCCGCTTCCAGGGCGATGCACTGTAACTAGACGCAGGACTGACTTCCGCTGAGAAGTCCACCCTGTCGTGTTCGGCATGGTGGGAAAAGAATTCCTGTGTGCTTCCCTGTCGCAGTGGGCAGCGCGTGACGTCTTCTCAAGGGCGTACGTTCGACCCTCACCCCAGCCATCTCATTTACTCTCCACGACGGTGAAACGCACAGCATAGCTTTTGCGAGGTAAAGCCGTGTTTACAGTTTATTACCACCCAGGCTCCTTTGCGTCAACGTGAGAGTGTTTGTTTCCAGTTATTACTAATTATAGTTTTGCTACTTACACTTGAGACTGAAAGCGATGTTTGTGTAGTATGACTTGGGCGCTTTGGGAGTGAGTAAGCGGGATCGTGGTGGCGGACAGAGTTCAGCGTTGTCGCCAGATTCGG
Organism: Schistocerca gregaria; assembly: GCF_023897955.1. Taxonomy (NCBI): domain Eukaryota; kingdom Metazoa; phylum Arthropoda; class Insecta; order Orthoptera; family Acrididae; genus Schistocerca; species Schistocerca gregaria. Next base: position 96,287,127 of record NC_064927.1, on the reverse strand, counting down.
CCGTAAAGTTCGTGGAGGAGAAATATTTCTGGACCCATTCACACGTAGCTGATACTTGAGGTATGTCCGGTATGGTCTAGTGGCTAGGATACCTGGCTTTCACACAGGAGGCCAGGGTTCGATTACTGGTAGCGGAACGTCAATTTTCCAGGCTGAGATGAGAAATCTTCTCAGGGCCGTTTTTCGTCTTCGTGGTGTTGCTGCTCTGGGTTCCAAGTATAAGGTGAGAGAAAGTCAAGGAAAAGAGATACATGCTCACGTGATTGGCGGGGCCGTTTTTAAGGAAGAGGAGATGATTTTGCGGTTTTGGACTGCTGATGCGACAGTGTTGCGTGGCTCGTTAGCCCTTTGGGGTATAGCGTCGTGCTGGTAACGAGAAGGTCATGGGTTCGATCCCTCCACAGGCCATCCCACTTTCTCCGCCAATAGGAAATGCAGTCTCCCGCGAGACTCTGCCACGTAGATTCCAAATGATCTGCACATCGAGCTACAAGTCTGAACGTTTCGCTCAGGGGTAGCCAACGGCCGGCTCCCTTTCGATTAATGAAGTTAAGCAGAGGTGGGCGTGGTTAGTGATTACATGGGTGATAGGCGGGATCTCTGCGTGCTATTGGACCTTTCCCCTTTCACCCCCACTCTCCCCCTTTTGTGTTACAGTGTTGATGTGCTATGATGCCTCCCACAGCAATTTAAATTACGTTAACGAACATAGGATCCAAAATTTAAAGAGGTTCTTTGCAAAAAGAGCGAACGTAAAGTGCAGGAACGACTTTGGCAGTAACAGAACCGTACGAACCCACAGATAATTTCCCAAATATCGTAGATAACACTGTAGGGGAGCAGTGAGAATTCCGAAATTTGTAAATGAAAATTTAGCTTTTCGAATTGGAAAGGAAAGGTAGTCTTGATTAGCGTGTTTCTCGCAGCCGATTGTCGTACTGCTTCTGTCATATTGGCCCTGCCGCCGAGCGGCAGCGAGCGGCAGTCGAGCAAAGTCGGGCCAAGTCGACACACGATGAAGGGGCCGCCCACTTAGCTGCAACGAGGCGAGAGACGAGCAGATACTACTTGTGCAGCGACACTTGGCAATTTCGAGGATCGCATGGTGTTGAACACACACTATTGCGCTACGCAAAAACGACAGCCCTCTTGCGGTGGCCGGGAATCGAACACGGATCAACTGCTTGGGAAGCAACCATGCTGACCGTTACACCACCACCGCCGCATTCCGCTGCACGCATCCTGTGTCGTGATGCGTTGCCGCCCCTGCTGCCACCAGAGGCCGAAGCGACCCTGCTGCAGGCGCCCTGCCCGCCCGCACATCCGAACGCGGGTCCACGCCGCTTCCAGGGCGATGCACTGTAACTAGACGCAGGACTGACTTCCGCTGAGAAGTCCACCCTGTCGTGTTCGGCATGGTGGGAAAAGAATTCCTGTGTGCTTCCCTGTCGCAGTGGGCAGCGCGTGACGTCTTCTCAAGGGCGTACGTTCGACCCTCACCCCAGCCATCTCATTTACTCTCCACGACGGTGAAACGCACAGCATAGCTTTTGCGAGGTAAAGCCGTGTTTACAGTTTATTACCACCCAGGCTCCTTTGCGTCAACGTGAGAGTGTTTGTTTGCAGTTATTACTAATTATAGTTTTGCTACTTACACTTGAGACTGAAAGCGATGTTTGTGTAGTATGACTTGGGCGCTTTGGGAGTGAGTAAGCGGGATCGTGGTGGCGGACAGAGTTCAGCGTTGTCGCCAGATTCGGCCGTAAAGTTCGTGGAGGAGAAATATTTCTGGACCCATTCACACGTAGCTGATACTTGAGGTATGTCCGGTATGGTCTAGTGGCTAGGATACCTGGCTTTCACACAGGAGGCCAGGGTTCGATTACTGGTAGCGGAACGTCAATTTTCCAGGCTGAGATGAGAAATCTTCTCAGGGCCGTTTTTCGTCTTCGTGGTGTTGCTGCTCTGGGTTCCAAGTATAAGGTGAGAGAAAGTCAAGGAAAAGAGATACATGCTCACGTGATTGGCGGGGCCGTTTTTAAGGAAGAGGAGATGATTTTGCGGTTTTGGACTGCTGATGCGACAGTGTTGCGTGGCTCGTTAGCCCTTTGGGGTATAGCGTCGTGCTGGTAACGAGGAGGTCATGGGTTCGATCCCTCCACAGGCCATCCCACTTTCTCCGCCAATAGGAAATGCAGTCTCCCGCGAGACTCTGCCACGTAGATTCCAAATGATCTGCACATCGAGCTACAAGTCTGAACGTTTCGCTCAGGGGTAGCCAACGGCCGGCTCCCTTTCGATTAATGAAGTTAAGCAGAGGTGGGCGTGGTTAGTGATTACATGGGTGATAGGCGGGATCTCTGCGTGCTATTGGACCTTTCCCCTTTCACCCCCACTCTCCCCCTTTTGTGTTACAGTGTTGATGTGCTATGATGCCTCCCACAGCAATTTAAATTACGTTAACGAACATAGGATCCAAAATTTAAAGAGGTTCTTTGCAAAAAGAGCGAACGTAAAGTGCAGGAACGACTTTGGCAGTAACAGAACCGTACGAACCCACAGATAATTTCCCAAATATCGTAGATAACACTGTAGGGGAGCAGTGAGAATTCCGAAATTTGTAAATGAAAATTTAGCTTTTCGAATTGGAAAGGAAAGGTAGTCTTGATTAGCGTGTTTCTCGCAGCCGATTGTCGTACTGCTTCTGTCATATTGGCCCTGCCGCCGAGCGGCAGCGAGCGGCAGTCGAGCAAAGTCGGGCCAAGTCGACACACGATGAAGGGGCCGCCCACTTAGCTGCAACGAGGCGAGAGACGAGCAGATACTACTTGTGCAGCGACACTTGGCAATTTCGAGGATCGCATGGTGTTGAACACACACTATTGCGCTACGCAAAAACGACAGCCCTCTTGCGGTGGCCGGGAATCGAACACGGATCAACTGCTTGGGAAGCAACCATGCTGACCGTTACACCACCACCGCCGCATTCCGCTGCACGCATCCTGTGTCGTGATGCGTTGCCGCCCCTGCTGCCACCAGAGGCCGAAGCGACCCTGCTGCAGGCGCCCTGCCCGCCCGCACATCCGAACGCGGGTCCACGCCGCTTCCAGGGCGATGCACTGTAACTAGACGCAGGACTGACTTCCGCTGAGAAGTCCACCCTGTCGTGTTCGGCATGGTGGGAAAAGAATTCCTGTGTGCTTCCCTGTCGCAGTGGGCAGCGCGTGACGTCTTCTCAAGGGCGTACGTTCGACCCTCACCCCAGCCATCTCATTTACTCTCCACGACGGTGAAACGCACAGCATAGCTTTTGCGAGGTAAAGCCGTGTTTACAGTTTATTACCACCCAGGCTCCTTTGCGTCAACGTGAGAGTGTTTGTTTGCAGTTATTACTAATTATAGTTTTGCTACTTACACTTGAGACTGAAAGCGATGTTTGTGTAGTATGACTTGGGCGCTTTGGGAGTGAGTAAGCGGGATCGTGGTGGCGGACAGAGTTCAGCGTTGTCGCCAGATTCGGCCGTAAAGTTCGTGGAGGAGAAATATTTCTGGACCCATTCACACGTAGCTGATACTTGAGGTATGTCCGGTATGGTCTAGTGGCTAGGATACCTGGCTTTCACACAGGAGGCCAGGGTTCGATTACTGGTAGCGGAACGTCAATTTTCCAGGCTGAGATGAGAAATCTTCTCAGGGCCGTTTTTTGTCTTCGTGGTGTTGCTGCTCTGGGTTCCAAGTATAAGGTGAGAGAAAGTCAAGGAAAAGAGATACATGCTCACGTGATTGGCGGGGCCGTTTTTAAGGAAGAGGAGATGATTTTGCGGTTTTGGACTGCTGATGCGACAGTGTTGCGTGGCTCGTTAGCCCTTTGGGGTATAGCGTCGTGCTGGTAACGAGGAGGTCATGGGTTCGATCCCTCCACAGGCCATCCCACTTTCTCCGCCAATAGGAAATGCAGTCTCCCGCGAGACTCTGCCACGTAGATTCCAAATGATCTGCACATCGAGCTACAAGTCTGAACGTTTCGCTCAGGGGTAGCCAACGGCCGGCTCCCTTTCGATTAATGAAGTTAAGCAGAGGTGGGCGTGGTTAGTGATTACATGGGTGATAGGCGGGATCTCTGCGTGCTATTGGACCTTTCCCCTTTCACCCCCACTCTCCCCCTTTTGTGTTACAGTGTTGATGTGCTATGATGCCTCCCACAGCAATTTAAATTACGTTAACGAACATAGGATCCAAAATTTAAAGAGGTTCTTTGCAAAAAGAGCGAACGTAAAGTGCAGGAACGACTTTGGCAGTAACAGAACCGTACGAACCCACAGATAATTTCCCAAATATCGTAGATAACACTGTAGGGGAGCAGTGAGAATTCCGAAATTTGTAAATGAAAATTTAGCTTTTCGAATTGGAAAGGAAAGGTAGTCTTGATTAGCGTGTTTCTCGCAGCCGATTGTCGTACTGCTTCTGTCATATTGGCCCTGCCGCCGAGCGGCAGCGAGCGGCAGTCGAGCAAAGTCGGGCCAAGTCGACACACGATGAAGGGGCCGCCCACTTAGCTGCAACGAGGCGAGAGACGAGCAGATACTACTTGTGCAGCGACACTTGGCAATTTCGAGGATCGCATGGTGTTGAACACACACTATTGCGCTACGCAAAAACGACAGCCCTCTTGCGGTGGCCGGGAATCGAACACGGATCAACTGCTTGGGAAGCAACCATGCTGACCGTTACACCACCACCGCCGCATTCCGCTGCACGCATCCTGTGTCGTGATGCGTTGCCGCCCCTGCTGCCACCAGAGGCCGAAGCGACCCTGCTGCAGGCGCCCTGCCCGCCCGCACATCCGAACGCGGGTCCACGCCGCTTCCAGGGCGATGCACTGTAACTAGACGCAGGACTGACTTCCGCTGAGAAGTCCACCCTGTCGTGTTCGGCATGGTGGGAAAAGAATTCCTGTGTGCTTCCCTGTCGCAGTGGGCAGCGCGTGACGTCTTCTCAAGGGCGTACGTTCGACCCTCACCCCAGCCATCTCATTTACTCTCCACGACGGTGAAACGCACAGCATAGCTTTTGCGAGGTAAAGCCGTGTTTACAGTTTATTACCACCCAGGCTCCTTTGCGTCAACGTGAGAGTGTTTGTTTGCAGTTATTACTAATTATAGTTTTGCTACTTACACTTGAGACTGAAAGCGATGTTTGTGTAGTATGACTTGGGCGCTTTGGGAGTGAGTAAGCGGGATCGTGGTGGCGGACAGAGTTCAGCGTTGTCGCCAGATTCGGCCGTAAAGTTCGTGGAGGAGAAATATTTCTGGACCCATTCACACGTAGCTGATACTTGAGGTATGTCCGGTATGGTCTAGTGGCTAGGATACCTGGCTTTCACACAGGAGGCCAGGGTTCGATTACTGGTAGCGGAACGTCAATTTTCCAGGCTGAGATGAGAAATCTTCTCAGGGCCGTTTTTTGTCTTCGTGGTGTTGCTGCTCTGGGTTCCAAGTATAAGGTGAGAGAAAGTCAAGGAAAAGAGATACATGCTCACGTGATTGGCGGGGCCGTTTTTAAGGAAGAGGAGATGATTTTGCGGTTTTGGACTGCTGATGCGACAGTGTTGCGTGGCTCGTTAGCCCTTTGGGGTATAGCGTCGTGCTGGTAACGAGGAGGTCATGGGTTCGATCCCTCCACAGGCCATCCCACTTTCTCCGCCAATAGGAAATGCAGTCTCCCGCGAGACTCTGCCACGTAGATTCCAAATGATCTGCACATCGAGCTACAAGTCTGAACGTTTCGCTCAGGGGTAGCCAACGGCCGGCTCCCTTTCGATTAATGAAGTTAAGCAGAGGTGGGCGTGGTTAGTGATTACATGGGTGATAGGCGGGATCTCTGCGTGCTATTGGACCTTTCCCCTTTCACCCCCACTCTCCCCCTTTTGTGTTACAGTGTTGATGTGCTATGATGCCTCCCACAGCAATTTAAATTACGTTAACGAACATAGGATCCAAAATTTAAAGAGGTTCTTTGCAAAAAGAGCGAACGTAAAGTGCAGGAACGACTTTGGCAGTAACAGAACCGTACGAACCCACAGATAATTTCCCAAATATCGTAGATAACACTGTAGGGGAGCAGTGAGAATTCCGAAATTTGTAAATGAAAATTTAGCTTTTCGAATTGGAAAGGAAAGGTAGTCTTGATTAGCGTGTTTCTCGCAGCCGATTGTCGTACTGCTTCTGTCATATTGGCCCTGCCGCCGAGCGGCAGCGAGCGGCAGTCGAGCAAAGTCGGGCCAAGTCGACACACGATGAAGGGGCCGCCCACTTAGCTGCAACGAGGCGAGAGACGAGCAGATACTACTTGTGCAGCGACACTTGGCAATTTCGAGGATCGCATGGTGTTGAACACACACTATTGCGCTACGCAAAAACGACAGCCCTCTTGCGGTGGCCGGGAATCGAACACGGATCAACTGCTTGGGAAGCAACCATGCTGACCGTTACACCACCACCGCCGCATTCCGCTGCACGCATCCTGTGTCGTGATGCGTTGCCGCCCCTGCTGCCACCAGAGGCCGAAGCGACCCTGCTGCAGGCGCCCTGCCCGCCCGCACATCCGAACGCGGGTCCACGCCGCTTCCAGGGCGATGCACTGTAACTAGACGCAGGACTGACTTCCGCTGAGAAGTCCACCCTGTCGTGTTCGGCATGGTGGGAAAAGAATTCCTGTGTGCTTCCCTGTCGCAGTGGGCAGCGCGTGACGTCTTCTCAAGGGCGTACGTTCGACCCTCACCCCAGCCATCTCATTTACTCTCCACGACGGTGAAACGCACAGCATAGCTTTTGCGAGGTAAAGCCGTGTTTACAGTTTATTACCACCCAGGCTCCTTTGCGTCAACGTGAGAGTGTTTGTTTCCAGTTATTACTAATTATAGTTTTGCTACTTACACTTGAGACTGAAAGCGATGTTTGTGTAGTATGACTTGGGCGCTTTGGGAGTGAGTAAGCGGGATCGTGGTGGCGGACAGAGTTCAGCGTTGTCGCCAGATTCGGCCGTAAAGTTCGTGGAGGAGAAATATTTCTGGACCCATTCACACGTAGCTGATACTTGAGGTATGTCCGGTATGGTCTAGTGGCTAGGATACCTGGCTTTCACACAGGAGGCCAGGGTTCGATTACTGGTAGCGGAACGTCAATTTTCCAGGCTGAGATGAGAAATCTTCTCAGGGCCGTTTTTCGTCTTCGTGGTGTTGCTGCTCTGGGTTCCAAGTATAAGGTGAGAGAAAGTCAAGGAAAAGAGATACATGCTCACGTGATTGGCGGGGCCGTTTTTAAGGAAGAGGAGATGATTTTGCGGTTTTGGACTGCTGATGCGACAGTGTTGCGTGGCTCGTTAGCCCTTTGGGGTATAGCGTCGTGCTGGTAACGAGGAGGTCATGGGTTCGATCCCTCCACAGGCCATCCCACTTTCTCCGCCAATAGGAAATGCAGTCTCCCGCGAGACTCTGCCACGTAGATTCCAAATGATCTGCACATCGAGCTACAAGTCTGAAGGTTTCGCTCAGGGGTAGCCAACGGCCGGCTCCCTTTCGATTAATGAAGTTAAGCAGAGGTGGGCGTGGTTAGTGATTACATGGGTGATAGGCGGGATCTCTGCGTGCTATTGGACCTTTCCCCTTTCACCCCCACTCTCCCCCTTTTGTGTTACAGTGTTGATGTGCTATGATGCCTCCCACAGCAATTTAAATTACGTTAACGAACATAGGATCCAAAATTTAAAGAGGTTCTTTGCAAAAAGAGCGAACGTAAAGTGCAGGAACGACTTTGGCAGTAACAGAACCGTACGAACCCACAGATAATTTCCCAAATATCGTAGATAACACTGTAGGGGAGCAGTGAGAATTCCGAAATTTGTAAATGAAAATTTAGCTTTTCGAATTGGAAAGGAAAGGTAGTCTTGATTAGCGTGTTTCTCGCAGCCGATTGTCGTACTGCTTCTGTCATATTGGCCCTGCCGCCGAGCGGCAGCGAGCGGCAGTCGAGCAAAGTCGGGCCAAGTCGACACACGATGAAGGGGCCGCCCACTTAGCTGCAACGAGGCGAGAGACGAGCAGATACTACTTGTGCAGCGACACTTGGCAATTTCGAGGATCGCATGGTGTTGAACACACACTATTGCGCTACGCAAAAACGACAGCCCTCTTGCGGTGGCCGGGAATCGAACACGGATCAACTGCTTGGGAAGCAACCATGCTGACCGTTACACCACCACCGCCGCATTCCGCTGCACGCATCCTGTGTCGTGATGCGTTGCCGCCCCTGCTGCCACCAGAGGCCGAAGCGACCCTGCTGCAGGCGCCCTGCCCGCCCGCACATCCGAACGCGGGTCCACGCCGCTTCCAGGGCGATGCACTGTAACTAGACGCAGGACTGACTTCCGCTGAGAAGTCCACCCTGTCGTGTTCGGCATGGTGGGAAAAGAATTCCTGTGTGCTTCCCTGTCGCAGTGGGCAGCGCGTGACGTCTTCTCAAGGGCGTACGTTCGACCCTCACCCCAGCCATCTCATTTACTCTCCACGACGGTGAAACGCACAGCATAGCTTTTGCGAGGTAAAGCCGTGTTTACAGTTTATTACCACCCAGGCTCCTTTGCGTCAACGTGAGAGTGTTTGTTTCCAGTTATTACTAATTATAGTTTTGCTACTTACACTTGAGACTGAAAGCGATGTTTGTGTAGTATGACTTGGGCGCTTTGGGAGTGAGTAAGCGGGATCGTGGTGGCGGACAGAGTTCAGCGTTGTCGCCAGATTCGGCCGTAAAGTTCGTGGAGGAGAAATATTTCTGGACCCATTCACACGTAGCTGATACTTGAGGTATGTCCGGTATGGTCTAGTGGCTAGGATACCTGGCTTTCACACAGGAGGCCAGGGTTCGATTACTGGTAGCGGAACGTCAATTTTCCAGGCTGAGATGAGAAATCTTCTCAGGGCCGTTTTTCGTCTTCGTGGTGTTGCTGCTCTGGGTTCCAAGTATAAGGTGAGAGAAAGTCAAGGAAAAGAGATACATGCTCACGTGATTGGCGGGGCCGTTTTTAAGGAAGAGGAGATGATTTTGCGGTTTTGGACTGCTGATGCGACAGTGTTGCGTGGCTCGTTAGCCCTTTGGGGTATAGCGTCGTGCTGGTAACGAGGAGGTCATGGGTTCGATCCCTCCACAGGCCATCCCACTTTCTCCGCCAATAGGAAATGCAGTCTCCCGCGAGACTCTGCCACGTAGATTCCAAATGATCTGCACATCGAGCTACAAGTCTGAACGTTTCGCTCAGGGGTAGCCAACGGCCGGCTCCCTTTCGATTAATGAAGTTAAGCAGAGGTGGGCGTGGTTAGTGATTACATGGGTGATAGGCGGGATCTCTGCGTGCTATTGGACCTTTCCCCTTTCACCCCCACTCTCCCCCTTTTGTGTTACAGTGTTGATGTGCTATGATGCCTCCCACAGCAATTTAAATTACGTTAACGAACATAGGATCCAAAATTTAAAGAGGTTCTTTGCAAAAAGAGCGAACGTAAAGTGCAGGAACGACTTTGGCAGTAACAGAACCGTACGAACCCACAGATAATTTCCCAAATATCGTAGATAACACTGTAGGGGAGCAGTGAGAATTCCGAAATTTGTAAATGAAAATTTAGCTTTTCGAATTGGAAAGGAAAGGTAGTCTTGATTAGCGTGTTTCTCGCAGCCGATTGTCGTACTGCTTCTGTCATATTGGCCCTGCCGCCGAGCGGCAGCGAGCGGCAGTCGAGCAAAGTCGGGCCAAGTCGACACACGATGAAGGGGCCGCCCACTTAGCTGCAACGAGGCGAGAGACGAGCAGATACTACTTGTGCAGCGACACTTGGCAATTTCGAGGATCGCATGGTGTTGAACACACACTATTGCGCTACGCAAAAACGACAGCCCTCTTGCGGTGGCCGGGAATCGAACACGGATCAACTGCTTGGGAAGCAACCATGCTGACCGTTACACCACCACCGCCGCATTCCGCTGCACGCATCCTGTGTCGTGATGCGTTGCCGCCCCTGCTGCCACCAGAGGCCGAAGCGACCCTGCTGCAGGCGCCCTGCCCGCCCGCACATCCGAACGCGGGTCCACGCCGCTTCCAGGGCGATGCACTGTAACTAGACGCAGGACTGACTTCCGCTGAGAAGTCCACCCTGTCGTGTTCGGCATGGTGGGAAAAGAATTCCTGTGTGCTTCCCTGTCGCAGTGGGCAGCGCGTGACGTCTTCTCAAGGGCGTACGTTCGACCCTCACCCCAGCCATCTCATTTACTCTCCACGACGGTGAAACGCACAGCATAGCTTTTGCGAGGTAAAGCCGTGTTTACAGTTTATTACCACCCAGGCTCCTTTGCGTCAACGTGAGAGTGTTTGTTTCCAGTTATTACTAATTATAGTTTTGCTACTTACACTTGAGACTGAAAGCGATGTTTGTGTAGTATGACTTGGGCGCTTTGGGAGTGAGTAAGCGGGATCGTGGTGGCGGACAGAGTTCAGCGTTGTCGCCAGATTCGGCCGTAAAGTTCGTGGAGGAGAAATATTTCTGGACCCATTCACACGTAGCTGATACTTGAGGTATGTCCGGTATGGTCTAGTGGCTAGGATACCTGGCTTTCACACAGGAGGCCAGGGTTCGATTACTGGTAGCGGAACGTCAATTTTCCAGGCTGAGATGAGAAATCTTCTCAGGGCCGTTTTTCGTCTTCGTGGTGTTGCTGCTCTGGGTTCCAAGTATAAGGTGAGAGAAAGTCAAGGAAAAGAGATACATGCTCACGTGATTGGCGGGGCCGTTTTTAAGGAAGAGGAGATGATTTTGCGGTTTTGGACTGCTGATGCGACAGTGTTGCGTGGCTCGTTAGCCCTTTGGGGTATAGCGTCGTGCTGGTAACGAGGAGGTCATGGGTTCGATCCCTCCACAGGCCATCCCACTTTCTCCGCCAATAGGAAATGCAGTCTCCCGCGAGACTCTGCCACGTAGATTCCAAATGATCTGCACATCGAGCTACAAGTCTGAAGGTTTCGCTCAGGGGTAGCCAACGGCCGGCTCCCTTTCGATTAATGAAGTTAAGCAGAGGTGGGCGTGGTTAGTGATTACATGGGTGATAGGCGGGATCTCTGCGTGCTATTGGACCTTTCCCCTTTCACCCCCACTCTCCCCCTTTTGTGTTACAGTGTTGATGTGCTATGATGCCTCCCACAGCAATTTAAATTACGTTAACGAACATAGGATCCAAAATTTAAAGAGGTTCTTTGCAAAAAGAGCGAACGTAAAGTGCAGGAACGACTTTGGCAGTAACAGAACCGTACGAACCCACAGATAATTTCCCAAATATCGTAGATAACACTGTAGGGGAGCAGTGAGAATTCCGAAATTTGTAAATGAAAATTTAGCTTTTCGAATTGGAAAGGAAAGGTAGTCTTGATTAGCGTGTTTCTCGCAGCCGATTGTCGTACTGCTTCTGTCATATTGGCCCTGCCGCCGAGCGGCAGCGAGCGGCAGTCGAGCAAAGTCGGGCCAAGTCGACACACGATGAAGGGGCCGCCCACTTAGCTGCAACGAGGCGAGAGACGAGCAGATACTACTTGTGCAGCGACACTTGGCAATTTCGAGGATCGCATGGTGTTGAACACACACTATTGCGCTACGCAAAAACGACAGCCCTCTTGCGGTGGCCGGGAATCGAACACGGATCAACTGCTTGGGAAGCAACCATGCTGACCGTTACACCACCACCGCCGCATTCCGCTGCACGCATCCTGTGTCGTGATGCGTTGCCGCCCCTGCTGCCACCAGAGGCCGAAGCGACCCTGCTGCAGGCGCCCTGCCCGCCCGCACATCCGAACGCGGGTCCACGCCGCTTCCAGGGCGATGCACTGTAACTAGACGCAGGACTGACTTCCGCTGAGAAGTCCACCCTGTCGTGTTCGGCATGGTGGGAAAAGAATTCCTGTGTGCTTCCCTGTCGCAGTGGGCAGCGCGTGACGTCTTCTCAAGGGCGTACGTTCGACCCTCACCCCAGCCATCTCATTTACTCTCCACGACGGTGAAACGCACAGCATAGCTTTTGCGAGGTAAAGCCGTGTTTACAGTTTATTACCACCCAGGCTCCTTTGCGTCAACGTGAGAGTGTTTGTTTCCAGTTATTACTAATTATAGTTTTGCTACTTACACTTGAGACTGAAAGCGATGTTTGTGTAGTATGACTTGGGCGCTTTGGGAGTGAGTAAGCGGGATCGTGGTGGCGGACAGAGTTCAGCGTTGTCGCCAGATTCGGCCGTAAAGTTCGTGGAGGAGAAATATTTCTGGACCCATTCACACGTAGCTGATACTTGAGGTATGTCCGGTATGGTCTAGTGGCTAGGATACCTGGCTTTCACACAGGAGGCCAGGGTTCGATTACTGGTAGCGGAACGTCAATTTTCCAGGCTGAGATGAGAAATCTTCTCAGGGCCGTTTTTCGTCTTCGTGGTGTTGCTGCTCTGGGTTCCAAGTATAAGGTGAGAGAAAGTCAAGGAAAAGAGATACATGCTCACGTGATTGGCGGGGCCGTTTTTAAGGAAGAGGAGATGATTTTGCGGTTTTGGACTGCTGATGCGACAGTGTTGCGTGGCTCGTTAGCCCTTTGGGGTATAGCGTCGTGCTGGTAACGAGGAGGTCATGGGTTCGATCCCTCCACAGGCCATCCCACTTTCTCCGCCAATAGGAAATGCAGTCTCCCGCGAGACTCTGCCACGTAGATTCCAAATGATCTGCACATCGAGCTACAAGTCTGAACGTTTCGCTCAGGGGTAGCCAACGGCCGGCTCCCTTTCGATTAATGAAGTTAAGCAGAGGTGGGCGTGGTTAGTGATTACATGGGTGATAGGCGGGATCTCTGCGTGCTATTGGACCTTTCCCCTTTCACCCCCACTCTCCCCCTTTTGTGTTACAGTGTTGATGTGCTATGATGCCTCCCACAGCAATTTAAATTACGTTAACGAACATAGGATCCAAAATTTAAAGAGGTTCTTTGCAAAAAGAGCGAACGTAAAGTGCAGGAACGACTTTGGCAGTAACAGAACCGTACGAACCCACAGATAATTTCCCAAATATCGTAGATAACACTGTAGGGGAGCAGTGAGAATTCCGAAATTTGTAAATGAAAATTTAGCTTTTCGAATTGGAAAGGAAAGGTAGTCTTGATTAGCGTGTTTCTCGCAGCCGATTGTCGTACTGCTTCTGTCATATTGGCCCTGCCGCCGAGCGGCAGCGAGCGGCAGTCGAGCAAAGTCGGGCCAAGTCGACACACGATGAAGGGGCCGCCCACTTAGCTGCAACGAGGCGAGAGACGAGCAGATACTACTTGTGCAGCGACACTTGGCAATTTCGAGGATCGCATGGTGTTGAACACACACTATTGCGCTACGCAAAAACGACAGCCCTCTTGCGGTGGCCGGGAATCGAACACGGATCAACTGCTTGGGAAGCAACCATGCTGACCGTTACACCACCACCGCCGCATTCCGCTGCACGCATCCTGTGTCGTGATGCGTTGCCGCCCCTGCTGCCACCAGAGGCCGAAGCGACCCTGCTGCAGGCGCCCTGCCCGCCCGCACATCCGAACGCGGGTCCACGCCGCTTCCAGGGCGATGCACTGTAACTAGACGCAGGACTGACTTCCGCTGAGAAGTCCACCCTGTCGTGTTCGGCATGGTGGGAAAAGAATTCCTGTGTGCTTCCCTGTCGCAGTGGGCAGCGCGTGACGTCTTCTCAAGGGCGTACGTTCGACCCTCACCCCAGCCATCTCATTTACTCTCCACGACGGTGAAACGCACAGCATAGCTTTTGCGAGGTAAAGCCGTGTTTACAGTTTATTACCACCCAGGCTCCTTTGCGTCAACGTGAGAGTGTTTGTTTCCAGTTATTACTAATTATAGTTTTGCTACTTACACTTGAGACTGAAAGCGATGTTTGTGTAGTATGACTTGGGCGCTTTGGGAGTGAGTAAGCGGGATCGTGGTGGCGGACAGAGTTCAGCGTTGTCGCCAGATTCGGCCGTAAAGTTCGTGGAGGAGAAATATTTCTGGACCCATTCACACGTAGCTGATACTTGAGGTATGTCCGGTATGGTCTAGTGGCTAGGATACCTGGCTTTCACACAGGAGGCCAGGGTTCGATTACTGGTAGCGGAACGTCAATTTTCCAGGCTGAGATGAGAAATCTTCTCAGGGCCGTTTTTCGTCTTCGTGGTGTTGCTGCTCTGGGTTCCAAGTATAAGGTGAGAGAAAGTCAAGGAAAAGAGATACATGCTCACGTGATTGGCGGGGCCGTTTTTAAGGAAGAGGAGATGATTTTGCGGTTTTGGACTGCTGATGCGACAGTGTTGCGTGGCTCGTTAGCCCTTTGGGGTATAGCGTCGTGCTGGTAACGAGGAGGTCATGGGTTCGATCCCTCCACAGGCCATCCCACTTTCTCCGCCAATAGGAAATGCAGTCTCCCGCGAGACTCTGCCACGTAGATTCCAAATGATCTGCACATCGAGCTACAAGTCTGAACGTTTCGCTCAGGGGTAGCCAACGGCCGGCTCCCTTTCGATTAATGAAGTTAAGCAGAGGTGGGCGTGGTTAGTGATTACATGGGTGATAGGCGGGATCTCTGCGTGCTATTGGACCTTTCCCCTTTCACCCCCACTCTCCCCCTTTTGTGTTACAGTGTTGATGTGCTATGATGCCTCCCACAGCAATTTAAATTACGTTAACGAACATAGGATCCAAAATTTAAAGAGGTTCTTTGCAAAAAGAGCGAACGTAAAGTGCAGGAACGACTTTGGCAGTAACAGAACCGTACGAACCCACAGATAATTTCCCAAATATTGTAGATAACACTGTAGGGGAGCAGTGAGAATTCCGAAATTTGTAAATGAAAATTTAGCTTTTCGAATTGGAAAGGAAAGGTAGTCTTGATTAGCGTGTTTCTCGCAGCCGATTGTCGTACTGCTTCTGTCATATTGGCCCTGCCGCCGAGCGGCAGCGAGCGGCAGTCGAGCAAAGTCGGGCCAAGTCGACACACGATGAAGGGGCCGCCCACTTAGCTGCAACGAGGCGAGAGACGAGCAGATACTACTTGTGCAGCGACACTTGGCAATTTCGAGGATCGCATGGTGTTGAACACACACTATTGCGCTACGCAAAAACGACAGCCCTCTTGCGGTGGCCGGGAATCGAACACGGATCAACTGCTTGGGAAGCAACCATGCTGACCGTTACACCACCACCGCCGCATTCCGCTGCACGCATCCTGTGTCGTGATGCGTTGCCGCCCCTGCTGCCACCAGAGGCCGAAGCGACCCTGCTGCAGGCGCCCTGCCCGCCCGCACATCCGAACGCGGGTCCACGCCGCTTCCAGGGCGATGCACTGTAACTAGACGCAGGACTGACTTCCGCTGAGAAGTCCACCCTGTCGTGTTCGGCATGGTGGGAAAAGAATTCCTGTGTGCTTCCCTGTCGCAGTGGGCAGCGCGTGACGTCTTCTCAAGGGCGTACGTTCGACCCTCACCCCAGCCATCTCATTTACTCTCCACGACGGTGAAACGCACAGCATAGCTTTTGCGAGGTAAAGCCGTGTTTACAGTTTATTACCACCCAGGCTCCTTTGCGTCAACGTGAGAGTGTTTGTTTCCAGTTATTACTAATTATAGTTTTGCTACTTACACTTGAGACTGAAAGCGATGTTTGTGTAGTATGACTTGGGCGCTTTGGGAGTGAGTAAGCGGGATCGTGGTGGCGGACAGAGTTCAGCGTTGTCGCCAGATTCGGCCGTAAAGTTCGTGGAGGAGAAATATTTCTGGACCCATTCACACGTAGCTGATACTTGAGGTATGTCCGGTATGGTCTAGTGGCTAGGATACCTGGCTTTCACACAGGAGGCCAGGGTTCGATTACTGGTAGCGGAACGTCAATTTTCCAGGCTGAGATGAGAAATCTTCTCAGGGCCGTTTTTCGTCTTCGTGGTGTTGCTGCTCTGGGTTCCAAGTATAAGGTGAGAGAAAGTCAAGGAAAAGAGATACATGCTCACGTGATTGGCGGGGCCGTTTTTAAGGAAGAGGAGATGATTTTGCGGTTTTGGACTGCTGATGCGACAGTGTTGCGTGGCTCGTTAGCCCTTTGGGGTATAGCGTCGTGCTGGTAACGAGGAGGTCATGGGTTCGATCCCTCCACAGGCCATCCCACTTTCTCCGCCAATAGGAAATGCAGTCTCCCGCGAGACTCTGCCACGTAGATTCCAAATGATCTGCACATCGAGCTACAAGTCTGAACGTTTCGCTCAGGGGTAGCCAACGGCCGGCTCCCTTTCGATTAATGAAGTTAAGCAGAGGTGGGCGTGGTTAGTGATTACATGGGTGATAGGCGGGATCTCTGCGTGCTATTGGACCTTTCCCCTTTCACCCCCACTCTCCCCCTTTTGTGTTACAGTGTTGATGTGCTATGATGCCTCCCACAGCAATTTAAATTACGTTAACGAACATAGGATCCAAAATTTAAAGAGGTTCTTTGCAAAAAGAGCGAACGTAAAGTGCAGGAACGACTTTGGCAGTAACAGAACCGTACGAACCCACAGATAATTTCCCAAATATCGTAGATAACACTGTAGGGGAGCAGTGAGAATTCCGAAATTTGTAAATGAAAATTTAGCTTTTCGAATTGGAAAGGAAAGGTAGTCTTGATTAGCGTGTTTCTCGCAGCCGATTGTCGTACTGCTTCTGTCATATTGGCCCTGCCGCCGAGCGGCAGCGAGCGGCAGTCGAGCAAAGTCGGGCCAAGTCGACACACGATGAAGGGGCCGCCCACTTAGCTGCAACGAGGCGAGAGACGAGCAGATACTACTTGTGCAGCGACACTTGGCAATTTCGAGGATCGCATGGTGTTGAACACACACTATTGCGCTACGCAAAAACGACAGCCCTCTTGCGGTGGCCGGGAATCGAACACGGATCAACTGCTTGGGAAGCAACCATGCTGACCGTTACACCACCACCGCCGCATTCCGCTGCACGCATCCTGTGTCGTGATGCGTTGCCGCCCCTGCTGCCACCAGAGGCCGAAGCGACCCTGCTGCAGGCGCCCTGCCCGCCCGCACATCCGAACGCGGGTCCACGCCGCTTCCAGGGCGATGCACTGTAACTAGACGCAGGACTGACTTCCGCTGAGAAGTCCACCCTGTCGTGTTCGGCATGGTGGGAAAAGAATTCCTGTGTGCTTCCCTGTCGCAGTGGGCAGCGCGTGACGTCTTCTCAAGGGCGTACGTTCGACCCTCACCCCAGCCATCTCATTTACTCTCCACGACGGTGAAACGCACAGCATAGCTTTTGCGAGGTAAAGCCGTGTTTACAGTTTATTACCACCCAGGCTCCTTTGCGTCAACGTGAGAGTGTTTGTTTCCAGTTATTACTAATTATAGTTTTGCTACTTACACTTGAGACTGAAAGCGATGTTTGTGTAGTATGACTTGGGCGCTTTGGGAGTGAGTAAGCGGGATCGTGGTGGCGGACAGAGTTCAGCGTTGTCGCCAGATTCGGCCGTAAAGTTCGTGGAGGAGAAATATTTCTGGACCCATTCACACGTAGCTGATACTTGAGGTATGTCCGGTATGGTCTAGTGGCTAGGATACCTGGCTTTCACACAGGAGGCCAGGGTTCGATTACTGGTAGCGGAACGTCAATTTTCCAGGCTGAGATGAGAAATCTTCTCAGGGCCGTTTTTCGTCTTCGTGGTGTTGCTGCTCTGGGTTCCAAGTATAAGGTGAGAGAAAGTCAAGGAAAAGAGATACATGCTCACGTGATTGGCGGGGCCGTTTTTAAGGAAGAGGAGATGATTTTGCGGTTTTGGACTGCTGATGCGACAGTGTTGCGTGGCTCGTTAGCCCTTTGGGGTATAGCGTCGTGCTGGTAACGAGGAGGTCATGGGTTCGATCCCTCCACAGGCCATCCCACTTTCTCCGCCAATAGGAAATGCAGTCTCCCGCGAGACTCTGCCACGTAGATTCCAAATGATCTGCACATCGAGCTACAAGTCTGAACGTTTCGCTCAGGGGTAGCCAACGGCCGGCTCCCTTTCGATTAATGAAGTTAAGCAGAGGTGGGCGTGGTTAGTGATTACATGGGTGATAGGCGGGATCTCTGCGTGCTATTGGACCTTTCCCCTTTCACCCCCACTCTCCCCCTTTTGTGTTACAGTGTTGATGTGCTATGATGCCTCCCACAGCAATTTAAATTACGTTAACGAACATAGGATCCAAAATTTAAAGAGGTTCTTTGCAAAAAGAGCGAACGTAAAGTGCAGGAACGACTTTGGCAGTAACAGAACCGTACGAACCCACAGATAATTTCCCAAATATCGTAGATAACACTGTAGGGGAGCAGTGAGAATTCCGAAATTTGTAAATGAAAATTTAGCTTTTCGAATTGGAAAGGAAAGGTAGTCTTGATTAGCGTGTTTCTCGCAGCCGATTGTCGTACTGCTTCTGTCATATTGGCCCTGTCGCCGAGCGGCAGCGAGCGGCAGTCGAGCAAAGTCGGGCCAAGTCGACACACGATGAAGGGGCCGCCCACTTAGCTGCAACGAGGCGAGAGACGAGCAGATACTACTTGTGCAGCGACACTTGGCAATTTCGAGGATCGCATGGTGTTGAACACACACTATTGCGCTACGCAAAAACGACAGCCCTCTTGCGGTGGCCGGGAATCGAACACGGATCAACTGCTTGGGAAGCAACCATGCTGACCGTTACACCACCACCGCCGCATTCCGCTGCACGCATCCTGTGTCGTGATGCGTTGCCGCCCCTGCTGCCACCAGAGGCCGAAGCGACCCTGCTGCAGGCGCCCTGCCCGCCCGCACATCCGAACGCGGGTCCACGCCGCTTCCAGGGCGATGCACTGTAACTAGACGCAGGACTGACTTCCGCTGAGAAGTCCACCCTGTCGTGTTCGGCATGGTGGGAAAAGAATTCCTGTGTGCTTCCCTGTCGCAGTGGGCAGCGCGTGACGTCTTCTCAAGGGCGTACGTTCGACCCTCACCCCAGCCATCTCATTTACTCTCCACGACGGTGAAACGCACAGCATAGCTTTTGCGAGGTAAAGCCGTGTTTACAGTTTATTACCACCCAGGCTCCTTTGCGTCAACGTGAGAGTGTTTGTTTCCAGTTATTACTAATTATAGTTTTGCTACTTACACTTGAGACTGAAAGCGATGTTTGTGTAGTATGACTTGGGCGCTTTGGGAGTGAGTAAGCGGGATCGTGGTGGCGGACAGAGTTCAGCGTTGTCGCCAGATTCGGCCGTAAAGTTCGTGGAGGAGAAATATTTCTGGACCCATTCACACGTAGCTGATACTTGAGGTATGTCCGGTATGGTCTAGTGGCTAGGATACCTGGCTTTCACACAGGAGGCCAGGGTTCGATTACTGGTAGCGGAACGTCAATTTTCCAGGCTGAGATGAGAAATCTTCTCAGGGCCGTTTTTCGTCTTCGTGGTGTTGCTGCTCTGGGTTCCAAGTATAAGGTGAGAGAAAGTCAAGGAAAAGAGATACATGCTCACGTGATTGGCGGGGCCGTTTTTAAGGAAGAGGAGATGATTTTGCGGTTTTGGACTGCTGATGCGACAGTGTTGCGTGGCTCGTTAGCCCTTTGGGGTATAGCGTCGTGCTGGTAACGAGGAGGTCATGGGTTCGATCCCTCCACAGGCCATCCCACTTTCTCCGCCAATAGGAAATGCAGTCTCCCGCGAGACTCTGCCACGTAGATTCCAAATGATCTGCACATCGAGCTACAAGTCTGAACGTTTCGCTCAGGGGTAGCCAACGGCCGGCTCCCTTTCGATTAATGAAGTTAAGCAGAGGTGGGCGTGGTTAGTGATTACATGGGTGATAGGCGGGATCTCTGCGTGCTATTGGACCTTTCCCCTTTCACCCCCACTCTCCCCCTTTTGTGTTACAGTGTTGATGTGCTATGATGCCTCCCACAGCAATTTAAATTACGTTAACGAACATAGGATCCAAAATTTAAAGAGGTTCTTTGCAAAAAGAGCGAACGTAAAGTGCAGGAACGACTTTGGCAGTAACAGAACCGTACGAACCCACAGATAATTTCCCAAATATCGTAGATAACACTGTAGGGGAGCAGTGAGAATTCCGAAATTTGTAAATGAAAATTTAGCTTTTCGAATTGGAAAGGAAAGGTAGTCTTGATTAGCGTGTTTCTCGCAGCCGATTGTCGTACTGCTTCTGTCATATTGGCCCTGCCGCCGAGCGGCAGCGAGCGGCAGTCGAGCAAAGTCGGGCCAAGTCGACACACGATGAAGGGGCCGCCCACTTAGCTGCAACGAGGCGAGAGACGAGCAGATACTACTTGTGCAGCGACACTTGGCAATTTCGAGGATCGCATGGTGTTGAACACACACTATTGCGCTACGCAAAAACGACAGCCCTCTTGCGGTGGCCGGGAATCGAACACGGATCAACTGCTTGGGAAGCAACCATGCTGACCGTTACACCACCACCGCCGCATTCCGCTGCACGCATCCTGTGTCGTGATGCGTTGCCGCCCCTGCTGCCACCAGAGGCCGAAGCGACCCTGCTGCAGGCGCCCTGCCCGCCCGCACATCCGAACGCGGGTCCACGCCGCTTCCAGGGCGATGCACTGTAACTAGACGCAGGACTGACTTCCGCTGAGAAGTCCACCCTGTCGTGTTCGGCATGGTGGGAAAAGAATTCCTGTGTGCTTCCCTGTCGCAGTGGGCAGCGCGTGACGTCTTCTCAAGGGCGTACGTTCGACCCTCACCCCAGCCATCTCATTTACTCTCCACGACGGTGAAACGCACAGCATAGCTTTTGCGAGGTAAAGCCGTGTTTACAGTTTATTACCACCCAGGCTCCTTTGCGTCAACGTGAGAGTGTTTGTTTCCAGTTATTACTAATTATAGTTTTGCTACTTACACTTGAGACTGAAAGCGATGTTTGTGTAGTATGACTTGGGCGCTTTGGGAGTGAGTAAGCGGGATCGTGGTGGCGGACAGAGTTCAGCGTTGTCGCCAGATTCGGCCGTAAAGTTCGTGGAGGAGAAATATTTCTGGACCCATTCACACGTAGCTGATACTTGAGGTATGTCCGGTATGGTCTAGTGGCTAGGATACCTGGCTTTCACACAGGAGGCCAGGGTTCGATTACTGGTAGCGGAACGTCAATTTTCCAGGCTGAGATGAGAAATCTTCTCAGGGCCGTTTTTCGTCTTCGTGGTGTTGCTGCTCTGGGTTCCAAGTATAAGGTGAGAGAAAGTCAAGGAAAAGAGATACATGCTCACGTGATTGGCGGGGCCGTTTTTAAGGAAGAGGAGATGATTTTGCGGTTTTGGACTGCTGATGCGACAGTGTTGCGTGGCTCGTTAGCCCTTTGGGGTATAGCGTCGTGCTGGTAACGAGGAGGTCATGGGTTCGATCCCTCCACAGGCCATCCCACTTTCTCCGCCAATAGGAAATGCAGTCTCCCGCGAGACTCTGCCACGTAGATTCCAAATGATCTGCACATCGAGCTACAAGTCTGAACGTTTCGCTCAGGGGTAGCCAACGGCCGGCTCCCTTTCGATTAATGAAGTTAAGCAGAGGTGGGCGTGGTTAGTGATTACATGGGTGATAGGCGGGATCTCTGCGTGCTATTGGACCTTTCCCCTTTCACCCCCACTCTCCCCCTTTTGTGTTACAGTGTTGATGTGCTATGATGCCTCCCACAGCAATTTAAATTACGTTAACGAACATAGGATCCAAAATTTAAAGAGGTTCTTTGCAAAAAGAGCGAACGTAAAGTGCAGGAACGACTTTGGCAGTAACAGAACCGTACGAACCCACAGATAATTTCCCAAATATCGTAGATAACACTGTAGGGGAGCAGTGAGAATTCCGAAATTTGTAAATGAAAATTTAGCTTTTCGAATTGGAAAGGAAAGGTAGTCTTGATTAGCGTGTTTCTCGCAGCCGATTGTCGTACTGCTTCTGTCATATTGGCCCTGCCGCCGAGCGGCAGCGAGCGGCAGTCGAGCAAAGTCGGGCCAAGTCGACACACGATGAAGGGGCCGCCCACTTAGCTGCAACGAGGCGAGAGACGAGCAGATACTACTTGTGCAGCGACACTTGGCAATTTCGAGGATCGCATGGTGTTGAACACACACTATTGCGCTACGCAAAAACGACAGCCCTCTTGCGGTGGCCGGGAATCGAACACGGATCAACTGCTTGGGAAGCAACCATGCTGACCGTTACACCACCACCGCCGCATTCCGCTGCACGCATCCTGTGTCGTGATGCGTTGCCGCCCCTGCTGCCACCAGAGGCCGAAGCGACCCTGCTGCAGGCGCCCTGCCCGCCCGCACATCCGAACGCGGGTCCACGCCGCTTCCAGGGCGATGCACTGTAACTAGACGCAGGACTGACTTCCGCTGAGAAGTCCACCCTGTCGTGTTCGGCATGGTGGGAAAAGAATTCCTGTGTGCTTCCCTGTCGCAGTGGGCAGCGCGTGACGTCTTCTCAAGGGCGTACGTTCGACCCTCACCCCAGCCATCTCATTTACTCTCCACGACGGTGAAACGCACAGCATAGCTTTTGCGAGGTAAAGCCGTGTTTACAGTTTATTACCACCCAGGCTCCTTTGCGTCAACGTGAGAGTGTTTGTTTCCAGTTATTACTAATTATAGTTTTGCTACTTACACTTGAGACTGAAAGCGATGTTTGTGTAGTATGACTTGGGCGCTTTGGGAGTGAGTAAGCGGGATCGTGGTGGCGGACAGAGTTCAGCGTTGTCGCCAGATTCGGCCGTAAAGTTCGTGGAGGAGAAATATTTCTGGACCCATTCACACGTAGCTGATACTTGAGGTATGTCCGGTATGGTCTAGTGGCTAGGATACCTGGCTTTCACACAGGAGGCCAGGGTTCGATTACTGGTAGCGGAACGTCAATTTTCCAGGCTGAGATGAGAAATCTTCTCAGGGCCGTTTTTCGTCTTCGTGGTGTTGCTGCTCTGGGTTCCAAGTATAAGGTGAGAGAAAGTCAAGGAAAAGAGATACATGCTCACGTGATTGGCGGGGCCGTTTTTAAGGAAGAGGAGATGATTTTGCGGTTTTGGACTGCTGATGCGACAGTGTTGCGTGGCTCGTTAGCCCTTTGGGGTATAGCGTCGTGCTGGTAACGAGGAGGTCATGGGTTCGATCCCTCCACAGGCCATCCCACTTTCTCCGCCAATAGGAAATGCAGTCTCCCGCGAGACTCTGCCACGTAGATTCCAAATGATCTGCACATCGAGCTACAAGTCTGAACGTTTCGCTCAGGGGTAGCCAACGGCCGGCTCCCTTTCGATTAATGAAGTTAAGCAGAGGTGGGCGTGGTTAGTGATTACATGGGTGATAGGCGGGATCTCTGCGTGCTATTGGACCTTTCCCCTTTCACCCCCACTCTCCCCCTTTTGTGTTACAGTGTTGATGTGCTATGATGCCTCCCACAGCAATTTAAATTACGTTAACGAACATAGGATCCAAAATTTAAAGAGGTTCTTTGCAAAAAGAGCGAACGTAAAGTGCAGGAACGACTTTGGCAGTAACAGAACCGTACGAACCCACAGATAATTTCCCAAATATCGTAGATAACACTGTAGGGGAGCAGTGAGAATTCCGAAATTTGTAAATGAAAATTTAGCTTTTCGAATTGGAAAGGAAAGGTAGTCTTGATTAGCGTGTTTCTCGCAGCCGATTGTCGTACTGCTTCTGTCATATTGGCCCTGCCGCCGAGCGGCAGCGAGCGGCAGTCGAGCAAAGTCGGGCCAAGTCGACACACGATGAAGGGGCCGCCCACTTAGCTGCAACGAGGCGAGAGACGAGCAGATACTACTTGTGCAGCGACACTTGGCAATTTCGAGGATCGCATGGTGTTGAACACACACTATTGCGCTACGCAAAAACGACAGCCCTCTTGCGGTGGCCGGGAATCGAACACGGATCAACTGCTTGGGAAGCAACCATGCTGACCGTTACACCACCACCGCCGCATTCCGCTGCACGCATCCTGTGTCGTGATGCGTTGCCGCCCCTGCTGCCACCAGAGGCCGAAGCGACCCTGCTGCAGGCGCCCTGCCCGCCCGCACATCCGAACGCGGGTCCACGCCGCTTCCAGGGCGATGCACTGTAACTAGACGCAGGACTGACTTCCGCTGAGAAGTCCACCCTGTCGTGTTCGGCATGGTGGGAAAAGAATTCCTGTGTGCTTCCCTGTCGCAGTGGGCAGCGCGTGACGTCTTCTCAAGGGCGTACGTTCGACCCTCACCCCAGCCATCTCATTTACTCTCCACGACGGTGAAACGCACAGCATAGCTTTTGCGAGGTAAAGCCGTGTTTACAGTTTATTACCACCCAGGCTCCTTTGCGTCAACGTGAGAGTGTTTGTTTCCAGTTATTACTAATTATAGTTTTGCTACTTACACTTGAGACTGAAAGCGATGTTTGTGTAGTATGACTTGGGCGCTTTGGGAGTGAGTAAGCGGGATCGTGGTGGCGGACAGAGTTCAGCGTTGTCGCCAGATTCGGCCGTAAAGTTCGTGGAGGAGAAATATTTCTGGACCCATTCACACGTAGCTGATACTTGAGGTATGTCCGGTATGGTCTAGTGGCTAGGATACCTGGCTTTCACACAGGAGGCCAGGGTTCGATTACTGGTAGCGGAACGTCAATTTTCCAGGCTGAGATGAGAAATCTTCTCAGGGCCGTTTTTCGTCTTCGTGGTGTTGCTGCTCTGGGTTCCAAGTATAAGGTGAGAGAAAGTCAAGGAAAAGAGATACATGCTCACGTGATTGGCGGGGCCGTTTTTAAGGAAGAGGAGATGATTTTGCGGTTTTGGACTGCTGATGCGACAGTGTTGCGTGGCTCGTTAGCCCTTTGGGGTATAGCGTCGTGCTGGTAACGAGGAGGTCATGGGTTCGATCCCTCCACAGGCCATCCCACTTTCTCCGCCAATAGGAAATGCAGTCTCCCGCGAGACTCTGCCACGTAGATTCCAAATGATCTGCACATCGAGCTACAAGTCTGAACGTTTCGCTCAGGGGTAGCCAACGGCCGGCTCCCTTTCGATTAATGAAGTTAAGCAGAGGTGGGCGTGGTTAGTGATTACATGGGTGATAGGCGGGATCTCTGCGTGCTATTGGACCTTTCCCCTTTCACCCCCACTCTCCCCCTTTTGTGTTACAGTGTTGATGTGCTATGATGCCTCCCACAGCAATTTAAATTACGTTAACGAACATAGGATCCAAAATTTAAAGAGGTTCTTTGCAAAAAGAGCGAACGTAAAGTGCAGGAACGACTTTGGCAGTAACAGAACCGTACGAACCCACAGATAATTTCCCAAATATCGTAGATAACACTGTAGGGGAGCAGTGAGAATTCCGAAATTTGTAAATGAAAATTTAGCTTTTCGAATTGGAAAGGAAAGGTAGTCTTGATTAGCGTGTTTCTCGCAGCCGATTGTCGTACTGCTTCTGTCATATTGGCCCTGCCGCCGAGCGGCAGCGAGCGGCAGTCGAGCAAAGTCGGGCCAAGTCGACACACGATGAAGGGGCCGCCCACTTAGCTGCAACGAGGCGAGAGACGAGCAGATACTACTTGTGCAGCGACACTTGGCAATTTCGAGGATCGCATGGTGTTGAACACACACTATTGCGCTACGCAAAAACGACAGCCCTCTTGCGGTGGCCGGGAATCGAACACGGATCAACTGCTTGGGAAGCAACCATGCTGACCGTTACACCACCACCGCCGCATTCCGCTGCACGCATCCTGTGTCGTGATGCGTTGCCGCCCCTGCTGCCACCAGAGGCCGAAGCGACCCTGCTGCAGGCGCCCTGCCCGCCCGCACATCCGAACGCGGGTCCACGCCGCTTCCAGGGCGATGCACTGTAACTAGACGCAGGACTGACTTCCGCTGAGAAGTCCACCCTGTCGTGTTCGGCATGGTGGGAAAAGAATTCCTGTGTGCTTCCCTGTCGCAGTGGGCAGCGCGTGACGTCTTCTCAAGGGCGTACGTTCGACCCTCACCCCAGCCATCTCATTTACTCTCCACGACGGTGAAACGCACAGCATAGCTTTTGCGAGGTAAAGCCGTGTTTACAGTTTATTACCACCCAGGCTCCTTTGCGTCAACGTGAGAGTGTTTGTTTCCAGTTATTACTAATTATAGTTTTGCTACTTACACTTGAGACTGAAAGCGATGTTTGTGTAGTATGACTTGGGCGCTTTGGGAGTGAGTAAGCGGGATCGTGGTGGCGGACAGAGTTCAGCGTTGTCGCCAGATTCGGCCGTAAAGTTCGTGGAGGAGAAATATTTCTGGACCCATTCACACGTAGCTGATACTTGAGGTATGTCCGGTATGGTCTAGTGGCTAGGATACCTGGCTTTCACACAGGAGGCCAGGGTTCGATTACTGGTAGCGGAACGTCAATTTTCCAGGCTGAGATGAGAAATCTTCTCAGGGCCGTTTTTCGTCTTCGTGGTGTTGCTGCTCTGGGTTCCAAGTATAAGGTGAGAGAAAGTCAAGGAAAAGAGATACATGCTCACGTGATTGGCGGGGCCGTTTTTAAGGAAGAGGAGATGATTTTGCGGTTTTGGACTGCTGATGCGACAGTGTTGCGTGGCTCGTTAGCCCTTTGGGGTATAGCGTCGTGCTGGTAACGAGGAGGTCATGGGTTCGATCCCTCCACAGGCCATCCCACTTTCTCCGCCAATAGGAAATGCAGTCTCCCGCGAGACTCTGCCACGTAGATTCCAAATGATCTGCACATCGAGCTACAAGTCTGAACGTTTCGCTCAGGGGTAGCCAACGGCCGGCTCCCTTTCGATTAATGAAGTTAAGCAGAGGTGGGCGTGGTTAGTGATTACATGGGTGATAGGCGGGATCTCTGCGTGCTATTGGACCTTTCCCCTTTCACCCCCACTCTCCCCCTTTTGTGTTACAGTGTTGATGTGCTATGATGCCTCCCACAGCAATTTAAATTACGTTAACGAACATAGGATCCAAAATTTAAAGAGGTTCTTTGCAAAAAGAGCGAACGTAAAGTGCAGGAACGACTTTGGCAGTAACAGAACCGTACGAACCCACAGATAATTTCCCAAATATCGTAGATAACACTGTAGGGGAGCAGTGAGAATTCCGAAATTTGTAAATGAAAATTTAGCTTTTCGAATTGGAAAGGAAAGGTAGTCTTGATTAGCGTGTTTCTCGCAGCCGATTGTCGTACTGCTTCTGTCATATTGGCCCTGCCGCCGAGCGGCAGCGAGCGGCAGTCGAGCAAAGTCGGGCCAAGTCGACACACGATGAAGGGGCCGCCCACTTAGCTGCAACGAGGCGAGAGACGAGCAGATACTACTTGTGCAGCGACACTTGGCAATTTCGAGGATCGCATGGTGTTGAACACACACTATTGCGCTACGCAAAAACGACAGCCCTCTTGCGGTGGCCGGGAATCGAACACGGATCAACTGCTTGGGAAGCAACCATGCTGACCGTTACACCACCACCGCCGCATTCCGCTGCACGCATCCTGTGTCGTGATGCGTTGCCGCCCCTGCTGCCACCAGAGGCCGAAGCGACCCTGCTGCAGGCGCCCTGCCCGCCCGCACATCCGAACGCGGGTCCACGCCGCTTCCAGGGCGATGCACTGTAACTAGACGCAGGACTGACTTCCGCTGAGAAGTCCACCCTGTCGTGTTCGGCATGGTGGGAAAAGAATTCCTGTGTGCTTCCCTGTCGCAGTGGGCAGCGCGTGACGTCTTCTCAAGGGCGTACGTTCGACCCTCACCCCAGCCATCTCATTTACTCTCCACGACGGTGAAACGCACAGCATAGCTTTTGCGAGGTAAAGCCGTGTTTACAGTTTATTACCACCCAGGCTCCTTTGCGTCAACGTGAGAGTGTTTGTTTCCAGTTATTACTAATTATAGTTTTGCTACTTACACTTGAGACTGAAAGCGATGTTTGTGTAGTATGACTTGGGCGCTTTGGGAGTGAGTAAGCGGGATCGTGGTGGCGGACAGAGTTCAGCGTTGTCGCCAGATTCGGCCGTAAAGTTCGTGGAGGAGAAATATTTCTGGACCCATTCACACGTAGCTGATACTTGAGGTATGTCCGGTATGGTCTAGTGGCTAGGATACCTGGCTTTCACACAGGAGGCCAGGGTTCGATTACTGGTAGCGGAACGTCAATTTTCCAGGCTGAGATGAGAAATCTTCTCAGGGCCGTTTTTCGTCTTCGTGGTGTTGCTGCTCTGGGTTCCAAGTATAAGGTGAGAGAAAGTCAAGGAAAAGAGATACATGCTCACGTGATTGGCGGGGCCGTTTTTAAGGAAGAGGAGATGATTTTGCGGTTTTGGACTGCTGATGCGACAGTGTTGCGTGGCTCGTTAGCCCTTTGGGGTATAGCGTCGTGCTGGTAACGAGGAGGTCATGGGTTCGATCCCTCCACAGGCCATCCCACTTTCTCCGCCAATAGGAAATGCAGTCTCCCGCGAGACTCTGCCACGTAGATTCCAAATGATCTGCACATCGAGCTACAAGTCTGAACGTTTCGCTCAGGGGTAGCCAACGGCCGGCTCCCTTTCGATTAATGAAGTTAAGCAGAGGTGGGCGTGGTTAGTGATTACATGGGTGATAGGCGGGATCTCTGCGTGCTATTGGACCTTTCCCCTTTCACCCCCACTCTCCCCCTTTTGTGTTACAGTGTTGATGTGCTATGATGCCTCCCACAGCAATTTAAATTACGTTAACGAACATAGGATCCAAAATTTAAAGAGGTTCTTTGCAAAAAGAGCGAACGTAAAGTGCAGGAACGACTTTGGCAGTAACAGAACCGTACGAACCCACAGATAATTTCCCAAATATCGTAGATAACACTGTAGGGGAGCAGTGAGAATTCCGAAATTTGTAAATGAAAATTTAGCTTTTCGAATTGGAAAGGAAAGGTAGTCTTGATTAGCGTGTTTCTCGCAGCCGATTGTCGTACTGCTTCTGTCATATTGGCCCTGCCGCCGAGCGGCAGCGAGCGGCAGTCGAGCAAAGTCGGGCCAAGTCGACACACGATGAAGGGGCCGCCCACTTAGCTGCAACGAGGCGAGAGACGAGCAGATACTACTTGTGCAGCGACACTTGGCAATTTCGAGGATCGCATGGTGTTGAACACACACTATTGCGCTACGCAAAAACGACAGCCCTCTTGCGGTGGCCGGGAATCGAACACGGATCAACTGCTTGGGAAGCAACCATGCTGACCGTTACACCACCACCGCCGCATTCCGCTGCACGCATCCTGTGTCGTGATGCGTTGCCGCCCCTGCTGCCACCAGAGGCCGAAGCGACCCTGCTGCAGGCGCCCTGCCCGCCCGCACATCCGAACGCGGGTCCACGCCGCTTCCAGGGCGATGCACTGTAACTAGACGCAGGACTGACTTCCGCTGAGAAGTCCACCCTGTCGTGTTCGGCATGGTGGGAAAAGAATTCCTGTGTGCTTCCCTGTCGCAGTGGGCAGCGCGTGACGTCTTCTCAAGGGCGTACGTTCGACCCTCACCCCAGCCATCTCATTTACTCTCCACGACGGTGAAACGCACAGCATAGCTTTTGCGAGGTAAAGCCGTGTTTACAGTTTATTACCACCCAGGCTCCTTTGCGTCAACGTGAGAGTGTTTGTTTCCAGTTATTACTAATTATAGTTTTGCTACTTACACGTGAGACTGAAAGCGATGTTTGTGTAGTATGACTTGGGCGCTTTGGGAGTGAGTAAGCGGGATCGTGGTGGCGGACAGAGTTCAGCGTTGTCGCCAGATTCGGCCGTAAAGTTCGTGGAGGAGAAATATTTCTGGACCCATTCACACGTAGCTGATACTTGAGGTATGTCCGGTATGGTCTAGTGGCTAGGATACCTGGCTTTCACACAGGAGGCCAGGGTTCGATTACTGGTAGCGGAACGTCAATTTTCCAGGCTGAGATGAGAAATCTTCTCAGGGCCGTTTTTCGTCTTCGTGGTGTTGCTGCTCTGGGTTCCAAGTATAAGGTGAGAGAAAGTCAAGGAAAAGAGATACATGCTCACGTGATTGGCGGGGCCGTTTTTAAGGAAGAGGAGATGATTTTGCGGTTTTGGACTGCTGATGCGACAGTGTTGCGTGGCTCGTTAGCCCTTTGGGGTATAGCGTCGTGCTGGTAACGAGGAGGTCATGGGTTCGATCCCTCCACAGGCCATCCCACTTTCTCCGCCAATAGGAAATGCAGTCTCCCGCGAGACTCTGCCACGTAGATTCCAAATGATCTGCACATCGAGCTACAAGTCTGAACGTTTCGCTCAGGGGTAGCCAACGGCCGGCTCCCTTTCGATTAATGAAGTTAAGCAGAGGTGGGCGTGGTTAGTGATTACATGGGTGATAGGCGGGATCTCTGCGTGCTATTGGACCTTTCCCCTTTCACCCCCACTCTCCCCCTTTTGTGTTACAGTGTTGATGTGCTATGATGCCTCCCACAGCAATTTAAATTACGTTAACGAACATAGGATCCAAAATTTAAAGAGGTTCTTTGCAAAAAGAGCGAACGTAAAGTGCAGGAACGACTTTGGCAGTAACAGAACCGTACGAACCCACAGATAATTTCCCAAATATCGTAGATAACACTGTAGGGGAGCAGTGAGAATTCCGAAATTTGTAAATGAAAATTTAGCTTTTCGAATTGGAAAGGAAAGGTAGTCTTGATTAGCGTGTTTCTCGCAGCCGATTGTCGTACTGCTTCTGTCATATTGGCCCTGCCGCCGAGCGGCAGCGAGCGGCAGTCGAGCAAAGTCGGCCAAGTCGACACACGATGAAGGGGGCCGCCCACTTAGCTGCAACGAGGCGAGAGACGAGCAGATACTACTTGTGCAGCGACACTTGGCAATTTCGAGGATCGCACGGTGTTGAACACACACTATTGTGCTACGCAAAAAACGACAGCCCTCTTGCGGTGGCCGGGAATCGAACCCGGATCAACTGCTTGGGAAGCAACCATGCTGACCGTTACACCACCACCGCCGCATTCCGCTGCACGCATCCTGTGTCGTGATGCGTTGCCGCCCCTGCTGCCACCAGAGGCCGAAGCGACCCTGCTGCAGGCGCCCTGCCCGCCCGCACATCCGAACGCGGGTCCACGCCGCTTCCAGGGCGATGCACTGTAACTAGACGCAGGACTGACTTCCGCTGAGAAGTCCACCCTGTCGTGTTCGGCATGGTGGGAAAAGAATTCCTGTGTGCTTCCCCTGTCGCAGTGGGCAGCGCGTGACGTCTTCTCAAGGGCGTACGTTCGACCCTCACCCCAGCCATCTCATTTTCTCTCCACGACGGTGAAACGCACAGCATAGCTTTTGCGAGGTAAAGCCGTGTTTACAGTTTATTACCACCCAGGCTCCTTTGCGTCAACGTGAGAGTGTTTGTTTCCAGTTATATTACTAATTATAGTTTTGCTACTTACACTTGAGACTGAAAGCGATGTTTGTGTAGTATGACTTGGGCGCTTTGGGAGTGAGTAAGCGGGATCGTGTGGCGGACAGAGTTCAGCGTTGTCGCCAGATTCGGCCGTAAAAGTTCGTGGAGGAGAAATATTTCTGGACCCATTCACACGTAGCTGATACTTGAGGTATGTCCGGTATGGTCTAGTGGCTAGGATACCTGGCTTTCACACAGGAGGCCAGGGTTCGATTACTGGTAGCGGAACGTCAATTTTCCAGGCTGAGATGAGAAATCTTCTCATCTGTCTCGCGTGTGT